>NC_089494.1:237920778-238245528 GCF_036850765.1 Saccopteryx bilineata | reverse complement strand
TATCAACAATTACTTTAAATGCAAATTGACTAAATGCTCCAATCAAAAGACATAGGGTGGCTGAATGAATAAGAAAACAAGACCCTTACATATGCTGTCGACAAGACACTCAGTTCAGATAAAAAGACACACAGAGACTGAATTTAAAGTGATAGAAAAAGGTATTTCTTAAAAATAAAAATGGAAAATAAAAAGCTGGGATACCAGACAAAATAGACTTTCCAAAAAAAGCTATTATGAGAGATAAGGAAGGACCCAGAAATTCTACATCTGGGTATTTATCCAAAGAAACCGAAAACACTAAATTGAAAAGACATGTACATTCATGTTCATTGCAGCATAATTTACAATAGCCAAGATTTGGAAGCAACCTAAGTAAGTGTTCGTCAATAGATAAACCGATAAAGAAGAAGCAGTGCATATATACAACAGAATATGACTCAGTCATGAAAAAGAATAAAATCTTGATTCCTGCAAAAATATGGATGGACCTCCTAGAAGGTACTATGCTGAGTGAAATAAGTCCTAAAGAGAAAAACAAGTGCCGTATTATTTCACTTATATGTGCAATATAAAAAACAAACTAAACAAGCAGAACAGAAACAGACTCATAGATACAGAGAACAATTTTTTTCCTTTTTGTTGACTTTTTAGGGTGACACTGCTTAACAAAATTATACAGGATTCAGGTGCACAATTCCACAACACATCAGCTGTACACTGGATTGTGTGCTCACCGCCCAAGTCAAGTCTCCACCCCTCACCACTCATCCCCCATACGCTCCTCCATTACCCACCTCCCCCCCCCCAGCAATCACCACACTGTTGTCCATGTGCATGAGTATTTTTTCTCTTTTCATTCTTTTTTGCTCAATCCCTCCACCACCCCCAACCCAGTGCCCCCCCCCCACAGCTGTCAGGATAAAGAGCAGAGAATATTTCGGCGGTTGCCAGAGGGGAGTGAGGTTGGGGGGAATGGGTGAAAAACATGAAAGGATTTAGAAGTACAAATTGGTACATACAGAATAGTCAGAGGGATGCAAAGCACAAATAGGGGATATGGTCAATAATATTCTAATAACTGTGCACGATGCCAAGTGGATAATAGGTCTGTCAGGGCGATCACTTTGTAAGTTATATAAACGTCTAATCACTGGGTTGTGCGCCTGAAACTAATAAACGTTGTACATCAACTGTAATTGAAAAATAAAAAGCTGTATTAATACATTTCAAAAAGAAAGCTAAGAAGTATTTAACTCCAAAAACATTTGTCTTAGATGTCAGATGATGTTAAGTAAAATACCTGTCTCCAAAAGAATATTTTAAAAATTAATTACAGCTCCAATAACAAAAGGTTCAGTATCCCTAACTTCTACTACACAGTGTCTGGTGAGGGCAAGCTTCCTAGCTCATGGAGAGCTGCCGTTTCACTGTGTCCTCACATGGGGACAAAGGACAAGGGAGCTTTCCATGGACTATTTCATAAGGGCACTAACTCCATTCATGGGGCTCCACCTTCCTAACCCAATCACCTCCCCAAAGCCCTACCTCCTGATACTATCACCTGAGGGCTTAGGATTTTAACAGATAAACTTGAGGAACACAAACATTCAGACGGAAGCACAAGGATCGCACATCATTTGGGGATCTTTGAGATAACTGGTCCTGATCCCATCAGGGCACTCTATACTGTCATCCGGGATCCTAGTCCTTTCCAGCTCTGCACCACATTCTTAGCAGGAGTCCTTTTTCCCTCCTTGAATTAGTTGCTTTCTCCTGGCAAGACAGCTATTGCTCCTCTGGACCCCCGGTTCACTTTCCAGGCAGGACACTAAACAAAGAACAAAGGGCCAGAAAAGCTTCCTCCTTTAGATAGTCTCTGCCTTTTTTTTTTTTTTTTTTTTGTATTTTTCTGAAGCTGGAAATGGGGAGAGACAGCCAGACAGACTCCCGCATGCGCCCAACCGGGATCCACCCAGCACGCCCACCAGGGGCGACGCTCTGCCCACCAGGGGGCGATGCTCTGCCCCTCCGGGCGTCGCTCTGCCGCGACCAGAGCCACTCTAGCACCTGGGGCAGAGCCAAGGAGCCATCCCCAGCGCCGGGGCCATCTTTGCTCCAATGGAGCCTTGGCTGCGGGAGGGGAAGAGAGAGACAGAGAGGAAGGAGGGGGGGTGGAGAAGCAAATGGGCACTTCTCCTGTGTGCCCTGGCCGGGAATCGAACCCGGGTCCCCCACACGCCAGGCCAACGCTCTACCGCTGAGCCAACCGGCCAGGGCCAGTCTCTGCCTTTTTGATTGGGAAGGGTACCCTCCCCATGGACTTCCACCTACTCAGTGTCTGAAACCACAAACTCTTACATGGTCGCATGCCACTGAGAAGTGGTTGTGGAGAAGGGTCGGAGGGTCAGCTGAGCAACAATGACAGCCATAGGCTGACATACCTGAGGGCCAAAGAGCGGCTTCAGCTTCTAGGAAGCCTCTGGCTCCATCAGAGGAGCCAGGGACAGTGAAGGGCAAAGCTGGAGAGACAGGAAACAGTTCCTCGGTCAAACACGAAGAGTCTCCCCTGTGATTCTAGGTTGATCTCTGTGGGGTCAGAGACAGATAGGGGGGACCTTACTGCTCACGTTTGATGTTCCTTCATGGGAAGGAACACTCCGTGGTAACTTCAACCTTCCTCCAGGAAGTAGAGCGAGTCTGTCTTGGCCCAGTCTACCAGCTGGTTCGTTCATCACACAGGCTATAGAGGGGCAGGCCCCTGTGGTCATCAGTGTTGCCGGAGACGGAGTGTGAAGCCCACTGACTGGAGGCGCCCGTATCAGGGAGCCCAGCACTGCCTCACACCGAAGCCACTTCCTAAATAGCCTTTATCAGTAAAAACATGATATTTTTATCTCTATTTGCCCTACCTTTCTATTTTATCTCTGACTTATTTCTGAACTCAATCAGTGAAAAGAGGTGTTATTTATTAAGCATCCCCTCTGCACATCGAACCAGTGCCTAGACAAGGTGAGAGCTTAACAAATACTTTGTCAAAGGAAAAAACACTGGGTCATTCCTCCAGGACTTCTGTGATCATGTAAATTAATATCCCCAGAGATGAGGATCAAAGCAGATGGCCAGCACGTAAAACCTCTGACAAGTAACAAGAGTGTAGAATTTACTCGTGTTAGTGTTACTAATGAGACGCCCAGCGCCGAACCTGGAATTTTTTTTACTGAACGAGTGACTTTTTAGTTACACACTTTCCAACCCGGATTTTGGCACAGGATAGAGGAAAGAGTCAGCAGCTAGGAAACCTGTCCTCACACGGCTTCTAGTCAATGGTTAAACAGGAAAAGAAGCACCAAGGGAGCATAAAAGCACGCCTGTGAGAGCACCCCACAGTAGCAGAGCCCGCTCCTCGTGGGAGCACTCACAGCAGGACCAGCCCCTGTGTAGTAGACAAGTTATCATGTCAAGCTTTTGCTTCATGTCCTGTTAGGCTTAGGAGCTTTAATTTGTTTTGTGAAATGTCTGAACGTATCTAAGCAACATTTTAATGGAGTTCTTCTGAGCTGATTTCTTTTTTAATGATATAAATATTATTGCATACAAAAATATAAAATTCTGGTATTCGCACAAATTAGGAAAAAGCAGTTAAAATATGACATCAGAAGAAATAGTTATTTGAACCTTTTCCATATTTAGTCTCCCTTCTTCCTGAGCACACACTGGCACATGGCTGCCTGGAGCGAAGACTACTTTTCCTAGCCCTCCTTGAAGCTATGTGTGACCTTGTGACTAGCTTCAAGCCGAAGGCCTGAAATAGAACTGGTATGGGAATCCTTACTTCCTGGAATGCAGATGGGATGACTTGTGCTCCAGCCGCCATATTGAGCCATAAGGTGCTTTCAGATATAGAAGCCTCACATTGGCAGAGCAACGAGATAATTAAAACCTGAGTCTCTAGCACCACAGATTGTCATACTAGTTCTGATCTGACTCTCCACACCCCTTAAACACAAGGGAAAGGGATAAACTAACCCACTATAAGTTTTAGTTTTTCTAATGATTCTAATGAATAAATAGGCAAGTCTTTATAGTCACATTTCATCAAAACAGGCTCTGGAGTTAAATAAATCAAATGCTGGCTTTACATTAATTAACTAATAGCTATAATACTGGGTAAGCTTCCCAATCTCGGCATATCTCAAGTACGTACCTGATTTATAAAATAGGGAGAATAAAAGTACATACTTGTTATGCTAGGATTAAATGAAATAAAGTAAGTTAAGTATTTGGAACCATTTCTGGCATAAGTAAATGTTAAATAAATGTTAGTAACTAGAACTGAAGTTGATGATGAATAATAGTAACTACTAAAATTAGCTAACGTGAATGTACTTTCAACCCTATTATTGGACATTTTGTGATGATCTTTCTGATATATCATTTTTTTTCTTTTTTTTTTCTTTTTTTTTTCTTTTTTTGTATTTTTTCTGAAGCTGGAAACGGGGAAGCAGTCAGACAGACTCCCGCATGCGCCCGACCGGGATCCACCCAGCACGCCCACCAGGGGGCAATGCTCTGCCCACCCTGGGCGTCGCTCTGTTGTGACCAGAGCCAGTCTAGCGCCTGAGGCAGAGGCCATGGAGCCATCCCCAACGCCCGGGCCATCTTTGCTCCAATGGAGCCTCGGCTGCAGGAGGGGAAGAGAGAGACAGAGAGGAAGGAGAGGGGGAGGGGTGGAGAAGCAGATGGGCGCTTCTCCTGTGTGCCCTGGCCGGGAATCGAACCCGGGACTTCCACATGCCAGGCCGACACTCTACCACTGAGCCAACCGGCCAGGGCCTGATATATCATCATTTTTTAAAGCATTGGGTGATTTTTATATTTTTCTTAAGATGTCGTAAATTCAATCTATGAGCCAGTTAAAATCCTGAGACAAAATAACCACTATTTTTACAACAATAACAGAGTGAACATTCCTTTTATAATATGCCATGGATTGTAAGAAGAATGGGACATAGGTGGAGGTTGAAACAGTATTTTGCCATCCTGACAGATTACTAGAGCCCAGGGAACTCTTTATTATAGATCCTCTTAGCAATTGTACCTGAATCACTTGAGCAGACCATCGGCTTGCTTGGTCATGGGGAAATGGCTGAACTTAAACATAAAAGGTGAAATGAAAATCCACATCCTAGACTTTTATCATTGATTCTCAGATTGATAAGAGCAGGAAATTAAGGTGGTTAGCCAAAGAAAACAGTGTGCCACGGCAGGAGGAAAATCTGTAACTGCCAAGTGCTTTGCCCTGTGTCGGCTTCAGGGTCCCTTGCATTTTCTCTGTAAATGACGGAGAGACAACTCCAACAACAGCAGGGTGTCCCGCTGCTCAGGGACGACTGAGAATATCATTACTCTGGAACAACTAAGAGAAACAGAGATACCACAATGTGGATTCAGGAATCAAGTTTGCAGTTATATGTGAGTATTTCAAATGTATAAAAAGAAAGCTCAATAATTCTCCATTATTCATTGCATTTTTAGTAATAATAGATTCTCTAAGCAACACTCTGAAAGTATCCACAAGGAAGAAATCCACATAAAATTGGGTTAATCTCCAACCTCAATTGTAGTTTTTAGACAAATGCATCTCAGTCTTCAGGCATTGAATCCAGGATGGGAAATACAAATTCAGATCGATGGTAGTGGCTGCCTGGAGCTCTGTGTTAACGACAGTAAGGTTGCAGGCGCTTGTTGTAACTCTGAAAGAATGTTGTGATCAATTGGTGATGTCTTAAGGAGCACAAGCCAGAGATGGTTGCTCTGTGTGCTGACTGCATTTTGTGGGCTCCTGGTCCAGTACTATACTTCTGTGTGTCCCAGGTGTCACACAGTTAAGTATCTGCCTTCTTCCCCTGGGTCTGAGTTCTGGTCTGGCAACCTGCTTAGTCCCACCAGTCTCTCTCGGTTGGAAAGACTGAGTTTTCATTGCTTGCCAGTGATACAAACCCAACACAAACCAGCTGAGGCAGACAAAACAGGACATACTGGCTCATTTACCTATAAAGTCCAGAGGTACAGCTGGTATCCAGCACAAGATTCAGAAGCGTCATCATGTTGTCAGAGATCTGTTTCTCTCTCTTCCTTTATTTGTCTCTTAATGCAGGCTTTCTACAGAGAAGGCAATGCCAGATTCACCTCTCCGCACCTCAACAACCACAGAGGAAGATACAAAGCTTTTCTGATGGTCCTTGAAACAAAATCTCAGGAAGGATTCTGAATGTCCTTGATTCAGTCACATGGACATACAGAAACCACTAAACCAGGACTGCATACTCCAGGGATCCAGGTTGGGTTTCAGTGGTCACAGATCCTGAGACAAGCTTCACCTACCAAGATTCACACCTTGGGCTGGGCGGTTTTAAAAAAAAGCTCCTCAAGTGATTTCTCTTGTTCAGCCAGGTTTGGAAATCGTTGTTTAAGGTGGAGAGGGAGTTCTCATTTCATAAAGAGTTTTCATGGGCAGGTTTTAGTCTTCTTTCTGCAATGAAAAGTATGTTTCAATTTACCAGAGAAAGAGACTTCTACTTTAAGGACCAAGGTCCGGATGATACGAACGGGAGATGTGAGCCTGGCACACTACTTTTGTGAAGAAAACATTTGCCAACCTGAGAGAAAGGCTGAGAGGATGAGTTTGCTAATGACAGCCTCTAAGATGAGAAGTAAAAAATAAAAATAAATTAAAGAACAAGTTCAACAAATATAGATTCTCCACCAACTCTTTGTGTCGGGACCCTGAAGAAGAGCAGCCTGGGCATAAGAGTAAATTGGAAGAAAATCACCCGACACAGGCTGCAGCCCACTGTTATGTCATCTGGGGGCTCAAAAATGTCACTGAATGTATGCTTGGACTAAGTCGATCCCAGATTGTTAATCTACTCACAGATTACAAACAAAACTTGTCTCATGATAAAGATAACATTATCTTAAGCCTCAAATTATTTCCTTAAGTTTTAGGCCCTGGCCAGTTGGCTTAGTGGTAAAGCATTGGCCCAGCATGTGGAAGTCCTGGGTTCGATTCCCGGTCAGGGCACACAGGAGAAGTGCCCATCTGCTTCTCCACCCTTTCCTATCTCCTTTCTCTCTATCTCTCTTTTCCCCTCCTGCAGTGAAGGCCCCATTGGAACAGAGTTGGCCCGGGCACTGAGGATGGCTCCATGGCCTCCACCTCAGCTGCTAGAATGGCTCTGGTTGCAAAGGAGCAATGCCCCAGATGGACAGAGCATCGCCCTCCAGTGGGCATGCTGGGTGGATCCTGGTCGGGTGCATGCAGGAGTCTGTCTCTCTGCCTCCCCACTTCTCACTTCAGAAAAAAAATGCAAAAATAAAAATTATTTCCTTAAGTTTTAAAAACAAGATGTTTAAGACATAATCAAGAATAAGTAGGCACACAAAAATGATAAAACACCATGAGTAAGAACTAGCAGAAATAACACACAACAGAAACAAACCAAGAGATACTACAGATTTGAATAAATATGGCACACATTATAAAACAACTATGCCAACTATGTTAAAAACATAAAAGATAAGTTTTAAAATTTTTGGCAAGGATCTGTAAATGATGGGTGACACTGTAGATTTGAAAAACAATGAAATAGAAATTATAGAACTAAATGCCTGATGGGTGGTGCACAATGGTTAGAGTATCAATCTGGGATGCTGAGGTCCCAGGTTCAAAACTCCAACGTTGCTGGCTAGAGTGTGGGATCATAGACATGACCCCATGGTCACTGGCTTGAGCCCAAAGTTGCTGGCTTGAGCAAGAGGTCAGTGGCTTGACTGGAGTCCCTGATTCAAGGCACATATAAGAAGTAATTAATGAACAATTAAAAAGTGCCACAACTATGAGTTCATGTTTCTCATCTCTCTCTTTTCCTCTCTCACTAAAAAAAATGAAAGAAAGAAAAGGAAAGAGAAAAAAAGAAAAAGAAAGAAAGCAAGGGGGGAAAATATTATAAGACTGTAAATACAATGGCTAAAACTAAGAATTCACGTTCTTAACTCAGGAAGGTTTAATAGTAGATTAGACAAAGTAGCAAAAAATTAATGAACCACAAGATATATGAAAAGAAACAAAAGGTTAAAAAGAGAAAGAAGATGAGACATGCAGGCTACAGTGACAAGTTCTAACACATTGCAGTCACAAAAGGACTACCAATAAGTTCTTAATAGAATAAAGGCATATCGTAGTGAAATGGGAAATATTTTTAACAGAAAATGACAATTCCAAGAGCTGATGATAGTCACAGATCTTCAAACAACAAAGACCCATCAATCACAATTTTTAAAAAAAATTCTCTACATTCCTAACTGTTACCTCATCTTTAGGAGCCACAGTCCCAATCCATTGTTTACCATTACAGCAAAATGTTCCTTCCCTTCTTTTCGCACTGATTAGTTTGTTTGGTCACTTGTTTATTGTCTTATCTCTCTCAGTCTCTGCCCTCAAATGTAATCTCCATGCAGGCTGAGACTATGTCCACCTTGTTCACTGTTATTTCCAGAGAATATACAGTGCCTGGCTCAGCGCTCAGACTGGGGAGAGATGTCAGAGGCATGCACTGCACCATGAGAATAAAGCTTAAAATACTACAGACAGGGAAAAGCCACTTACTTTAAAAAGAAATGAAAGAAAAAGAAATAAACAAAAGGCAAAAAAATTGATTGGCAGTAGCCAATCAATAACACTAGATGGTGGACAATAATAGAGCAGATGTTCAAAATTCTCAGCAAAAAACTGTTGACTTGAAACTTGGATGCCCCATCAGGCAGCATTCAACAGGGAAAGCAAAATACTTTCTTGACCATGAAAGAATTCAGAAGTTCACCATCCTCAGCTCCTTTCTAGAATAACTAGAGAACATATTTCAGAAAAATAAAAGGTTGTAAAGCAGTGGGGCACAGAAAGCCTTGTGTAGAAAGGTGGTAATTAAGTCTAAATAACTATGATATACAATGTATACTAATTAATAAAAATCTAGAATTAAAACCCCAGATGACAGGCCCTGGCCGGTTGGCTCAGTGGTAGAGCGTCACCCTAGCGTGTGGAAGTCCCTGGTTCGATTCCCGGCCAGGGCACACAGGAGAGGCGCCCATCTGCTTCTCCACCCCTCCCCCTCTCCTTCCTCTCTGTCTCTCTCTTCCCCTCCCGCAGCGGAGGCTCCATTGGAGCAAAAGATGGCCCGGGCGCTGGGGATGGCTCCTTGGCCTCTGCCCCAGGCGCTAGACTGGCTCTGGTCATGACAGAGCGATGCCCCAGATGGGCAGAGCATCTTCCCCTGGTGGGCATGCCGGGTGGATCCCGGTCGGGCACATGCGGGAGTCTGTCTGACTGCCTCCCTGTTTCCAGCTTCAGAAAAATACAAAAAACAAACAAACACAAAAAACAAACAGATGACTTCCTAATGGGAAGTGGAAAGAAGGAGGAAGTAAAAACTTCCTATGACTTATGTCTTATTTTTTTGGGAAAAGATACAGCTATAATTTAACTCTAGATGTTGAGCAAATAACATGTGTAAAAATTTTTTAAAAGAACTATTAGAGGACTAGAGATAGCATTATTATTTCCAAAGCAAGAATAGAAAACAAAAATCAAATCCAGCAAAAATAATGTTATGCCTACAATAAAGATATAAATTCATACGGGTTTTTAAAGTGAATTTAATAGGGTGATACTGCTTAACGAAATCATACAGGTTTCAGGTGCACAATTCTCTCATACATCATCTGTATGTATATTGCATTGTGTGTTCACCACCCCAAGTCAAGTCTCTCCATCACCATTTATATTTTAAGCCTGATAAGATATGCACAAAAGTTTTATCACTTAAGAAGGGAAAGCAATTGAGATAGGAGGGAATGGGAAGGAAGCGAAACTTTATACTTGTACCCTTTCATATATTCCTGCTTTGTTTGATTTCTTAAATAATTATCATGTATGTTGTAGATAATTTTTAAGCACCATAGGTTCTTCTTAACCCAATAAAAATCCTAATGTGAATTCTTTAGTTTTCTTTTATTTTCTCACTCTTTCTCTCCCTCCTTCTCTCTTTCTCTCTCCCTGACTCTCTTTAGTAAAATTAAAGTTTATTTGAAAAAATAACAGACCAGTATGAGAGAATGAGATATCATTTAATAAACCTACCAAGTTAATAAAAGTTAAAACAATTCTAATAATCAATGACAGGTGAAATGGATATGCCTGCATTGCTGGAGACAGGGAGGAGAACCATAAATGGGTGAACGTTCTTTGAAAATAAATTTGGCAATATATATCAATAGTCATTTAAAAGATTATGTCCTTTCATTGGAATTCCATGCTTTAGAATCTATTCTTAGACAATAAAATTCAAAGGGAGACTAAATATTGAAAGAAATATTTATCCCAGTCAATATACTTAATATCAAAAAGTTAAAAACTCTCTAAATAAAAATGTTGAGAAAATTATAATTGAGTATATATAAATATATAGGGTATGATATTACATAATCATGAGTAATTTTAATTGAAAGTAGTTTTTAATAAAGTGGAAAACATTTAAGTCCTAACATAGGTTTTCAAAAGTGCACAAGATGTAAAATTGTATAGCTATTGTTTGGTGATAATGCATTGAAAAAGCTTAAAATATTGAACCAAAATGTCCAACTGTGTGCTCATGAATATTATTTCATTCCAACCAACATCTCTAAAAATAACAGAACAGTGGGTTGGTGGGGGGGGGGGGGTAAGATCAAATCCATAATAATGCTGTGAACAGCAGGCTATCACCAGGTTAGCAATTGTATGTACTCCTTGAAACAGATAAAGCACAGAGGGCTAAAATGGACAAAGCACAGTACATGCAAATCCACAGTCCGAGGAAACTGGCGCACAGGCACGAGTGGCCGCAGGTGTGCTCCGCACAGCAGGGGCACAGATACAACGAAAGGAGGGAGCAGTGGGGCAGCCATGGGACGATTGCAATAACCCAATCCTGGTTGTCAAACTGGTAGGTCCCTCCCCTCCACCAAATAGTGCCAGGAAATAGGTTGGCAGGGTTGTTTGCCTCAGGCTAAGACAGTGAGCGGAAAGCACTGAGCTGGAAGAGGCAGGAAGAGGCCTCAGGGAGTTGGCAAAGCCCAGAAGGAACAGGGAGCCTTAAACCTAGGGGCGGAGTGACACGGGGTCCCCACTCAGCACCGTGGCTCCGACTCCCCCACAACCGCTGGAGGTAGAAAGCACTTCCAGACACAGGCAAAAGCCAGAGTTTTCTTTTTCTTTTTGGTTTCACATAGGAAAGTTTTAAACATAAACAGATGAAAGAGAATAGCACTAACGACCAGTCCTCGTTGCCCACCTTCAACAACTACCAGCCTTCCGTCACTCTCGTTTTATCTATGCACGCATTCCTACGACCTTTAATTTTTTTCTGGAGTCTTTTAAAGCAAATCTCAAATATCATATCATTTCACTCATAAATACTTGGTGTGACTCTCTTAACACAGAAAGGATTTTTTTAATCCATGAAAATACTACCACACCCGAAGAAAATGGCAATAATTTATTAACAACATTTAATAGCTAGTTGTGACAAATTGTTTTTCTTTCAAAAATGATTGCAACAACACCTTCCATATTCTGCAAGGTGAGCTTGCCACGCCCCCCATCAAGTGGTGACATCTCAATTCGCTTCTCTTGAGCCTGGGCCAGCCTAGTCACCCTGGAAAAGGAGTGTGAGAGGAGCAGCGCTGACGACTCCGAGGGTGCAGTCAGGAAGGTCTCCCCACTTCCGCCCGGGCCTCTCGCAGCCTTCACTCTTCAGAATCTCTCAAGGTTGTCCCACTCAGAATCTAGCCTCACAAGGGGCCAGGTGGAGGTGTCCAGTCCTTATTCCCAGCTGAGCCTGGCTTTTGAATCTTCCAGCTGAGGCTCCAGACAGTGGGGAGCAGAGAAGATTTTTCCACTATCCCTCGTCTAAATCCCTGACCCGGAGAACCAGTGAACATAAAACCATGGTGGTGGTTTTATGCCATGAGGGGTAGGGTGGGTGGTTTCACATCAGTAAAAATCAGAAACACTGGTTTGTGTTCAATTTTCTTCACTGTTTCAAAATTTTGCTTTATGATTGATGTTTAAATTAGGATCCAAACAAGAGATCACACATTGTTTGTGGCTATTTCTATTAAATTCTTATAATTCACAGGACTGTCTTCCTTCTTTTCTTTCATTTTTACACCATTTATTTGTGAAGAAGCAGAATCATTTGTCTCATACAATTCCTCACAATCTATTTTGGTTGATGTGTCAAGCAGCCAAACATTGATTACCACATTCCTCTGTGAGCTGTATTTCCCATAAAGTGATGGTTAGCTCCAACAGGGTCGGCACATGAACTATTCTAGAGAATTAAAGGATGCTAGGACATTCCCTGAGCAAGAAAAGGCCATTGAAATGTAAGTATTTAGAGACCTTAGAAATGAATAATACAATTTTCAAAATAAAAATCTAAGTAGGAGTGCTGAATAGCCAAGGACACACCAGAGAGTATGTTGAGAAATCATTCTGGGACACTATACTAAAAGAAAAAGAAATAGAAGAAATGGAAATACTAATATAAAAGCTTGGATCAATTCCCAGTCAGGGTACACGGGAGAAGCAACCATTTGCTCCTCCACCCCTCCCTCTCCCCCTACTCTCTCTCTCTCTCTCTCTCTCTCTCTCTCTCTCTCTCTCTGTCTCTCTCTCTTCCCCTCCTGCAGCCATGGCTCCATTAGTTCACATGTATCAGCCCGGGCACTGAGGATGGCTTTGTGGTGGAACCTCTACCTCAGGTGCTAAAAATAGCTCAGTTGTGAGCATGGCCTCAGATGGGCAGAGCATTGACCTCAGACAGGGGTTGCCAGGTGATCCCAGTCAGGATTCTTGCAGGAGTCTGTCCCTCTACCTCCCCTCCTCTCACTTGGAAAGAAGAAAAAATACATAAAAGCTTGGAGACACAGAAGTTAGACCCAGAAATTCCACTCTCCATCTAAAAGAAGTAATAGACAAAGATATGGCAGAGCTGGCAGTGAAGAGATAAGCAAAGAAACAATAAAAAATATTTTTCCTGCGCTAAAAAGTAAATGTGATTCTTTATATAGACATGGTCCACTGGGTAACAACCAGAATGGATAGGGGGAATAAAACCTCACACATGGACACACGATGATAAAGTTTCAGAACTCCTGGTACAAATATTCTAAAACCCCCATTATGCATATTTAGAGCCTCATTCAATGACTGTCATGGAACTTGGAAATCTGACTTTTGTTCACGTGGTTTCAAAAACGCTGCTCCAGGTGAATCTAATTTAAAAACAAAATAGCAATGGCTGCTTTCTAGAGCAGTAATCTGGAACTTAGAACTAAGTCTGATGCTGCTGGTACAGCCCAGTGCTTCTCAAGCCTTCTTCTGCTAAGTCCTGTTCTCCCTCCTTATGCAGGAGTCACTGCCTTGATGAGCCATTGTTTACCCCCTTCCCCTCCACCACCGCAGAATAGGGTCCTCCTCTGACCAGTGTTTTGTTGACAACTCTTCCCATGTACCCTTGTATCTCCAGCATTGTCTGGCCCTAAACTGCTGCTCTTCGGGCCCACCGACCCCTGCACTGAGTGCCCTGGTCCCTGCCATATCCTCAAGATACTGGCTCTGCTGTGACTCATCTATTCATTGCACAAATGTATGCTGAGGGTTCAGTGTGAGAGATGCACTGTGCTAGGTGCTGGGGAGACAAAGCTGAAAAACACCTGATGCTTGCCCTCGAGGTGCAGGCAGATATGAACGGGGAAAAGTGGACACGTGACAAGTGTTACCATAGAGCGTTTCTCCAAAGAGAGTCCAAGGACCACCTGCACCTGACTTTGCCAAAGATACTATGGAATTTCAGATTCCCGGACCCAACCCTCTGAATTATCATCTTGTAAGGATGTGGCCCAGGAATCTGTATTTCAAGCCCAAGTAACTTCTATGACCATAAAAACATGGTAAGCACCGGACTTAAAGAGCTGGGTCCAGGTCTGAGATTTCCGGTTTGATTTGGAAGAAACTTGGAGAGTGGGAGAAGCTGAGTTTGTTAAGAGGAGTCGGATCCCGCAATGTCTTGCCATGCTAAGGAGTCTGGGTTTTGTCGGATGCGCTCTAGGGAGCCAGGGAAGATGGTTTAAGGGAAGGAAGGAGCAGGGGGAGCACAGTATCATTTTAAAGAATGACTCTCAGAGCTGGGTAGAGGCTAACATAGAGGTGGACTGGGGGTCGGGTGAGGGGATTGTGCGTGAGGGCAGAAAGCCTGGCCCGCGTGAGACAGAGTGGGGACCCTGCTGGGCTTGGTGGTAAGGCGGACAAAGAAGCAGCGAGATGGGAGGTCTGGTTGGGAGGGAGAAACTATCGTGCTTGGGGCAAAGGATCAAGGCTGAACTTGCAGCTCCTGTCCGCAGGGCTCCCCCAAGCCCAGTGGGAGGGTCACGTCTGCAGTCCCAGTCATACCCTGTTTGCCCTGACCAGCCCCGGTTAGCAAGGCCATACAAACCCGGTCTTGTCCTAAGATAGGCCAATTACTGGCAGAAAAACATATACAAAGCATACTTTTTGTGCTTTTATTTTCATTGCCCTGATTGTTAGACACCTTATCTAGTTAGGCTTAATAAATTAATTACCTTTAATATTTTGTTGTTATAAAAATCTAAACACTATGTTTCCCTGGGGGTTCTTAGTTTTACAGCCCTTTTAAAGGTTCATGCCTAAACTGCTCTCTCGGATTACCAAACCACCGCAGGGCAGCAACTCAGAGAAAACACAAGGGCAGAGCTGACCAACTAGTCCTTTTTGGATGTGCCTGAACTTTCATGCAGTGAGAGGAATGTCACACACCCACTTCCAGACAGCATTGACAACGACACGTTTTACAAGCGAGTTATGAGTGGCCACAGAAAGAGTTACTCAATTCGTTTCTATTTGGCTGAGAGTCTTAAGGCAAACCCTTTCAAGCTTACACAGATCACCTGGGACTTCAAAAGTAAATTATTTAGAGCTGTACAGAGTGAAATGATGATATTGATGATTAATCTTCATGAACACTCACTATACAGCAGTGAAGTAGGTATGCGCTAGCACTGTATGCTTGATGGAATAAATTCTTTATATGGAGGAGATGTAAAACTGCATCAACAATGTTAATAAATTATATATGTGATAAGAAGACTCCAATAACTGCTTGTAATTTATGAAGCACTTTCTCACTTATTATCTCATTTGATCCTCACAAAAATTTAAAATAAATCTTTTTTTTTTTTTTCTTAATAAATTTTTATTAATGGTAATGGGATGACATTAATAAATCAGGGTACATATATTCAAAGAAAACATGTCTAGGTTATTTTGTCATCAAATTATGTTGCAAACCCCTCGCCCAAAGTCAGATTGTCCTCCGTCACCCTCTATCTAGTTCTCTGTGCCCCTCCCCCTCCCCCTAACTCTCTCCCTCCCTCCCTCCCATGTCCTCCCTCCCCCCCCACCCTTGGTAACCACCACACTCTTGTCCATGTCTCTTAGTCTCATTTTTATGTTCCACCAATGTATGGAATCATGTAGTTCTTGTTTTTTTCTGATTTGCTTATTTCACTCCTTATAATGTTATCAAGATCCCACCATTTTGCTGTAAATGATCTGATGTCATCATTTCTTATGGCTGAGTAGTATTCCATAGTGTATATGTGCCACATCTTCTTTATCCAGTCTTCTATTGAAGGGCTTTTTGGTTGTTTCCATGTCTTGGCCACTGTGAACAGTGCTGCAATGAATATGGGGCTACATGTGTCTTCACGTATCAATGTTTCTGAGGTTTTGGGGTATATACCCAGTAGAGGGATTGCTGGGTCATAAGGTAGTTCTATTTGCAGTTAAAATAAATCTTAATAGTTTCATCTTATAAATGAAGAAACAGGATCAGAAAGATTAAGTGATTGGCTCATGGACTCACCATCAAAACGTGTCTGAGTATCAACTAGCATGCTTTTGGTTGCAAGTCATAGAAATCCCAAATCAGAGAGTATCAAGTCATATAACTGTTCAGGTAATGTTGGAGTGATATGGTGGGCTTCAGGCACAGTTTGATCAGAAATCCAGCTGTGTTTTATATTGATTGTCTTGGATTCACCCTTCTTTTTGTGTCAGCTTTATTCACAGGATCATTTTTCATTTAGCAGCAAAATGCTGGAGCAGTTTCAGGAGCCATCACACTATTTATGTGGAGAAATAACTTTCTTTCTTCAGTCATCAAACACAAATCCTAAGTTTCACTTTTATCACAGGAGTGGCCAGCGAAGTGCCATGTACTGATTGGCTCAGGCCTGACAGACCCATGTATGAGCCAATGAGAGTGTCTCAATCAAGGCTACAAACCAGAAGTGGGGATCAGATCAGTACCTCCACACCCTATGGCTGCTACAGCATGTGGGCGGGGTCAAATGGATGCTGCCAAGTCAACCAGCGAGTCCATCACCAGCCGGGACTTGAATTCTTGAGTTAGGACACTAAATCCTACGGGTACTTATTTGATATCTAACATATTATTATTCTACACTTCTGGGGCTGACAACCCTGAGTAAATTTGGTATTCTGGGTGCGAATGTGCCTCAAAGGGCCCTCAGGTGACCCCTTCCCACTGGTACTCGCCGAGGGCGGACGTTCCTTTGTGTGTGCCGCCATTACCTGTGGAGTCTTGCTTCTTCAGCGACTTCTCCAGCTCAACGTTCTTCTCACTTATTTTGCCCCCATTCCTTTTGGTTTCAAACTACATTTTTACTTCTTTGTGTTAGGGCCCAACCAGGAAGACAGAAACAATTCTGAATATTTAAAACAGAGGAAACTTAATGCAATGAGATGAAAGACATTTAGAAGCCAAACAAGAACCGTGAGGCAATCCAGAGACGAGCCTGGCCACAGCCGGAAGTCACTGCCACTCCTAGGCTGGAGGGACAAAGGGAGGAGGTGATGCTCCCGGAGCCCCGGGCCTGGGATGGCCCAGAGGAAGCTGGAACTACTCAGGCTTCCGGTGAGAGCTGGCGCCAACGCAGAGAGGCAGCGGCTGCCAGCGATACCACCCCAGCCCAGAGGGAGGGAAGAAACACCTGGACTTCTCCCTCTCTCCTGCTCTCCAGACTCCCACCAGAGCCTCCCACGGGCAGACCCCAGTTGGAAGCCAGCTGACCTGCACCTGAGAATGTTAGCTTGGTGGGGTCAGGTCTTCTGAACACAGGCTGGGGAAAGAAGGGTGAGGAATGGATCTCAGGTCAAACAGACCCGGAACCAGCATCTTTACAGGATATCATACGTGTTCATTCTGGCAATTTAAGAAAACACAGATATGCAAAGAGAAAAAGGTAAAATCGTGATCCTGTGAGTTCTTAAGTGGTCAAGTTAAATAAGCCAGTCCTAGGGGATCACTGAGAGCTAGTACTTCCTTCTCATTAGTCACTGAGGGATCCATGTTCTGGTCCTTTTCCTGTCTACGGGTCTAGCAATGACATTTTCTTAAGTACACCTTGAGAGATTCAGTTTCTACTCTCTATCAAATCAAAGGGGGGGGGGGATTTTATAACTGTTATGAAGAAAAACTTTATTCCTTCTAAGAAACTGATTTGCTTCTTTTCCCCGATAATAGAGGTCATATAATTTGTCAGCCTTCCTCTTTTTGCCCAGGCTACCAGGAAACTCATAGTTACCTCTCATGCTCATGACAAGCCAACTTTATTTTAACTCTTAGGGTGGGCATGTGCTTCTCCCCTTTTCTCCATATTCCAAATTGTATTGTATCGTATCAGCTCTATGATGCATATGTGTGTGAGAAGCAGACGGGGGAAATATCCACCTATAAGGGAGAGGTCCTCAAGCTATTTTCCTAGAGGGTTGCTAGGGCTTCGATTGTTCTGTCCAACCTTGTCCACTCTAAGCTGATTGGCCAGAGCTGGGGGAGTCATCTGCTGCATGGGAACAGATTCTGTCTGTCACCCTCCTCAATAGCAGATGGCCACTCTGCACTAATCCTTGTCTATATCATTGCCGAGTAAGATACCACCAGCCACCGTACAAATCGCTAGTGTCTTTGCTCTGAATCAGTGGGTTTGGAATTACGCAAGTATGCTCAAATAGACTCTCGTTCAATATTTTTCAGCTAAAGAGCCCATCGTGACAATGGAAAGAAGAGTAGCAAGGGACCACCAGCAGGATTATGGTTAGATTTTTAATTCGATTGGACATTTTAATTAGGTTGGGCAAAATTATTTCAGAGAGGTGAGTAAAAGCATTGTCTCCCCAAGCGAGCACCTCTCTGGCCTGTTTAGCTTCCTTGATTTATACGTTGGTCCCTCTTGAAATGTTTCTCTTGCACTTTGTTTGCTTGAGGCTGATAGTCTGGCATCAGGCAACGTTTAATATAATTTTTACTGTTGTTAGCGCCTCCCCATTCTATCAAAAAGGTTATTATCATGTTGTCTAAGACACCTTACCATGACAATTACCAGACAAGGTCCACACCCATACTCAACGCACCCCACCCAAACCTCTCCACCCCTTTTTACTTCAAACTTCAGAAAGGAAGCCAACGCTCCCACCCATCCCATTGAGACAACAAGCATAGCAGAGTAGATAGTTGGCAAGTAGCTAGATAATTTGATTGGGATAGGCAAAAAGTTCATATAATTGAGTTCGAGAATATATCTGTGGGTCTCAAGAACATGGAAAATACCTCAATTGTTTATAATTGCTGCAGAGTTCTAGAAACACATAAGCTGCTTTCATAGCAAATTTGCTTCCCTAATTATGTTTTACATGATCTAATGCCTTCATATTAGTTTGTATTCCCTAAGCATCTACCAACCCAAACATATGTTGCCTGCTAGGCCAGAGAGGACAACTGACTACAGATGATCATCAGGGTAGAGTTGAAAGTTGGCAGTAATAATAAAGACCCAGCAGTGACAAAAGAAAAGGAACATTGCAGCATTTGGCTTGGAAAATGTGTGTGTGCGTGCATGTGCATGTACATGTGCACACGCGCGTGGTGTGTGTGTGTGTGTGTGTGTCTTAGCCTGACTTTAGAACGCGGGCGTTGAAGGTGAGTGATTGTAATAATAACCCACTTCAGGGGTGTGGACATTAGCCAATAGACATGCACCTCTGGCTTCACACCAAGACCTGAGGTGGAGCCTAGGCCTGGACTTGCCCAGGAGGTTCATGCCTTCAGCAGATAGTCTTGCTGCAGAATTGTATCACACTAACAATGAAACTTACTGGGGGGGGGGGGGGGGAAGCAAATAAAATGCTTTAAATGTTTAAATGCATTTCCAAGTATTCATCTTCCAAATATTTAGACTCTGAGTCTACTGGGCCAAGAGCCCAAGCTTCCTGTGCACGCTGGATGGTTCCAACAATCTCCCCCAAGATCAGCAAATATATATAATAACTTAAAATATCTTCCTCTTGGAGCCAAAAAATAATTCCCCAGGTATTGCCCCAGGAACTCAGCTAGTTGTCTCTGTCCAATGTCTTCCTTCATAATATGTACAAGATAATTTTTAATGTTTAATAAAGTCTTACAGAGTAATCCATGAGACCACGGTCTGTGTCCATTGTGAGGCTACAATATAAACAAGACTGGGAATGGAGACTTAGGAGCAGAAATGGGTAGGAGGAAAAGGAAGACAGAGGGGGAGAGATGTAGGAAGAGCAGCGAACAGCCCATGGAGGAAGCGGGTAGGCACAGAAGGCTTTCATCCCTAAACCAAGTCTTAAAGAGGACGTCTGAGTAAACCAGGGGTTTTATTTTTTATTTTTGAGGAAGGAGGAGTAGAGGGCAGTCATGGTACAGGCTGATTTCCTTTTGCATTTAAATTTCTCTAGATTCAGTAGTTACACAATTCATACTCCTTTTCTCGGGCATATCCATACCAAAACTTCCCCTTTTTAAAGCCTCCACAGCAAAAAAGAATTCATAGCACTGCCAGAAAACTCCTCTAACTCTAGAGTTTGGGGTTTAGCCATCTCATTGTTATTTAAGAAGCTCCATGCCTGGCCTGTGGTGGTACAGTGGATAGAGCATTGATCTGGAATGCTGAGGTCGCTAGGTCAAAGCCCCAGGCTTGCCTGGTCTGGGCACATACGGGAGACAATTACTATGAGTTGATGCTTCCTGCTCCCCACCCCTTCTCTCCCTCCTCTCACTAAAATCAATAAATAAAATATTTAATAAAAAGAAGCTCCACAAAATAAAATAAATGCCTTTAATATAAATTTTGATTTTAGAATACTTTATTAGTACTTTATTACTACAGAGGGTGCTTGGATTAAAAGTTCCATTAAGACAGTGATATAGGCCCTGGCCGGTTGGCTCAGAGGTAGAGCATCGGCCTGGCGTGCGGGGGACCCGGGTTCGATTCCCGGCCAGGGCACATAGGAGAAGTGCCCATTTGCTTCTCCCCCCCCCCTTCCTCTCTGTCTCTCTCTTCCCCTCCCGCAGCCAAGGCTCCATTGGAGCAAAGATGGCCCTGGGTGCTGGGGATGGCCCCGGAGGGGCAGAGCATCGCCCCCTGGTGGGCAGAGCATCGCCCCCTGGTGGGCGTGCCGGGTGGATCCCGGTCGGGCGCATGCGGTAGTCTGTCTGACTGTCTCTCCCCGTTTCCAGCTTCAGAAAAATACAAAAAAAAAAAAAAAAAAAAAAGACAGTGACATAACCCGAATTTTGGTGTAAGTTGAAACACACCCTTGCCTAACACAAGCGGAACACTTGCACTTTTAACAGTCCAAAATGGCGTAGGTAAGCACACCGGGGACAGAACTCCCTCACTCACAACCTACCTGACCACGTATTCCTCGCCTGCATGCAACCAAATTAGTTCCTCCACGTAGTCTGTACGTACGACACTAACGGCATAAGCTGAAAAGCTCACATCTCAATTTTTTTTAAAGTTTTTATGGGAGTGAGCATCATAAACTCAAAACATCATATGTCAAGACTCTCGTAATCCAAGGACCCCCTGTATTTAGTTCAGTCTTTCCCATGGACTAGGGCAACAGCGAAGTCAAATCTTACATGTATTTAACTTTTGTAAGTTTGGGTCTATGGGTTCTGGGGGGAGAGAGAGAGAGAAAATGGATATTGGTCTTAAAAAGCACATGCCCCAGAGTGAGCATGAGACATGAGCAATCAGTCTATTCTGCCCCAGCTTTGGAAGGAGGAGTAGAGGTCTCCATGAGCACAGACCATCCACTGTGCAGTCTCTTGCACATGACCTCAAAATTCAAGCTAACTGCTTTACTGGTATGCAGACAAGGAACCAGTCATGTGCCCTGATGGTGGAGGGGAACATGGCTGAGAACCGGGGTGGCGGTCTCTGGCATGGCACCTCCCTAACAGGATTTCAAGGGCATTTTGATTATCTGTGATCTTCATCTTGTGGCTGATTTAAAACCTAGCCCTCTCATCAGGTGCATCTCTGCTGAATGATTGTCCCTTGGCAAATGGAAAGAAAACATTTTTTAAGTGGGGTCATTTTCTGATGTCTCTGAATTTGTGCCCCAACTGGAAACTGCTGTCTCGCTCACAGTGCCCAACTACAAGGCACACCACCGTTGCTCTCACTTTTTTCTTAACTTGGGGTACAAAAATGGTCCACAAACAAGAGGTATGAGAAACAGAGCCATTTATTTACTTATTTATCTATTCATCAGATATTTGCAGAGTAGCAACGATGTAGCAGGCACAGGGTTCCACAGTGGGCTACTGCTGAATGTAAACAGGAGTCGAAAGACCATGCTTAGCTTGCCTTGAGACGTGGAAGGGATTGCTGGCCCCTCTGGCTCTCCGCTGCTTATTTGACCAAAAAGCTGCTGAAAATGTGTGTCCAATAAGTTAGAAAGTTTCTCAGCAATAATAGTCTGTGAAATCAAGTTAGAAACGTTTTCTAAAAACTAAAAAATAGACAGCAACATTGCTTATAGCGACCTTGTGTGTTTCTAACAAGCACTTTGCCCTACGCAGCTCTCTCCCTTGACCTTTGCCCTTCCAGGTTGTCAGCAGTTTTACCCTCCACCTCTCTCCCACAGTCCACGCCAACCCCTCCTCCTGCCCGGCTCCTGGAGCACTCAAAAGGCCCATCAACAAAATGGAGGGATTTCTCCCTAGATTTTGTTCCCTGTCCGGCCTTGCTGTTCAGGCCGTGTCAAAGTGATTCAGGCTTCAGTGTTTTGATTGTAAGTAATAATAGCTATGTTGTGGACAAAAGATATGGAAATAGATCCCTTGGAAGATTAATCATACTTTCGGATTGTGCAAATGCTTCATCTTCAATGACTGCATCGTTTGTCATGTGGCTTTCAAGTTCATCATCTTGCATGTGGACCTGTTCACACTTAGCTGTTGAATTTGGCATGATAATGGTTCAAGCACCAATTGTCTTTATTCAGTGCAATCTAAAAGATAATGCTAACACTTGGTTTCTCTAAGGGGAAGAAGTAATCCTGTAAAATCCTCAAATGTCTGTGATACTATATCAGGGAATGTTGACCAATGATTACTTTATATAATAACTACTTGTTAGTTGTTCTATTCAATCAATAAATACACATTTGAAGAAGGTTTAAAAGTCAGTGAATAGTTGTGCTTAATTCACTCCCTGAACATTAAGGAGAAGACCAAAAGTGTAAAATTTCCTGCAATTAGAGGAGATTTGCTGGAGAAGCAGAACTTGAATTTGAATCCCACCTTTGTAGCTTACTACCTATTTTCCAGCCCAGGTACCCTGTCATTCTGAACTTTCTACTGCTGCAAGGATATTACTAACTCTTGCTCTATCTTCCTCAGAGAATTTTTTTTGTGTGTGTATTTTTCTGAAGCTGGAAACGGGGAGAGACAGTCAGACAGACTCCCGCATGCGCCCGACCGGGATCCACCCGGCACGCCCACCAGGGGGCGATGCTCTGCCCCTCAGGGGCGTCGCTCTGCCGTGACCAGAGCCACTCTAGCGCCTGGGGCAGAGGCCAAGGAGCCATCCCCAGCGCCCGGGCCATCTTTGCTCCAATAGAGCCTCGGCTGCGGGAGGGGAAGAGAGAGACAGAGAGGAAGGAGAGGGGGAGGGGTGGAGAGGCAGATGGGCGCTTCTCCTGTGTGCCCTGGCTGGGAATCGAACCCGGGACCTCTGCACGCCAGGCTGACTACCACTGAGCCAACCTGCCAGGGCCTTCCTCAGAGAATTTTTGTGGGGATAAACTGATAGAATATAGAAAAGAAAGATTGTATTAAAGTTATATAATGTGTAATTGCCAAGCACTTTACATATATTTACTCATTTAGTTCTCATAACAATCCCATTTTACAAGAAACTAATCACTGAGAGGTCAAGGGACTTGTTAATAAGAGGCGGAGCTGGCATTCAAACCAACGGAGACACCGTGCATTCATGCCCATTTGTAACCAGTCATATACAAAGGTAGCTACTAAAAATTTTTCATGCCTAAATGGGGAGAAGGGATTTTTTTTTTCCCATTAAGCACTCCTCCATAATGGAAATGTAGAGGTTAAGGGAAGGGAGATAAATTTTTTTAATCAATATTTTTAGTGCACATTACATGATTGAGATGACTTTGCTCAGATAATAGCATTAAAAATCTCTCATATTTTGTAGTTTTCTTTCTTACAAAGTTACAATGCTTTTTATTTATCAGGCTTAAAAAATCTCGTATTTATACAACAATTCCACATTTCCCTCTTGAATTTGCATTGCAGTTAATTAAAATAACTTTTTTAACATCATGACACTACAGATTGCTGGACTCAAGGGAGTCTAGCATCTCTTGCTTTCTGCCTGCTTCTGTGATGCAGGCAAAAACTTGAAAACCAGAGACAGCAGCAACCTTCCAGCAAACAAAGGCAGGCATTATATATAAAAGGACTTAGAAGCTTTTACTCTGCCAGGCAGATACAGAGAGCACTCATCTCTTTCCAACTCCCAAATCTCTTGACTTCCTCTTTCTCCTTCTCTGTCTGGGGCCTTTTGAGTGAGATGGCCAATAAGCCCCTTGTTTCAAATCTCTGCAGGAACAAGTGGATGCTGCTCTCAATGTCCACGAAACCCTAAGTCCTTTGAGGATACAGGAAGGCATTCACCAATCTCAAGATCAAAATGCAACAGGAGGAAGTCTGCAAGCAAAGAAGAGGCTGCCTACCACGACTTTCTTTTACAAAAATGGCAGACTCGCTGAGGATAGTAAGCATTTCATTCTTGCGTGGTATACATATTTACACAAGTTTCAAGGATAATGCTCCTTATTTAGTTTTACTTTTTAAAACTGTTTCTATTGCACAATAAACTACACTATTAAGAATCGGGTACCTTGATACATATTTTCTCTCTGAACCTCATGCTAATCCTTCTCTCCACATTAGTAGAAGCCAGTACTAGGATTTGAAGCCAAGACCATGGACTCCAATGCTCCCGCTCTTTCTTCAACCCCAGACCACCCCTGAATGGATTCCAGGATCAGAAAGTAGCCATTTATGATCATGTTTTCTTAATTATTTTATTCTATATTCCAAAATATGTATAGTTCTACATTTCCAGGAAAACAACACAACAAGATCTAAAAAGAATGGAAGAAATTTTTCTTCTGAATTTTCAGGGTTTAATCATGAAAAGTAATACATCCACTCCAAATACCACTCGCCCTCTTTGATTTCTTTTTGACTCCTGTAATGTTTCCCTGGCAGTTAAGTAATCCCAGAGAGAGCTAATGACAACCAAATCAACAGATAAGATCAATTTGAAAATAAAATGGTTTAAAATGAGATTGAGCGCTGGAAAATCAGAGTAACCACCTTTTTAAACACATCAGCACACATCCCAAGTAGTGTTCTCCAGCCTATAATTTGCCTTCATTGTCCAACAAAGTAGGAATGCCCAGAAAACAGGAACTTGTCACCTCTCTTACTGACCTTTGACCTCCTACTCCCACTAACGATCCAACAGAATTCAGTCCCAAGTCTTCAGTCTTCCTACCTCTGGATTAGGCCGGGACTATCCCAACCACCTTGGCACTTGTCTCAACACCTGTCTACATGGCTCTATTCACAAGAAAACATCCATAATCATTCAGTAGAAACTGGATCATCACAACAAAGTACCCACCAGTTAAAAGAATGAACTTGGCTAGACAAGCATTCTCTTCCAAGAGTCAAGATGGCTTGACTGTGACACAGGGTAAAAATACACAATACTATTCTTCTTCAACAGGGAAGTAGTGGAGTAGGGTGCTTGATCCCCAAGAAACTTCATCAGGAAAAGAGAAGGCCAATTTAAAGAGCCTTAAAAGCATTTAATGTTGTCCAACAAGTCCAAATTAAACCAGGAGTAGCCAATACTCAGAGGTATAATATCTATCATTAATTATTCAGGAGAGCAACGTGGAAAGTCACTACTAGGTCAGATGGCCCAAAGCACGTAAGTCAATTAAACAGACCAATGAAGGTGACATGAAGCATGAGTGATGCTCAAAGAAGGCGACACACCCAGTGTGGCTGGATCCAAAGCAAGCCTCCTATAGCTGAATGTGTTTTGAAATATTTGTAAACTCTTTGGGTAAACATCTCTCATTCTTGTGAGAAATGGAAACTACCAAAGAAAAATATGCTAAACCACTAAGTCAAAATGCAAATTGATGAAGAATGGTAATGTCCACAGTGCTTAATGGCCTTGGAGGTCCTTTGATCTGTGCGTTTCGATATTTGGCTCAAGGCCTCATTAAAACCAAGGAGTTTATTATGGTTGGGCCAATAAATAGAGCAAATAAAAGTCACCCTTGGACCAGGACACTTTGAATGGGTGGAACATGGGTCATTTATGGGGTTTGGTGACTGCGAATGCTGACAGTTCTACTACTAAGCATGCACAGCTTCCCTTTCCACCCTAGATGAGGAAGGCCTGTAGCACCCCGGAGGGTGAAACAAGACCAAAGACCACCCCAAGCCCTGGCATTGAAATTTCATTTGGCCAATATTCAGTGAGGGTTCACTAGGTGCCAGACAGAGTTTAAGCAGAAAGCATGCACCTATGAATAAGATCGGCCTTGGCTATAAGACTCCGGACTAGAAAGAAGGCAGTCATGTAGTCATTACCCCCCCACACACACACACCCAGCCATGATACAGTGCAGATGAGGGCTAAGCAGAAGGAAGAGCAATTAATTCTACATGGGGACATTCTGGAAGGCTTTACAGAGGAAGTACTATTTAGCTGAACCATAAAGAAAACTGGTGAAAAAATCAACAGCTAGAAAAGGGTGGTGGCCCTGGCCGGTTGGCTCAGTGGTAGAGCGTCGGCCTGGCGTGCAGAAGTCCCAGGTTCGATTCCCGGCCAGGGCACATAGGAGAAGTGCCCATCTGCTTCTCCACCCCTCCCCCTCTCCTTCCTCTCTGTCTCTCTCTTCCCCTCCTGCAGCCGAGGCTCCACTGGAGCAAAGATGGCCCGGGCGCTGGGGATGGCTCCTCGGCCTCTGCCCCAGGTGCTAGAGTGGCTCTGGTCGCAACAGAGCGACGCCCCAGAGGGGCAGAGCATCGCCCCCTGGTGGGCAGAGCATCGCCCCCTGGTGGGCGTGCCGGGTGGATCCCGGTGGGGCGCATGCGGGAATCTGTCTGACTGTCTCTCCTCATTTCCGGCTTCAGAAAAATACAGGGAAAAAAAAAGGATGGCATTCTGAGCAGAGGGTACAAGCTGAGCAACACTCAGGAAAGATGAAGGGCAGAGGCAGCTGGGGAGGTGCTAGCTCCTGGCAGGGAGGGAGTGGAAAGGGAGGACAGGACAGACTGCAAATGGTCTGTGATGACTTGCTACGCCTGCACCTGACCTTATTTTGTAGGCTGGAGTGGGAGGTGTTGGTAAGCATTTTGTATTTATTTTTGAAGTTTGATATTTCAACAGAACATTTTTTCCAAGTAATTCTTTCAGGGAACTTTAATTTATATAACAAAGAGAAGTGATGCTTTACTGGTAAAGACTTACTTTATAATCTTACCTTTATTCTTACATTTGCTTATTCTTAAATCAATGGATGAAAAATTATAATCACTGAACATTAGTCAAGATTTGGGTCGGGGGGAACCACAAGTGTCAGAAAACCCAACTCAAATTGACTCAGAAAGGATAAAAAGAGGGGGGAAGATTCATTAATTCATGGAAATCTAAAAAGTGGTCTTCAAATTCAGGAATCAATTGACTGAGGGGCAGAAAGAATATCATCAAAGCTTTCTGTACATTTCTAAGCTCGTGTTTCTCTAGATTGGCTGTTGTCATCTCAAGATGGCCCCACTTCCCGTGGCTCTGGGCTTCTAACCATCTTTACCAGTTGCAATCTCCTTCCTCGCAGAGCCCAACACAGTCCCAGAATTAAGCCGCCGTGGCCTGACTTGACCTGGCTCGCATGCCAATCCTGGACCTGTTGCTGGTCTGGACAATGGTACAGACAGAATGGTCACGAGGGGTCCTGCGGACACCCAATCTTGGAGAAAACAGAGGCGCTATTACCGGAAGAAAAAGGAAAGATGCTGAGTAGTTTAAAAAAAAAAAAAGTCCACTTTATTTTAAATTGGGGGTAAATAATGACCATTGCAGGCTTATATTAGTCTCAGCCTCCAGTTTGCTTTTATGTTTTACTTTATTTGCACAGTATTGAAGAAATCCTAATTCACAGGTGAGCTGTTACAAATAGTAACTGGTTTTTTTTCCATCAGCAGAGCTGGAACACTCAAGACACTCTTCAATTAAATTTGTGTCAAAGTTTGAAAGTAGGCCAAAAGTTTGAGTAATAGGAAATTTTATTTCAAAGTTTAAGCACATAAACCATGAAGAGGCCCTTCTGCTAATTTAAGTGTTTGTTGGGAAGATGCTTTTCAAATATATCTGTAGTGTATGATGGGAAGTTCAACAATATCATTTAGAAAAAAAAAAAAAAAAAAAGCTCAGCTATTTCAAGGACTATGGCTCCAAGACTGAATACCATAAAATAAATGTTGTTTTGCAATTTGAGTAACAATTTTAAGTTTCAACTTAACTGCTGACATTCTCAGCAAGTGTAAGCATGTTCTATTATAACCCCACATTGCCAAATTGAACTCATCCAGCTTATTAAAAAACATCAGCCAGCTCAAGTAACTCTTGTTATATCAGAGTACTATTTTGCTACATACCTTTAAAAAAATAATTAGTGATTCCTTGTCCCAATTGAAATAGTAATAACAACACCTTGCCTTCAGACAGTGGATAAATGGTACCAGGAAAAAGTAAATTCTGGAGCTCAAAACCTATTACATACCAAATAACTTGGGAAAGTGTGAAGATTATGTCTTATCGAACTGACAATGTAGAGTATTCTGAGCCACTGTCTGAAAAGATGCTGCTATCTCCTCAATAGTTAATACTCTTCTACGCAATTTGACAGTGTCTTTTCTGAAATCACATTTCAGCAACCCAGTTCCTCAAACTTTGCACCACTGTAGCAATTCCACATGGTTTTATTTTTCTTGGTGTGGATGTCATGCTTCTTTTCTTGACAGAAAGTCTTATAAGGACTGGGACTCTATTTTATCATGTGCCTTCTCCCCATACAGCTTAGTGTAATCTATACCAAGGGCTTAGACTTAGAGTAATGTTTGATATGACAGGACTTGGTCAATGTTTGGCGATAAATATATCTTTTTTAATGTGTTTTATTTATAATAAAATTAAAGGGGAATTGTTGCCTAGCCACTGTTTCAAATAAAATTCATGAGACTAAAAGGTTTTATAAAACCCTTTATTCATAGCAAACAAAACAAAAAAAAAACAAAAAGTGAGCTCCTTTAGAGAAAAGCTCTTTAATTGAGCTCCCTGTGTCCCAGCGGCTGTTTGGGCCACATGCACACTCATGCTGCTCAGCAGTTATTCATTCATTGATAATTATTAAGCACCTACTATGTGTCAATGCACTGTCCCAGTTGTTGAGATTGTTTTTAAAAAGACATCAGAGTCCTTGACCTCAAGGAGTCTAGTCAGGGAGAATCATAAAGACCAACCATCCTAATGCCACCTGATACGTGCCAGAATAGAGGTATGAATATTACATGGTGTTGATTGGGCTCTTTTGGATTGTCAGGAAAAGAGATGTGCTCTGGTTACTTGGGTTCACGTGGTTCATTGTAAGGATACCCGAGGAAGTAGGGGAAAGCAGGAAGCAGTTTTAGCAGCTGCCTGGCGGAGCTGGGAATGTCATTCAGGACATAGGATACCTCCAGCCACCTGTTTCTCTTGCCATCACTTCAGCAGGAGGCATCTGTTGCTCCCTCTCTAGTGCTCTGCCAGTCTAGTGACTCAGCTCCCCTCGGCCTCTGCTGTCCCTGCTCGCGCTGCCAAATCCTCTCTGCATGTCATTCATCGCTCCTGCTTTTCTGTGGCCACATGAACAGGGTTTTCTGACTTCTTCCAGGGTACCTGCCCATTTCTGTCAACCTCTTGACTTAGATCCCCTGACAGGTCTCAAGTTATGTGGAAAATAAAGCTTTGTTTGATTGGCCAGTTGTCATCGAGGACACAGTGGCCATGTTGGGTGAAGCCCTTGCATCAGCCCATCTCATTGGCTACTGGACATCCCATGTATGGCCGCCTTTGGGTCAGGCATCAACTTTCAGTTCAATCCGCTGTAGTTTGGGAAGCAGGGCTCTGGTTTCTACCATGTGAACTCATGCATAGAGTGCTCTCTGTCCAGCTTGCATCACAAGAAGGGTGTGCTTTGGGCTGGCAATCATATCACTTGACTCTGCCCCAGTATAATGTCCTACTGTGCTGTTTGCCATAGTGAGTGTGACTGTGTCTACTCTTCAGCTTTGCTGAAAATTATGTCAGAGTTTTGACAGATTTTTTAAAAATACATTTGTAAAAACTTATTTTTATAAATAAAATTAAAAACAAGTTGAGTACCCCTAAAAGAGGAAAATAGTTGAAGAAATTGTATTTAGAAGAAGGAATATTATAGAGCCTTCTGAAAGAATATTGGTTCAGGCACTATCTCATGACATAGGAAAATATTCACTAATAGAATGGTAAACAAAACCCAGGCACAGGTTATATAGTCTTATATACTTACACACTAACCTATGGAATTCAGAGAGAAAATAGAAACTGTAAAGAAAGTGTCAGGGACTCTGGACAGTGGGGTGGTGTGTAATGCGTATGTTCTTTGTTATGCATTTTTTATTTCTCAACCTTCCAAAGGTTAAAAAAAATGGCCAAGGATAAAATATATAAAGCAATATAAAAGACCACGCTTTCCTAGTAGGCCAAACCCATAAATTGATTTGATAAACATACAAGATGCTTTGGATCCCACTTCCAGTAGAAAAAGTAAGATTTCTGTTTTTATGCATGCCCATAGCCACAAAGAAAACAAAGAGGACAAATCAAAAGCATGACAGGATGACAGGAGGTGTGGTGGCTGATCACGTGTCCTGTGCTGTATAATCTCAGGAAGACGTCTCTGTTGTCAAAATACAGTGTGTCTGTAAAGTCATGGTGCACTTTTGACCGGTCACAGGAAAGCAACAAAAGACAATAGAAATGTGAAATCTGCACCAAATTAAAGGAAAACTCTCCCAGTTTCATACCTATTCAGTGCAGTTCGATGTGGACTCACGCACAGATGTTTTAGGGCTCCTTAGGTAGCTATCCCGTATAGCCTCTACAGACTCATCACTGACTGATGGCCTACCAGAACGGGGTTTCTCCACCAAACTGCCGGTTTCCTTCAACTGCTTATCCCACCAAGTAATGTTATTCCTATGTGGTGGCCACATAGGTTATAAACGCGCCGATTCACGTTGCACTTTGGTCACGGATTTGAATTTAGCGAGCCACAGAACACACTGAACTTTCCTCTGTACCATCCATATCTTGACTGGCATGGCCGTGGGCTGCTCCGCTGTATACACGGTGTTACGTCATCATCTGTGCATGTGCACATGCTGCCACATTATCCTACAGAAACTGGGAGGGTTTTCCTTTTATTTGGTGCAGATTTCACATTTCTATCATCTTTTGTTGCTTTTCTGTGACTGGTCAAAAGTGAAGCATGACTTTATGACACACTGTATAGCTTCTGCTTTGTCCCAGTCATCTATTCATAGACCAATGGGTTAGGGTTCCGGGGGTACAGAAGAGGAGACAGCCTGTGAACAACTGTAATACCCCCAAAAAAGTACTAACGGAAGTTAATAAAGGAGTGTGGAGGCCTTAGAAGAGAAGGCTCATTCTGCCTGTGAGAGTCAGGGAAGGCTTTAGAAAATTGTTGACATTTGAGCTGAGTCTTAGGTAATATTAATTGAATTTTTAAGGGAGCTGGGGAAAGGGCACCTTTCTTCCATTCCTGAATTCTAAACTATTGAGAAGTGAGATAGAAGAATGGGGCACATGGGAGATCGGATTATTGTCGATGATGAAGAATTAGGCTTTATGGGTGCAGGTAAGTGGGTTTCCAATTCTGAAACAAGAATAACACAGATTTATGTGTGCAGTCACAAAGCTTGCATGGCTGTGGAGGGTTTCTGATGGAGGGAAAGACTTGGGTGAAGCCTACAACAGAAGAATCAGAGCAGAATTCATGTTTTCAGCAGGCAGGCTCACCCCAAGGGAAATAAGGAGAGGAGGAAGCAGGACTACACACCCTTGGTGCAGTGACTTGAATGGTAGCCCCCAAAGACATGCCCACTCAGAATCTGTGACCTGTGACATTATTTGAGGGGGGAAAACTTCTTTGCAGGTGTAATTAAGTTACGGATATTGAGATGAGATCACTGTAGGTTAGGATAGCTCTAAGTCAAATGGCAAGTGTTCTTAGAAGGAAAGGTAGAAAGACTAGAGAAAGGTACGTGAGGGTGTACGCGGAGGTGGACAGGCTGCAGCTGCATCCACAAAGGACCACAGAGAACCAGGAGCCAGGAGAGAGGCTCGGGGCAGACACTGCCTCAGAGACTCCGCAAGGAACTTGATTTTGGACTTCTGGCCTCCAGCATTGCAACAGAATAAATTTCTGTGTCATTAGTCACCCAATGTGTGCAAATTTGTTGCAGCGACCCTAGGAGACTCATCCACTCTGTTTCTTCTCCTAAACTCAGCCACCTGGGAACAGGGAAAGGAGGGAAAGGCCATTTACTCCCCCTTGTCGCGCTTCCTCACCTAAAAGGAAACGTTCTCAATGGGGAAGACGTGTCTAAAATAATAATAAAAGCTGCTAACATTTTTTGAGTGCGGGTCAGACCAGCTACTGTTCTGAATGGTTTCTGAAAGAATACAGCAGGGGAACACGTATGAGAAGGGAATTCCAGGTCCAGGGGAAGCTCTGTGGGGGGTTTTTCAACACATACACTTCCCCCTCTACCCTACACAACTTCTACCCATTCCCCATTCCATGGGCGTTTGGCCCTGGGCTGCTGTGATTTACAACTTTGGGTCTTCAGTTTTTCCGCATCCTCTATTTACAAAGATTTTTTTTTAATTACAGAATTTCTGGAAATACCATATAATGTTTATGAAAAATAAAGGCATATTAGTCAAGGTTCTTCAGAGAAATAGAACCAAACACTACTAATTTAAATGGTAGTAACATGGATCCAAAAAGTACCTTCCCAGCAACAGCTAGAGAGATAATTGACCAAACAATTGGTACCAAAGTCTAGTCAATTGACACATAAAATTAACACTCATGATGGACTTTTTCTTTCTTTTTAAAAAATAAATTATGAATCGACTGTCCAAATGATGTGGAGATGTTTTCTCTAAATCTATGTACTCTGGTTGACCAATATCACCCTGTTAAATTTAATTGTCTAAATTTAAAAAAATAAAATAAAATAAATTATGGTCTTTAAATTGTGGTAAAATACACATGACATAAAATTTACCATTTTAACCATTTTTAAGTGCATAGTTAGCTCAGTGACATTAAATGCATTCATATTGTTTTGCAGTGCTTTTTTCATTTTGCAAAACTGAAACTCTGTACTTATGAAAAAATCACACTCAATTCCCCCCACTCCCAGCCCCCGACCACCACCATATAATGTCCTACTTTCTGTCTCTGTGAACTTGACCCTTCTATGTGATGCATACGAGTAGAATCATATATGATTTGTCCTTTTGTGACTGGTTTATTTATTTCACTTCAGGGTGTCTTCGAGGTTCATCCATGTTTTGGCATGTACCAGAATTTCCTTCTTAAGGTTGAATATTATTCCGCTGTCTGTATATGACACATCTTGTTTCTCCATTCATCTGTCAATAAACATTTGGGGTGTTTTTACCTTTTGGCTTTTGTGAATAATGGTGCGATGAACATGAATGTGTAAATATTTGTTCAAATTCCTGCTTTCAATTTTTGGGGGTATATACCTAGCTAATTGTGAATCATATGGTAATTCTGTTTAATTTTTTGAGAATGCCATACTGCTTTCCACAATTGCTACATGGATTTACTATGTTCTAGTCAGCGTTTTAAAATTGGCATCAGAAGATAAGATTAACAGTTGACTAAGAAAATACATTATATACATTAATAATCAGACTGTAGCCTCACACCCAAAAGTGAACAAAAGCACTCAGCAGGCAACCAAAATAAATGATGGATGCTGCAGGTTGACTACGCAGCCTGCATCCCACCCTTCTTTCCTAAGAGAATTTAATTCAGCTACTCTCCTCTGCTGTACAGTGTCAGGTACTTCAGGAAAAACGGACCTCAGCTCTGGGAATGAGTGTGATTGGTCTAAGGAAAAGTTGGCCCTTGTTAGGATGAGGCCATGTTCAGACATATGAGCCAAATTTGGCCAGTAAACAAAGAGGGAAATCTGTAGGGGGGCTCCTGGTAAATTCTTCCTCGTTCTTAAGAAAAGATCGTAGGAAGAGACCCTTTCTCTTTTTCCTCTAGAAGTGTTACTTCTGCATGCAACTGTTGGAACTCCTACAGCCAGGCTGCCACTAAACAGGGTAAACATCAGCCACGGAGCTGCGGGAAGAGAGAAAGAATCTAGGTCCTCAGTGTTAATGTCACTGAGCTACTGGATAAACGCAGTCTGGAGCCCACCCAAAAAAACTTTGGTCAACTTGATGACAGATGACAGTTGATAAAAATATTTGGCCTTAGAGGACATACAGATAGCCAAAAGGCATATGAAAAAAATGCTCAACATCACTAATCATTAGAGAAATGCAAATTAAAACCACAATGAGATATCACCTCACACCAGTCAGAATGGCGCTCATCAACAAAACAACACAGAATAAGTGCTGGCGAGGATGTGGAGAAAAGGGAACCCTCCTGCACTGCTGGTAAGAATGCAGACTGGTGCAGCCTCTGTGGAAAACAGTATGGAGATTCCTCAAAAAACTGAAAATCGAACTGCCTTTTGACCCAGCTATCCCACTTTTAGGAATATACCTCAAGGACACCATAGAATGGCTCCAAAAGGAGAAATGCACCCCCATGTTTGTGGCAGCATTGTTCACAATAGCGAAGATCTGGAAACAACCCAAGTATCTGTCAGAGGACGAGTGGATTAAAAAGCTTTGGTACATATATACTATGGAGTACTACTCAGCCATAAGAAATGATGACATCGGATCCTTTACAATAACATGGATGGACCTCAATAACATTATACGGAGTGAAATAAGTAAATCAGAAAAAAAACTAAGAACTACATGAATCCATACATAGAAGGGACATAAAAATGAGACTCAGAGACATGAACAAGAATGTGATGGCAACAGGGGTGGGGGGTGGGGGTGGGGGGAGGGGGGAGGGGGTGAAGAAGGAGAGAGGGGTTGGGGGAGGGGAGGGGCACAAAGAAAACCAGATAGAAGGTGACAGAAGACAATTTAACTTTGGGGGAGGGGTATACAGCACAATCAAATGTCAAAATAGAGATGTTTTCTCTCAACATATGTACCCTGATTTATCAATGTCACTGCATTAAATTTAATAAATAAATTTAAAAAAAATATTTGGCCTTGCCTGAAAACATAACCTGCTTATAACTATGTGAAAAATAAAAACACAGAAAAGAATAAACGAGAATAAATATAAATAGCTCACAATCCCACTGTTAGCCAGGGTTCTTGGTTGTAAGCAACAGTGACCAACCCTGCTGAAAAGCAATGTATTAGAAGGATTACCAAGGAAAGGGGCTGACAAGACCAAAGGCGGGGGAGCAAGGGGCTTCCCATTGGAGCCAGAGGCAAGCTCATGCCAATGTACAAGGCGCCACCATTAAAGTCAGAGGCACCACAGCCACCGCCACCACCATCATTGTTTCTGCTCTCGTTACCATCCTTCCAGCGCCACCTCCGCCCTCACTGTGATGACCTGCTTACTGACTGTTCACGTGTCAGACCATGGCTGGGAGTTAGGGACACAGGCCAGGAGCCTAAGGCACAAAATGTGAGGGCACTTACTCTCAGTATCATACAAGTGCAGATGGGCACGTGCATGACTCTAAGAATGAGTGTCTTCCTTAACTTTTACATCCCAGCACCCTAGATGCTCGCCTTAGCCCAGGTCTCGTGTCACACACCCAAGTTCTGGAGTTGGAGGTGGAAGCTTCAGTGTTCAAGCCTGCTTCGTATGAGCGTACCCTCGTTACCAGCGTGAGCAGGAAGGGGCTCCCCTTTCAGCTTACAGAGACACCCAGGGCAAGGCAGTCTACTAAAACTAAACACCACGGGGAATTGTCTCCAAATAGAAACTACCTCCGAGATAATCAGTTCACACAGTTAGGGGCAGTTCCTTCTTCCATGCATATGTATTAAGGGTGGGTGATAAAAATAAAAAAATAAAAAGATTTTATGTTCTTAGTACAGTTTTTTGTTCTTAGAAAATATCTATTATTCTAAAGTGAAATTTTTACCAAATTTCTCACTACCTTGATATTTGAACTATGTCACCTCTGCAATACGTGACTCCAGAAAATAGTATACTTTAAGTCAATCGTATTTGAAATTTATTACCAATATTTGAGGCTTGATCAATTACCCACATTATTAATTCTTTTCTAGAATTTCTAACATGGTTTGCCTTTGAAAGTCCTGTCATTAGATTTGTAAGTTATTGCAGCCCAGAGGACCCTCAGCCTAAAACCCCCCTTACCCACGGAGCATGCTAATGACGATCCTACCAGAGGACCAAGAGGACTGTGGAAGAAAGCCAGAATGTGGAATTCACCACACACTAGCTGAGCTCACTTTAGGGGTGATACTTATGGAAAGAGGAAAAGCTTTTGAAGGGTAAGCAGTTTAACAAAGACAGAAAATAGATCTTCAAACAAATCGTAAGTGGAAGGAAACTAGAACAATGCAATGTTCAAGCTTGCCTTTCAGGGTAACTTCTTCTTTTTCTTTGAATTTAAACTCTGTTTACTTTACGTTTACATGGGTTAATCTTTCTCAAGTCATGGTCAGAAGTCACTTTTTAAATAAATTTCATTTTCTTTAATGGAAAAAAATTTACTGAGGCCCTTCCAGAGAGCGGGTTTACTTGCAGTTTTATTTTGTCTTCATAAAAGCTGATTCAGTTGACAGTTGCTAAGGTGATGGCCTTTTTACGAGACATTTGATTTATGGAGAATAGTTAAAGGAGAAGCACATTTTACTTGAGATTTTCTCAAAGAAACAATACTTGCATTTGCCATATATGTCACTCCAGGTCAAATTTTAAAGAGGGGAGAACTCATAGAGCTTGTGAGACAATGAAATTAAGGACAAATGTACCCTGAAAACAAAAGCTTAGAGTCTCCTAGATGATGGCTGGGTTTTTTATTCCTTTAACTCTTTATTTGACTGTTTAAGACTATTAAACTCAGACCGCCTTACTGGCCTTTGAGATTTAAGAAATGTACTTTCTAAGACATGGCTCAAAAAGCAAATATAAGTAGTCAAAATAAGACCACATAACAGGAGGCTTCTAAAAATTATTTGTTCTAATTTAGGTGAAATTCCTTGACCCAAAGACATCAATACCTACCCGTTGAATTAGTTCTATGTTTGCATAGATGTTTACCATCTGTTGTTGTTGTTATTGTAGTTATTGTTATTATTAAAGAAATTACCGCAAATGGTAGAAATACCCAGAAGGACATATGCAAAGCTACTGCCTGGGTAGAACTACTCACCCTACATTCAACATTCCTAAGCTGCTATTCTTCTTGAGGGAAATGTACGCAGAGCTCATCACCTCTGATTCCCATCATCCTACCTCAAAGCTAGTAGTTTGAAGTTGGCAAGCTGAGTTTTTTTTAATCTATTGAGCCTCAAGCACAGACATATGATCTAATGAGACCCAATGGGAAGACTACAAGAGCTTCTGGGTAGAGTTTCTTCATTTCTAAAAGAGGACAAAGACATTCCATTTTTCTCCTCTGGACTTCTATAAATAAAGCCTGAAACTGCCAGGGACATCTTGTTAAAATGTGTGCAAAAAGAAACATGATGGAAATGACAGAGTAGAAAGTTGAATAAGAGAAAACCTAGGACCATGATGGAATTACTAAGAGGTTGAAATAACCCTGTAATCATTTTTCCTGCATACTTCTTATTTTCTGAGATAATGTGTCTTTATTGTTAAAGCAACTTAGAGTTGAATTTTCTGTTACTAAAGCCAAAAGCACCCCAACTGGTTATAATAGTTTTCAAAACTGGCCATCATTTTTTACCACCACCCTGTGTCTACAGCCAGCCTATGCAATACAACTTTGCCTCTTCTTCCATCAAGAGTAATTTCTCCACCTCTTGAATATGAGCTAACTTTGTAACTTGCTTTGGGCAACAGAATATGGCAGAAGCAATTTTGAAAAGTTCAGAGCCTGGGCCTCAAAAAGCTTTGCATCATTACTTTCTTACTTGTGGAATCCTGCTACTACCATATAAAGAAACTCAGGCTAGCCTAAGGAGGTAGAGAGATGCTGGGGAGAGTGACTACTGAGCCATTAAGCCATCTAGCCCCAACCAGCCAACCAGCTGATCACAGATACATAAGTGAACAGCCAAGATCAGCCAAGCCAGCTCAGGCCAGACCTTCCCAGCTATTGCAGCCCCAATTGCCAAACTACAGAATTAAGAATTAAATTAGTGATTGTTACTTTAAGCCACTATGTTATGAAATTATTTGTCATGCAGCAAGAGCTGATACATGGATAAAAGTAAAAATATAGATTGTTGCTAGAACAACTTCCCTTAACTTCATGTTTCATTAAGCAATCTTTAAATACCTATCTATCTTAGCATTGCCAAAATTAAGCATTAAATATATAGTAAAAATCAGACTCTTGCACAGTTGTAGAAATGGAATAATTGAAGGCAATCCTGCTTATGGGCATTCTACCATTCTACATGTTATTGATATGTTGTAAGGTTGTCCCTATTAAAGGAGAGGCCAGTAGAAAGAAAGGATTGGTACTATAAAACTTCACACAATCTGAAACCATTTTCTGTATATTGGCATCAGAAAACCATCTTTGAATGTATCTACAAACCCAATATTTCCTTCCTAAAGTGTTCCCTGAGCCAACATTGAAGGTAGATTGCATTCTCCATGCAGTCCCTAATTAAGTGCAGCACCAGGGCATTTAGAGTGTTGGAGACAACTAACTTGCAATCAAATAAACCATGAAATCTTAGAACAGAACCTGGCCTTAGAGAATACCTAGTTCAACTCCCCCCACACAATGCAGTCTTCTCTGAAATAATCCCATTTGTCAGTCATTTACTAGGAACCTCTTACGTATAAGTGACCATGCAGCAGAAAATGCAAAACCGGGAATGCACATCCCTGCCTTCACGGAGATTACCATCAAGTAGGGAAGATAAGGCACTTACACGAATGAAGTCCAAAGGCAAACTGTTCAAGAGACTTCTGTGAAGTGGAAGGGAAGACAGATCTCCCCTATAGTAGAAGTGGGAAAGAGGTGACACTGGAGATGGGCATTGAAAGACACATAGAAATTGAACCCTTGACAACAGAGTGGGAGGAGGAAGTCCCAGATGGAGGATATTCGCACAGCTAGAGAGATGGGGAATAACAATGAGCCAGTGGGCCAGGAGCATCAGATACTGATAATAATCCTTAAGCATTTATTAGGTGAACATTCTGGATTATTACCTCCCAATCCTGTCTTTCTCTTGTCTTCTTCATGTAAGTAAATGTTATGTCCATTCATCCAGCTGCTCCAGCCCAAACCTGGGAGATGTCCTTGATTGGCTTCCTTCCCTCAAACCCCATATCCAAACCACCCTACAGTCCAGTCCACTCTCACCACCAAGATGTGTCTAGGACCTAACTTCTTCTCACCATCCCTATCACCACCCGCTAAGCCGAGTCCATCGTTTTTCATTCTATCCTCCTACATTTAACTTGTTAATTCCATTCTGTAACTCTTTCTGGTGTGTACCCTGCACGGCAGTCTGGGTGAGCTTTGTAAAAGGTGGATGAGTTCCTATCACCTCTCTGCAACGGTGTTTCTCTAGTGGTTTCCTGTCACAATGTGAATAAAACACAAAATTCTCACTGTAACATCCAAACTCCAAGGGTTTCTAGGATCTGACTCCGTCCTCTCTGATTTCCTCTACTGTTTTCCCCCTTGCCCACCACCCTTGCCCACCACACTGGCCCTTCTTCCACTCTCCAAGGCTGTTCTCTCCTTCAGGCCTCGTGGCTTTATTCCCCCTGGCCTGGAATGCAGCCCTGGGCGCGGCCTTCTCATTCTGTTCAAGCCTCTTCTCAAATCTCATCTCCCTGGAGATGGCTTGGCCAACCATCTACAAGAGCCCCACCTCCATCATCCTTATTCTTTTCTCTTGTTTTTGTCTTCTTCCTAGTGCTTACTACCTAAAATGATATTATATATTCATTTGTTGACATTTCTAACCTGTATTAGTATTTGTTTCCTATTGCTGTTGTAACAAATTATTACAAACTCGGTGGCTTAAACAATACAAATGTATTAGACTTCAGTTCTGGAGGCCACAGTCTGAAGTGAGCCTCGAGGGGCTACAGCAAGGTATCAGCCAGGCTGTGTTTCCTCTGGAGGCTCGAGGGGACAGTTGGTTTCTTTGCCTTTTCCATCTTGTAGAGGCCACCTGCACGCCTGGCATGTGTCCCCCTTCCTTCTGCAGAGTCAGCCACCGCAGGTCAAGTCCTTCTCAAGTGGTGTCACTCTGACACTCACTTCCCTGCCTCCCTCTTCCGTATTTTAAAGACACCTATCATCACATTGGGCCCACCTGGATAATTCACAATACTCTCCCTATTTTAAAGTCCTTGGATTAACAACTGTAGTTCCATCTGCAAACTTAATTCGCCCTCGCCATGTAACATAACATATTCACCAGTTCCAAGAGTTAGAAAATGGCTCTCCTTGGGGAGGGGCATGACTCTGCCTCCCACCCCAAGCCTATTGGAATATCAGTTTCATGGGGGGGGGGGGGGGGACAGGTGGCAGAGCCAGGTCTTCGTCATCATTCTCTTGCACTTGGCACAGAGCAACAGATATTGCTCCATATATGTTTCTTAAATGAATTCTCAAATGCAACATACTGTTCGAAGATCTTTACATGTATAAGCTCAATGTCATGTACACAACTACTCTATGAAATAAGAACACTTATTATCCCCATTTTACATTTGAGAAAATGGAGGCCCAGGTAGGTAAGAGGCTTGCCTGAAGTCACAGAGTTCATTTCAGAGGCCGGGACATAAGCTGAACAAACACTGAGGCCATGCTCTTAACCACTGTGGTATGATGCCCTCGTTAGGGAGATGTGAGAAAGCAAAGGGGGGTCCCACTTAAATAAACTTTGGCCTCACTGCTGAGCACAAAGAGAATGCCATTCTCCTTGACACATGGCTACTGGGTGTCTGTCTAGATACTGTCTATCTAACAGGCATCCCCAAACTACGGCCCGCGGGCCACATGAGGCCCCCTGAGGCCACTTATCCGCCCCCCCCCGCCCCACTTCTGGAAGGGGCACCTCTTTCATTGGTGGTCAGTGAGAGGAGCACTGTATGTGGCGGCCCTCCAACGGTCTGAGAGACAGTGAACTGGCCCTCTGTGTAAAAAGTTTGGGGACCCCTGGTAGAAACTCACTAATTTGAGGGAAATTTTGTTTCAATCTTTCAGCCAGGTCTGGTTTCGGTCTGGTTTGGGTCCAACTAACCGCAGCTCCCCACAGGTTCCTGAGGATACTAAATGCAAACCCTTCCGTTTCTCATGAGTGGGCCTCCTGCGTGGACTCTCTCTGTGCACCCCTGCTCTGGTGAACCGGGCTGGGCCTTGAAACCCAGGAACCCTGCCACCTCTGCTTCCAGGCTGGATCAGAGCCAGCCTCAGCGGCCAGTTTCTGTAACCTTTCCCCCAGATCTCACCCTGGTTTCACTCCGAACCCAAAGACCCCTCCGCTCAGACATCACCCCTTCCCCCAAACTCATCACCCAGCGTGCATCAGCAGAAGGACAGTAAGTGAGAACCTTTTACCACCATTTCCCTCTATTCCACCAAACTTCCATCTCCCGGTCCAAGGGAGGGGGCTGGGTGAGGCATTGTTCTACGAGGACTCCACTGTACGATGAAAACCCTGCCCCTCCCTCAGGAGGCTGCGAAGGAGGACGGAGAGTGGGTGGCCAACAGACAGTTCTTTTCTTTTTCTGGCAGATAATCCAGAAAATGGATAATTCCCAGAAACATAATCAAGTTAGCAATCCATGTGTTATTTGGCAATGTGCTTGCTAGTCCAATAATGACTTAAATTGTTTGTGGGATTTTTAAAAGAGAATTTTCTTAGTCATGTTAATAAAGATGTTCCTTGGAGACAATTTTTTTTTCAAAGAATCTTGAGGCAAATAAGACTGAGGTCAAAGTATTATCTCTAGGTCTGTGTCAGAACAGCTGGCAAGAGGACAGTATTTCCCCTCTCTCCCCTTTACTGATCCAGCTACCATACTCACCCATTCATTCCCACTTTCTCTTTTCATCTCTCTCTCCCTCTCTTACTCTCCCTCTCTCATCTCAGTGATATATACACATCCATTTATATAGACACCTTCATTGAGTTTAAGTTATTGTGAAGATTAAGTAAATAAAGTGTACAAAGTGCTTAGCAAAGGGTCAGGCTTTTAGCGTATGTTCAGTAAACTAGTGATTGTTATTTTTGTTGTGATGAAACTAGTCTTTCTCCAGCACCCTCATATTACAGAGGAGGGCCTTGGGATCTAGCAAATTTCAGACATTTGCCCATATCACACGAAGCAAGTGTTGCCCAACCAAGTCTGAGAGCCAGATCTATTAGCTGCTACTAGAACTCAAGGCAAACTTTTCTTCTTATATACTCTGTCTCACCCCTCCTTGCACAAAAACTATTGGAGTGAGAACATGGACAGTCTGCCCACAAATCAAGACTACTGAATCTTCTCTACCACCCTTGGTAGACAGAGCAGAGTACAGAGAAAGGGGGGGTGTGGTGTGTTCAAGAGAAGCTATTCCATGGTTTTCCCATGAGGACCCCTTAGAAAGCAATGGCCATGGCCAGAGGAGCCTTTCCAAACTTAAGTGAAATGCTCTCTTCTCTGCTAATTATTGCTGGGAACCCAACAGCTGTTTTTAATATTTTGATACTGATCACCTGAAAGACCATGGGGAGAAGAAAATAGAGAAAGGCAGATTGTGTGCAATGCCCTTGAGTCTATCTGTGTCTCAGCCTAAGATGTGCTTAGAGCAGGCTGGCTTCCCACATTCTGCTGTTCTCCTTCTGTGAGGCCCTTGACCTGCATCCTTTCTTGCTGGCCACCACAACCATTCTCTCCCTGGGCATTCTGTCCTCTCCACCCCCGTGACCAGCTGCGGAAGTAGCACATGTCCTCCATACTTCCCTCTTTCCTTGTATAGCAAGCGGGCCTTGCTTACTATAAAGAATTCACTGCTAGTCACTGTAGATAATAAGTAATGAGTAAAGAAAATAACCAAAGTCAGGGAAGCAACAAAAACTACAGAATCTTTCATATAACTGTGTAACTCTCTTACTTAAAACTTTTGGGTCACCTCACATCATCTACAGAGCAAATCCCGAGCTCTTCAAGGATGCACACAAAGTTCTCCAGGCTCTATCCTGGTTCAAATCCCTTCTCTGCATTCACTAGCCATATGCTCTTGAACAAGTAAGTTACTTGTCTCTTTGTGCTTCATTCTCTTCGAATGTAAGAAGGTTGTCGTGAGAATGAAATGAGTGAATACATGCAAAATCTTAGCTCAATATCTGGCACTCAGTAAGTATTCGGTAAATGTTATCTACTACCACTATTGGTACTATCATCATTATTATTACGAACAGCCCTGCAACATTATCCATTACTCCCTGCCTTACACTTGCTCAAAGATGCCTCCCATACATAGCACGCTGCTAATCACCTCCATGCCGTTTGCTCTATTCCCCTAGACCCAGACAGCTTTCACCTTCCCCCAAGCCGGGCCCACATCTAGGTCTTTAGGGAAGATCCTACTCCAGCAGACTTCCATCTTTTGGGAAGCATTCCCTGGCCATCCCCACATCAGCACGGGCTAACCTCGGCCCTGTTTCCTGTGCCTGTGGTATCCTATGCATAAATTCATCATTAAGCATATACGTGTGTGCTTTGATTATCTATAGCTGCTTAACCACCTGCTCCAGAACCTAATGGGCTAACAGTTCTATTGGTCAAGAACTCAGGCAAGGCTCGGTTTGGCAGTGCTTCTACTCAGCGTGGCATCAGCTGTGGCCATTCACTCGGCTCATTCAGCTGGCCAGCCGGCCAAAGAGAAAGCCCACGAAGGGTGCATTCCCACATCCTGCCGCAGTGCCCCTCTCACACCCTCACTCCACGTCACTAGCTGGGCTTCCTTCACAGCATGGTGGTCGTAGGGGAGTCAGGATCCTCACATGGTGGCTGGCTCCCAATAAGGAGTATTCTAAGAGTGACAAAAACCAGAGCTGTAGCTCTCTTCCGGCCCAATCTCGAAAGTTGCACAACATGGCTTCCGCCACACCCTATTGGTCGCAGCTAGTGGCAGGACAAGCCCAGATTTGAGGGGAGGAGGTAAAACGAAGGTCTCGCTATCTTGACGTCACCACCACAGGTCCTTCTCCCTATAACATTCTGACCTCCGTGAAGGCTAAGGAGAGGATTTTGTGCAAAGCCCGTGAGTCTGCCTAAGAGATGTGCTTAGGCTGCTCCAAGAAGAGGATTTTGTTAGTCTTGGTATCCCCAGCCCCGACCTGAGAAGAGCGCTTGGTGTAGAGTAGGTGCTTAACAAGTTGTTGTGAACTGAACTCCCACACAAACACAGGAAAGCTCCGGAGGAGGAGAGCCAGCCTAGCAAACCCTCCAGGCAGCTCCTCTGGGAGCTGCCCAGGCCTCCCACCCACAGCCTCTGCTCTTTGTCAGCTTCATCTTCCGTGTTTCCTGGCACAACAGGTGAGCAAGCAATGCCAAAGTCACCAGTCAAGTACCACTGTCCCTCACTGGCGGTACCATGGCTAAAGGGCAGATGTGAAAGAAGTTAGTGTAGTTGGAACGTTCTACATGCCTATCTAAAAAAACAAACAGATAAAATATGAAATGTATCTGTGTAAACATGTCCAGTCCCTCTGCTGTGGGGATCCAGGGCCTCCACATCCAAGAGGACTCTCGAGCCTCCTTATCTGGGAAAAAACTCTCCCCCCAAACCTCATGCAAACAGCAGTAGAAGCCAGTAGCTAGACCTTGAAGCTCACTCCTAAATTCCCTAGAAAAATCCCTGTTGTTGCTGCTCATGGCCCATGGCAGCAGCCTGAGATTACTGCAAGAATGCCAACCTCCCAAGACCAGATGCCGGGGGCAGAGCCACGGGAGGTGAGTGTGTGCGGTGAGTCAGCTCGGACCACCAGCAACTGTCTGTGGCAAGAGTGTCCGGGTCTCGTCTGCAGCCAGCGCGGGCATCCACACTCAATTTGTAATGAGCAAAACATTGGGAGGAAAACAAATACAACTATAAAATCCCTGAGTAAGCAGGTCTGCTTCTTTGTTCATCTTAGTGGCCCCCTAGTGAGACGATCGGGTCCTCTGCTACCTAGGACCCCACACGGCTGGAGGAACCTGGGGGGACACTACAGACCGAGCCCACCTGACACACAACAGAGGTGAGAAGCAGCTCTCCTTCCCTCACTGTAGCTGAGGACAACTTGGCAGGTGCTAGCCATCCTGAAGAGAATCACTTATACAATTTAGGAGGGTTCTGGATGCATGGAAAAGTGGTCCATTTTGCAACTGCCTGGAATCCCTGCAGGTGAAGAGTGTTGCCTTGCCTTTGTATGAGACAACTGAGGGTACAGAAGACACAGCAGGGTCAGGGAAAATGCGAACCCCTCTCCTTCTCATTATAAGCGAGGCAGAATCTGGCAGCAGTAGCATGTGGGAACGCGGATGGAAGAGGGACAGTATTTCATACCCCCCCCCCCGTGTTACCATGGTTCTCTTCCAGTGTCCATTTTCCCTCAGAAACTAGGTTATATAATATAAGACCCATGTCAAACATCAATGTTTCCAATCAGCAGATATCTAGTGAGAACCACCTCAGGTCCTGTTCCAGGTTAGAGATCCAGGCAAAGAACCTAAGAGACAAGGTGTATGCCAGACTGGAAGTTTCCAACAAGCCAATGCAAAAGCAACATCAGACCATGATAAGTTGACATGAAAAGAATGAGTTAGAAGAGTGGGAACAGTGATAGAGAATGGCTATTTTAGGTCGTGAACACCTCTCAGGAAAGGTGACATTTGGAGCTGGGTCTTCAGTGATGACAAAAAGAGTACCAGAACCTAGAAAAGAAAAGTTCTGGACAGGAGAAACAGCAAGTGCATCCTTGGAACGGAAATGCACTTGGTCTCTTTGAGGACCAGAATGAAGGCCAATGGAAAATTCAGAAACACAGTGAGAAATAAAGTGGGTGAATAGAGAGGGACTACGTCAGGCCAGGCCTTTCATATCACAGTAAAGCACTGATTTTTCTTTCACTCCATCTTGTGCTTAGATATTACTACTCCGAGTTCTTTAGCACTGTGATACTCCATGGATCAAAGACGAGGGTATTCCAAATCAGAGTGCCTCGAAATTTGGTCCCCAGTCCAACCACATTGGTATCACCCTGGGAATCTGTTAAAAATGCTAAGTCTTAGGCCCCACCACCAACCTGCTGAATCAGAAACTCTGGGAGTGGGGCTCTAAGGTATAGAAGACATCACAGAGAACAGGGAAGAATGCAAACCCCTTTCCTTCATACTGAAAATATTTGAACATACACATGTGAGTGCAAGGGTGCACACATACGAATCTGTGTGTGTGTGTAATTCTATACCAGGTTTGAGAACCACTGCTCCAGAGCAAAGTCTTTCTAGATCGCTGGAACTTCTTTATGTACAAATACATTATTAAAGAAGACAAGAGAATGTATATTATGTATTTTAGTGTGGTTTCTGTCTTTTAAAAATGAAAATAAAAACAGTACATAAATTTTGACTGATCTTTTCTGGACAATTCATGATCCTCACCATGTGGGCTATGACATAATGACATTCTCAAAGTCAATAAATTTATTTAAAGCAAATAAATCTACTTTCCTTATGCTTAATTACCCAAGGCAGCTAATTTTTGAGATTTTGTGCTTTTCATAGCTACTCCATTACATTCTTTGTTCTTAAGAATTTACATAATAATAAAAGAAAAAAGGAAAAAATAGTGATTTTTTTGTTGTTGAAAATGTATTTTATACCATTGACTGTGCTTCAACAGTACTATAAGTAGATTTTATTTCCATTTTGAAAAAAAAAGAAAATAGTCTCCAAAAGGTGAAATAATATGTCCAAGAACTCAAGATAGTAAAAGGCAATTGTAAGATTCGAACCCAAGTGTATATATTGTCTATGGCTGAGTAACAAGTAACTCCAAACTAAGTGGCTTAAAACAACAAACATATATTACATGACCTTGTGAGGCAACCAGAGGTACAGAAGACACCTCAGAGACCAGGAAAGAGTGCAAAGCCTTTTCATCCAAACTGCAAGTACCTGAACACATACATACACAGCAAGGAGACAAGATCATATTAGTAAGAATCAAGAAAGCTTAACCATAGAGAACAGCTGCTAGATGTTAGAGTTTTTAGATACTGACTTTAAAAAACAACTATACTAAGTTTGTTGAAAGAGATGGAAGTCAACCTTGCAACTTTTGACAGAGAACTGAAAATTATTTTTTTTAAAGTACCAATAAAAATGCTAGAAGATGGAAAATAATTTGACTTTGGGTGATGGGCACACAATACAGTCAACAGTTCAATTTTTAAAAAAAGAAAATTCTAGAAAAATAATAATCAATTAAGACACAATATGACATATGTTAAATGCACATATGAATGGATTTAACAGTCAATTATACATAACTAAAGAGAGGTTTGTCATATGGAAGAAAATATCCAGAATGAAGCATGGAGAAGAAAACTAAAAGGAAAAATAAAAGAGAATAGAAGAGATGTAGAAAAGCACTCCCTTAATGAATTTTAAAAATTTAAATGTTGCAAACTGATAATGTTTGTAAAAGGCAATTTAAATAAATTGGAAAAATGAAATAAGAAAAAGACATACCAAATATAAGACCAATTTTTACTAGGTTCATAACATAAAATTGCTCTGTCAATTGCTATAAGATTTTAAGATGCTTACTCTTAATCTCAATTTTGTACTTACTTTTTTCTCAGACCATGGCACTGATATAAAAGGCCCATAAAAAGATTTAATGTATGTTTAACTGAAGTCCCAGACTGAGGAAAGAGATAATGAAACAGAATTGCAAGTTGACAGAATTAATAGCTGAGAATTTTCTAAAAATAATTAACTGTATCAATTGACCAATTTAAGAACCCCAAAACTGGTTAAATAAAGGAAAACTTAGGCACTTTATATTAAATCTGTTAAAGACCATCAGCAAAGAAAATCTCTTAAAAGCAGACAGAGGAAAATACACAGGTTGTCTTCAAAGGAGCGATCATTAGACTGACAGCTACTTTCTCAATAGCAGTATTAGAAGCCAAAGACAATGGGATGACAGCATCAAGATGCTGAAAGTTAACTGCCAACTCTGAATTATGCTCCTAAGGTATAGATGAAATGTCCAGACAAACCAAAAGAGAGAAAATTCATCTTTAACATATCTGAACTGATGTGTTATAGCCTTCAGGCAAAAGGAAATGATTCCAGGTCAGAAATGTAGGAAGGAATGATAAATATAAATAAATATTGACTGTATAAAGCAATAAAAATAATGTCTTGTGGAGAATTACATAGAAAATTATATTATAAGAGAATTAAGTCAGGAGTGAAACAATAATGTATTTTAAGGCCCATGCATTGTCCAGGAAAAGGAAAAAGAATCACTTAATATTGTATTTTTTTATAAATCAAGTATGCATATTATAATATCTAGTGTAACCACTACCAGAATTTACAAGATTGGGATAACTTTTTAAAATCCTTAATCAGTGCAAATGAAAGCAAGAAATAAAATACAGACAAAGCAGTACAAATTGAAAAGCTAAGATGTAGATTTAAACCCTAAAAATATCAAAAATTACATTAGGTATAAATATTTAAATTCCCTGATTTAAAGATAAAAATCAGCCCTGGCCAGTTGGCTCAGCAGTGGAACATCAGCCTGGCGTGTGGAAGTCCCGAGTTAGATTCCTGGTCAGGGCACCCAGAAGAAGCGCCCATCTGCTTCTCCACCCTTCCTCCTCTCCTTTCCCTCTCTCTCTCTCTTCCCCTCTCACAACCAAGGCTCCATTAGAGCAAAGCTGGCCCGGGCACTGTGGCCTCTGCCTCAGGCACTAGAATGGCTCGGGCCACAATGGAGCAACGCCCCCAATGGGCAGAGCATCACCCACCCCCTGGTGGGCATGCCGGGTGGATCCGGGTTGGGCGCACATGGGAGTCTGTCTGACTGACTCCCCACTTCTAACTTCAGAAAAATACCAAAAAAAAAAAAAAAAGATCATCATGCTGAATTACGTTGCATGTGCTATTTATAAAAGACAAATATAAAAGATAATAATTCCCAGAGATATAACAATATCCATATCACCCATCCTTTGCCACAACCACTTTTTCCCAATCCTGCAGCCTGAGGATACATTCTTTGGCTTCTCTCACTTCATTCAAAATACTCCGTCAGCTGACTGATAGTTACCAGAATATGTTGCTTCTGTTTTCTTCTCCACATCTAGATAAAACAAGAATCTTGGCAGTGACTGTGACAAAATTGTGTTGCTCTCTTTGAGGTCTGCCTCTGTCCCTGTTCATTGCTTCTGAACTAAAGTGGGGTTAGGTCTCAAGGCAGCCCGAGCGGAGAAATACAGCACCTGATCCAGAAGAAACCACCCCAGAAAGAGCCACGGGACTTGGCTAAGATGTATCGGCATGAACAGAGGGGAACACATGTGAGAGGAATTTCAAGGGTGATAACTAGGAGTGGGAGGAGGGGAGCAGAATACAAAGAGGAGGGCGGGCTGATTAAAGCTGGGGACCCCCCTCAGGGTTAGTAGTAGTATGTTTCTGAATGTCACTTCAAAGCTTGAACATGATGATGCCTTACAGTACATTACAGGGAGGGGCTGCAGTACCGTGGCAGAAAATTGAGGAAAGGGGTCAGAATGTTCATAGAGACAGGAATGTTAGAACAGATTTATCATGGGTGACTTATGATTCCTAGGAGGGGTCAGAGGATATTCTTTTTACTAGACCATAAGGAATATATCAGTAAGAGGCAATGACATCTTTGAGAAGCCTAGTTGATGACTGTCCACAGCAGACCAGGGTAAGAACTGGTGACTCTACCATATCACTGGGCTCCCTAGTCTAATGAGATTGACAATGGCGTGCCTGAATAGCAAGGGCCAGATGTTAGTGCTTAACCATCGGAGTCAAAATGGGCATAAACCACAACAGGCAACAAGGCGAGAAGTGCCACCAGGGCCTCCAGCCACAGAGGTTCTGATGGTGGCTAGGAGACTGTGGTGGTCCTAGGAGTGAGGTGGATGAGTAGCCAGTAAGGATATTACATGACTTGTATAACAAGGACAAAAAATCAAGAGCTATCAAGGAGAAGGCTCGTGTGCCTACACTGTCCAGATCTGAGCCAGTTCTCGGGCCCAAAGCTTGAGTCCCCTTGAGAAAGGATCCAGCAGTCTCTCCCACACTAATGATGGATTTAGGAGTTCAGTGATCTAAACTATGTCAGAACATCCCCTGTAAGGTAAAGAATAAATTATTATATCTTGGGCTTACCACTGCCAAAAAAAAAAAAAAAAGAATCCAACACTTGTTGAGCCCCGTTGGGTTTTAAAGAAACATAACTCTGATAGGAAGTGCTGCTCAAACTTATGCATTGGGTGATTTAAGACATTCGTAGTTCTGAGTGGGGCCCAGAGCAAGAAAGGGCTCTGCAGTAGACCCACTGCCATGCCAGTGCCCTTGGCTCCTATGAACTGGCAGGTCCGGTGATGCTAGAGGTATCTGTGACAGATAGGGATGCTGTGTAGAGTCCTTGGCAAGCCCCACTGGGACAGCCATACGATAGTCTCCTAGGGTTTTTCTGCAGCTGCCTTCTTCAGAGGAGAATGACTTGCTGTTTGAAAAGCAGCTCCTGGTATGCTATTGAGCCATATTAGATACTGAATGACACTTCTCCTGCCAGCAACTCTCTCAATTTGTTTTGCTTCCCTTTCTAATAAAGTGTCTTGAAAGAACTGTCTAGATTTTCACTCTCTCCACTTATTACTCTTTCCATTCTGTTTTTAAAACAGGCTGCTATCTCCCCAACTCCACTAAAACTGCTTTTGGGAAGCTCACCAATGACCTCTATGTTCCAAACCCAATGGCTAATTTTAAGTCCTCTTCATACTTGATCTATCAGCAGCATCTGACCCAATTGGACACTCCCTTCTTGAAACAGCTTCTCCCCTTGTTCCCTGGGACATCAGTCTCTCTTCCTGTCTCACTGGTTGCTCCTCATCACCTTGGCTGGTTCTTCTCATAGTCCCTAAGCACCAATGGAGTCTCCAAGGCTCAGCCATGGTTGCTCTTCCTCCCACCTATATACACTCTTCCTAGGTGACCTCATCCCATCGATAGCTTTATTTTTTTATATGCTTCCACTCCCAAATTTATATTGTAGCCCATTCTCTCTGCTGAACTTCAGGCTCATATACCCAACAGTCTATGGACCTCTCTACTGGCTGTTTATCTCAGATGTAACAATTCTGAAACCAAATTATGTATCCTCTAGATCTCCAAACCTGTTGCTCTACCAGCTTTCCCCACTTTAGTAAAAAACACTTCTATTGCTCTGGCTACTCAAATCCAAGACTCTGGCTCATCTTTGCTGATTTCATTTTAAACTCACATTCCATTCATCAAGAAATCTTACCAGCTACTCCTTCAAAATATTCAGAATCTGGTATATTCTTAGTTCAATCTACTAACATCTTTAGATTGGATTATTTTATCTTGTTCCCAAACTTCCATCTTTGTCCTCCTCAATTGGTTTTCAAAACAGCAGCCAGGTCTGACCAGGTGGTGGCTCAGTGGAAAGAGCATCAGACTGGGACACAGAGGACCCAGGTTCAAAACCCCAGGTCACTGGCTTGAGCGCAGGCTCATCCAGCTCAAGTGCGGGTTCACCAGTTTAAGCGTGGGGTTGCTGGCTTGAGCATAGTGTCACAGACATAACCCCATGGTCACTGGCTTGACCCCAAGGTCGCTGGCTTGACCCAAAGGTCATTGGCTTAAAGCCCAAGGTCACTGGCTTGAGCCCAAGGTTGCTGGCTTGAGCAAGGGGTCAGTCGCTCTGCTGTAGCCCCCCAGTCAAGACACATATGAGAAAGCAATCAATGAACAAATAAGGTGCCACAACAAAGTATTGATGCTTCTCATCTCTCTCCCTTCCTGTCTGTCTGTCCCTATTTGTCCCTCTCTCTGTCTCTGTCTCTGACTCTATCTCTGTGTCTCTGTCACACACACACACACACACACACACACACACACACACACACACACACCAGCAGCCAGAATGACCCAATCTCACTTCAGCTGAAAGCCCTCCACAAGCTTCCCATTAAAATTCAAAGCCCTTGCAATGACCCACAATGACCTACAAGGTGTGCTCGGCCTCAGCTTTGACTCCCCTCTGACTGACCACCCGCCTCTTCAGCTGCACCCTTCCATCTTGGGCATGCCTCCTGCAGTTTGCCTCACGGTTCACTCCCTCACTTCTGCTCCGAACTCCACTTCCCCAGCAGTACCGCCTCTCTATCACCTGCACCCCTCTTTATTTTTCTTCAGAGTATGTCTCCCCGCTTGATGTAGTATACAATATACTAATTTTATTGTCTTCCCAGACCCAGTAGAGAGAGAGCAAGAGCTTGTTTAATTTCTCTATCTCCAGCCTTTACAACAGAGGCTGGAATAATTTAATGCTCAATAGACTGGTGTTGCATGTATGCATAAATATCAGGTCCTTTGCTAAACCTGGAGTAGAGGAGGGGATGTGTACATCAAAAATAATTCAGGCCTTTAGAAGTTTCCAGTTAGCTACACTTACCCACAGCACAGGGCATATACCTACATAAGGCCACAAGAAATAGTTCCCAGAGAAGGGTAATCAAACCTACAAATTACTGGTGTTACTGCTTTTGCTCCTGGCTACTGCTATTGTTTTTGAACTTAGGATATCACCTTATTTCAGAGACTTAACATGGGTCCACTGCTAGAGCAAATTCAGAGCTTATCACCTTACTCTACCTACATTTTCTGTTGTCTGTGAAATGGGAGAATTCCATATGGCCAGGTCTGGTGTTATAGAGAGATGACAAGTCTCTAGATGCCTGAGTGACACATCCACCCCTCTCCTGCCAACTTCTTCAAAAGTCTCTCTGACCCTTGTTCAGCAGAACCTGAAATTACACACTTTAGAATTCTCTGACCTCTGAAAAAAGCAAGTCACACCCCAAGGAGCGCTGCACACAGAAGCGTCCCTAAGCCAGACTCCTTGTTGACACTGGTCTCTGGTTACACCCTGAGCATAAAAAGGAGGAAACTCAGTCTCCAGAGCCCATGTGTCCCCACTTCTGTCTGACCCCAGCAGAATCCTTCCCCCACCCCATCCTCCACACAAGGCACACACGCTGTGAGGTCAAAAACACAAATGCTGCTGCTGGGGGAGGCATTTTCAGGTGACACACTATATACAGATAAAGGAATTTACAGGTTTGGTGTCATGTTACTCTCCCGGGGAAGGTGTAGAGCCTTAAACAATTTCTTTCAGGCATGCTCTGTTGTGAATCCCCTTTCCTGTCCCAAACCTTCTTGGCCCAGACCCCCAGAGTCACCTCTCAGAAGGAGCTGGCCATTCCCAGCGTGACCTCTTTCCGTCTCCTCCCAAAGCAGACTTTCCCCAAGGGCCCAGGTCTGCCCCAAAGAGGCAAGGCCATGTGGCTGACATTGACGAGCGACTACCTTGGCCCAGAATTCCAGAGAGGTCTTTCCTTAGACCCTTCGAAGTCCCCTGAAGTGTGAGTCTCCTGTTCCCGTCTGCCAGGGTTAGAGGGGACAAATGCCAGGCCTGGATGAAGCACCACCCCATCGCACACCAACAGCAGATTCCGTTCATCCACACTGAGGTCTGTTCTCTGGCCTCACCACCCCCTTCCACCCACCTGCCCACGTAGCCCTGGGCCTGCGATTAGATGCAGCAGCACTCGTCGTTTCCAGCTTGGGCTGTTGGGTTCATCCATGTCAACCAACTGCAACGTCTCACAAAGAAGACTGAGGTCCAGAGAGTGGAGGCCGTGTGCTAAAGGTCAAAGAACCTGCTAGTGTCTGGGTGGGCGGGACGTCCTGACTTACAGACCCACACACAGCAGGCTCCTCTGTGGGAACCAATCTCCTCACTTAACATCCCTCAGAGTTTTTCCCTTCCTGCTTCTCTCTCTTGTCTGACCTTTTTAATCTTTCTTAGGGAGGTATTTCTTTCAGGGTTTCCAACCAGATCCAACTCATAGGTGCATCTTTGTAACATCCCCCTTGATCCACAGAAAAAGCTCACAGTTCCGTTCCCCAGCGTCCTCAGCCCCACGCCGGATTCCGACCCCTTCGCTGCTCCCTCTCTGCCTTCAGCACAGGGTAAAGAACTCGGGAGTTCTTGAAGCATGCTTATGTATAGCCCCTCCCTGATGGCCACACACAGTCTCGCGAAGCTGTCTGGGAAGGCAGGTTCTTTCCTTCATTCTCACAGATGCGGGGGGTGAATGGCCAGCAGAGAGGCTCGTCTGCACTAACTACCTGCTGGATAAGGCACCAAGCCCTGGCGAGGGTTTCCATTCCCCACCTCAGCTCCTAAGGGCCTCTCATTCTCAGGTTCTTCTACCTCCCTGAGTGGTTCTCAGGACCACCTCCTCACCCATCATTTTCTTCTACACCAGGGGTCCCCAAACTTTTTACACAGGGGGCCAGTTCACTGTCCCTCAGACCATTGAAGGGCCAGACTATAAAATAAAACTATGAACAAATCCCTATGCACACTGCACATATCTTATTTTAAAGTAAAAAACAAAACGGGAACAAATACAATATTTAAAATAAAGAACAAGGAAATTTAAATCAACAAACTGACCAGTATTTCAATGGGAACTATGCTCCTCTCACTGACCACCAATGAAAGAGGTGCCCTTTTCGGAAGTGCTGTGAGGGCTGGATAAATGGCCTCAGGGGGCCGCATGTGGCCCGCGGGCCGTAGTTTGGGGACCCCTGTTCTACACCTTACTTTCCTTGGCCCCAGACATCTGTCAGCTTCCAAGTTTTCAAATGTATATATTTCTACTTTTTCCTACTCTCTTATCTCCATACTTGGATGACACTTCAGAAGCCACCAGAATAAGGTGGCACATAGTAAGTGCTCAGTTAAATAGTAACTATCATCATCATCGCTATTTCTTACCTAAAGTGGCAGGGGTTTCCCGACCATTCCCTAAGCATGCCTATCCCCACTGTCTGGGCCATCTGCAAGTTTCCTTCAGCATATCCACACACCTAGAGGAAAATATTTAGGGAAAATGTTGCTTTCATACAAATATAAGCTAAGGAATTAAAACAACAAAAAAAAAACCACTGAAGTCCCATTGACACATTACCACCCTTCACCCTTCAACCCTAAAATAAAACCTGGTTGCAAATTCTGACCAGATTTGTCATTAAGTAACTTATCACTCCTCAGATAAAAATCCAGCAGTCACTTACCATGCCCTCAGGAAGCAGGCTAGGCTCTAATTCTACCAAGGCACTAGACGTTCCCCAAACAGAGCAGATCCTTTCTGCAAAGGGGTGAACAGCCTGGACTTAGAGTTCAAATCCTGGCTCTACCACTCACCTGCTGTGCATCTGTGGGCAGTAGCATAATCTTGCTCTGCCTTGATTTTCTCTTGCTTAAAAAAGGGAGACACTGCCTCAAAATTTTTATGTAAGAATTAAATAGGATAACCCATGCAGGGTTAACTAAATAATAGTTAGCAGGTGGCTGGACATAAGACACTCTCAAGAAGTGCTAGGCACTCATTATCATTAGTGTTTAGATGCTTTTTTCCCTTTGCCTGAACTAGTTCCACAGGATCTCATCACCACCACTCCCTCCTTACTTCCTGTCTGTCTAGTCATCTGCAAGACACCTCCTCTGTGAAGCCTTTCTGGATTGATGTGTCTAAATTGCCTTTGTGGCAGGCACATACCCTTTCTATCTGCACGTCTTTGCCTGGAGGCCTCCTTTACTACATCATGAGCATCTGGAAGAAAACGAGTCTTTGCAAGAGAGAATAGGGGAAGAGAGAAGGTGGAAAGAAATGCTAATGCCCAAGCTGTAAACACTCCAAAACTTAACCTTAACCAAAACTTAATGTTTCAAAAAGCATTATATTGAGGCATAGATTCCCAATACTATCCTCCCAAGAAATGTTCTGAAATATTTAAGAGCCCTCATTGACATCATAGCACTGCTTCCAAGTCCACCCCTCGGTCCATTTGAGGCTGTTGTTTTAGCCACACCCTTTCCTGACATTCTCTTTTTGAATGGCTTTTAAAGATATTAAATTGTAAACTGCTATAAATTTGTTTATTAGATCTGGTCCTTTTTACCCAAAAACCCTGGTCCATCATCAAGACATTTCCTTGGCCTTGGAGGAGCCCACTGGGAAGGGGGAAGAACCGCAGAAGCCGACCCCCAGCCACCTATGCATGAGCCCAGGTGTAGCAGCTGCAAGACATCACACACACACACACACACACACACACACACACATACACCACAGATTCTTGGCCCCAAGACCAGGACATTTTATTCACCATTATATATGTTCTTTCCAGGAATTAAATGCCTCGTGGCAAACAAGAGAAAAGTCATTGTACCATGTCACTACCCCCTTCTCCTGCCAGCTCCACCAAATTCATACTTTCTACACATCTATAAAAAATAGGGGCTACATTAACAACTCAGTAAATGAGGAAAACTCAGTAGCTCCTAGAATGGACATGTCTGCATTTTACAAAAGAATAAATACATATCATATCTTTTTTGGTTGGTCAGGGCACACAAAGAGAAGGGAAGGGACGGGGGAGAATCCAGATTCTGTTTGTTTCAATCTGGAATGCAAATGACAGGAACCAGCCTTCCCATCTCACAATGAGTGCGTTGGAGAAACGGTAATGTGCCAGGGGTGGGGGCAGAGCTGTTTTTAAAGAACCAAAACAAAATCGCAGAAACCAAAAGACCCAAATGTTTGCAGTATCCGAACTGGCTGAAAAACTGCGGCACAGAAGGCTATAGCCATACTTACGGGGACCTGAGTGGCCCAGAAGGACAGAGCTATCTGCACTGAATCCGGCAAAGGGCAGGTGCAGTTTACAGATGGGAGGTTCAGATGTGGGAACGTGCCAAGTGCGTAACAAAACTCAATTGAAGGAAGCCAAGTTTAAGATCAGAGCTCAAACCTGAATGGAGGAGGCAGCCAATTCCGTAGGATTTAGGTATAAAAGGGGAATTGCCATATTTTTTTCTTATGAGTTAAATACTTTTTTATTTTCTTTTTTTTTATTGATTGATTTTAGAGAGAGAGAGGAAGAGAGGGGGAAGGAGAGAGAGAGGCATCCATTTTTTGTTCTTCTTAGTCATGTGCTCATTGGCTCTTCCTGTATGTGCCCCACCTGGGGATCAAACCTACAACCTCGGCATAACAGGATGACACTTCAACCAACTGAGCTACCCAGCCTGGGCCCCCAACGAGTTAAATACTGAGCAGGAAAAAAGTTGCATCATATTTTCTTTTTCACTGAGTATCTTTTCATGATAGAGTCAGCTCTTTAAAAACAAAATTCTTTCGCACATCCTTTAGTTATCCATACATATAAGAATCCATTATATTTTCATCAGAATATAAACAGATTAGTATTCTTTAAAGAATGTTTATAGAAACATGTATATTTAAAATCCAAGTATAAAATGTAGCAGCCAGAATATCCTAATGCTAAAATAACACAATCCTAACTTAAATCACAGTTTTACCTACTTGAATCTCCAGATGGACTTGAACTGGTGGAATGAATTGGGGAAGAGGAGAAGAGAATATTTTTTATGCCCTTAGAGTATGCTAGGCACTGCTGAGATTCCTTACAGACATGTCTGACCCTCACAGCAGGGCATTCAGTATTATTCTTGTTTTATAGATGAGGACACTGAATCTCAGAGAAACGAAGTAACTTCCTCAAAATCATACAGCTGGTGAATGGCAGAGACAAGATTCAAATTCTTACAATTAGGATTTTTTCCTTGACACACTTAGAAAGAATCCTTGTACACCACTAGGTATCACAGAGAATATGAGAACTTAGAATTAATGGAAACCTTGTTAAAGTGAGATGGTTTGGGATCAAATCTTACTATTTATTAGAGAATAATTTCTGAGATGTGTATGTATTGTATTTTTTTTTTTTGCATCAGAATTTGAACTTGGAATTTATAATAAAATTTGCAATATTTAGAAATACTATCTGCTTACCTGACCTGTGGTGGTGCAGTGCGTAGAGCATCAGCCTGGAATGCTGAGGTCACTGGTTTGAAATGCCAGGCTTGCTAGGTCAAGGCAAATACAAGAAGCAACTACTATGAGTTGATGCTTCCCACTCCTCCCCTCCACTTTCTCTCTCTCTAAAAAAATAAATAAATACGGTTTGCTTTAATTTAAAGACATTTTCATGTTTTCCTTCTTTTTATGGCATAGATCTGAAATTGAAAGTAAGGAGAAGAACTTCTATTTCAGCATGTTCTCTGTACCTCCAAAGTTTCTTAGCTATTACTAGGAGCTCCTGTAAAAACAAACATGTGAGAAATCCCTAAAGTGAAAGTTTAGTTTTGAAAAACAGCTGATGACATAGAAGAAAAGCAAGTGGTGGAAGATATTTTCTAGAAGACAATACTAATATATAATTATTTTCGTAAAACTATAAATCTATTAAAAGCAAAGACAACAACAAAACACACCTTAACCTAATCAGATCACTTAGAGAAATAAGTACTTTTCTCTGCCCTACCCTAAGATCATATTGCTATTTAACCTGCTTTTAAACAAACAATAATTTTTAAACATTTTCTATCCTTTAAGCAAATGTTCTATGCTTGGCTAAATGACAATGTTCAAGAAATGCCTACCACAGAAGCATAAAAAAAAACCCTTGGCAACATTCCAGAAGACATTCACCCTGCAATAATGTGTCCCAGCAAAAGCTCCATAGATTTCTGGTGAGCCTGCTGCCTCAGAGTGCCCTCACACAGGGTCTGGGAAGAACAAAAGAAAAACTGATAGACATTTTCCTTTTCGTTAGTCTGGCGAAGTAGCTCTCAGCTCGTTTTTAGCAAACTTTCCAAGCTTGGAAAAATGGACGCGCGTGTAAGGCCAACTCACAAATCCTGTCCCTGGGCTCTAGTGTAAACCTTCTTTTACAACCTTGATTCCCTGAAATTCAAGTGTAATTATATTGTTTGTCTTTTCATCCAATAAAATGTGCATTAGCATTTGGTTCACTTTGGAGTTATTAGTTTGGACGAATGTATTCTTTCAAATGGCTGGCGGTGCTGTCGTAATGAGAAGGCTTTAGATGATATACACTCTTTATACAATATGAAAAAGAGGAAGACTGGAGAAACAAACCTCTTCAAAACATTTCAAAAGTGTGTTCATAACTGGCTAAAGCGATTCACTTTATTTCTCCGGATACCTATGCAAGAATTTCACCAAGCACAAAAGTCAAGACTTTAAAATGAAGTCCATTTTTCTTCTATAGAGTGAAATAGATGCACATTTTCATATTTTGTGCAACTTTTTCTTAGGATGAACATCTGACACTTGAAAAAGAAAATGGTTAAAGATTTTACAAGTCTATGAAACTGCCGTGATACATTTGGCCCCAATTCTCTCCCTGGGCATGGGGGAGGCAGGGCTGGGCTGGGCTGGGCTGGCACAGGGTGTGTACTGAGAGCCTGTTTGACCTCAAATGCCCTGTGGGGAGGAAGGGGAGGATGGTTGGAAAGGTAAAGTTTTCTCCGTTTGATGTTGTAGGACAGCTGCATAGAGCTGAAACCAAACCCACTTCGCAAAAGGGACACTATAGGTCCAAATGGCATGCCTAGGAGAGAACTTAAACTCTGGGGAAAGACAAAAGGCACTACAACTTGTCCTCACAGGCCCTCCATCACCAGTCCCTCCGCCTGATTCATGCAGGGCTTTTTCTGGTCCCCTGGGCCCCTTAGAGGAGTATAACAGAAAGGCCCCTGGCTCAAGACGTAAAATGTAGACTTTTCATGGTACCACAGAGGTGCACCGACAGGAGTGAAGGGGAAAGACTCATCGCACACATTTAATGAACGTGAACATTTAAAATGTACAGTGCCAGTAGTAATTCTTTTTTGTTTTTGTATTTCTTCATCTATACTGTGCTGGAAGCCTCAAAAAAATGGAAGAAGAGGCACAGTTCTCAAGACCTCCGAGGGGCCCTGGCTACCAGGAAGTCATGTGGTGTATTAGGAGAAGGCTGTTTTTCTGCAGAAGAACGCTGAGCCTCTAGTCTCCCAGTTACCAGAGCAAACCAGCAAAAGCAAAACCAGCAAAATAGATGACACTAAAGATATCTTTGACTGGCATCGTTATCCTAATACCCTTTCCCTCCCCAAAGGAACCTTGATTATGAATTCAATGTGTTTCCTTTCTTTTAGATCTTGAAAAAGAAACACACATACTCACAAACACAGAATATATGAAATTATTTTATGTGGGTTTTTTTTTTCATAGTTGATACAAGGCTAAACGTATCCTAAATGTGCTTTCTTCATTTAACAATATATTAAGACCTATCTATGTGGCTACACATAGATTTATTTCATTACCATTGCTGCTGAATAGTATTCCATCATTTGAGACCACCACTTTTATTTAACCATTCCTCTGTCGAAAGACATTCAGTATTTACCTGTTGGTGATCTGATGCCTCTTCCCAGCCTCCTTGATCGTTCCTGTCTCGGAAGTCTGACTGCACTTCATTTCCCTTCCTTATTTCATGTGTGTGAGGCCTCTCAGACAGAGAGGAAAACTTCTAGAAAGCAATCTCTGTGTCCAGCACCTAATATGCGTTAGATAATAATTTGGTAAATAAATGAACTTTGAGCTTTTCACTCCCTTAGAAAGCTCTATAGTAGCTTTAAAATCCCAGAGGCTCAACAAATTCTATTTGTTTATTTCCTTCCCTTTCTTAAAAGAGAAGTTTTATATTTTCAAATCAGGTTCAAGTAAAATTCACTTCCTCTCCCATCCTAGATTTATGGTCGACATCTTAAAGATGTTCTAAATCCTAACACTGGTGATACAATAACGTTTATACCTTTTAAGGTAGAGAGAGAGACACACACACACAGAGACAGAGAGACAGAGAGAGTGAGAGAGAGGAGGAGGAGAAGGAGGAGGAGGAAGAGGAGGAGGAGGAGGAGAAGGAGGAGGAGGAGGAGGAGGAGGAAGAGAGTGACTGAATCCAAAATCTGCCTTGGGGTGTGGCCCTCTGGCCTCTTCTGGCCTACAAGCTAAGTCAACTACAAAGGACTGATTCTTTTTACAAATGAAATCTGGCAAACAAGCATTTTTCCTTCTTTTCTTTTGAAAACCTCATCCTGCCACTTTTACTTTACACTTTGAGGTTGCTTGTATCAAAATCAGTTTTCATTTCTTTCCCTGGAAACCTTATTCTGGACACTTTAGCCTTCCTAAAAAAAAAAAAGAAAAAAAAAAAAGTCATGCCCTTTATGGGGACAATGAAAAAAGTGCAAAGTTTCCACATCCACTAACCAGAGATTCTCCAGACCATTCAGTCAGACCCTGGATTATGTCATAGAGAGCTCATCTGAAACCATGAGACTCAACCATCACATTGTTTGTTAGAGGAAAGGGGAGGTGTGGAAGTATTAAAGCTGCAGAAGCAAATAGGTAATGGGGGATGTAAAGCCAGGAGCCAAGGCCAGGGCCACCATCAGAGCAGCCTGGCTCATGCAGGTTCGCATTGGATTCGGACAGTCGGTAAAGAAACCATGGAGCCAAAAACTGGTGGGCCATAGTCTTTAATCTAGCTTGCACCCGGCGGGCAAGTAAAAATACACACTGGGCTCCAAAACCCAGTCACATTCAGTGCTCACAAAGCTACTGATTTATCCGAGTTTCCTAGAATCAAAGGTTTCTAGCTCAACAGCCTTATTCTCCTCAGTTCCCCATTTCCTTCCTTATCCCAGATACAAACTCTGAACAAACTGGCATCTCACTCAGTACTCCGCCATCTTGGCTGCTTTTCCTGGCCTTCTCCACGTGGCCTCCTCCCGCTGCTGGCTCTATTCTCTCTGCTCTCTCATGCTAACCTCAGGAACCAAGAGAGCAAACTCCCGCTCCGTCCCCATTTTATAGTGTAGAAATCCAAACCCTTAATCCAATATACATAATGGGGAAGTCTCTAATACAAAATCACTTCTATGAGGCATGATAGAATTGTACCACCTCACACCAAAAAGGGTGGGACAGGCTTAATCCCAAAACCAAGCCTCAGGCTACAACAATTCTCAACACACATTAATATCACCTGGGCAACGGCCTCTTTAACAAAGTGAGCATAATACATTTTATCCGCCCAACAGGGGACCTCTCTGTGCTAGTGTTGTGCCATTTTTCTCATCTCATGAAGTCATTTTAATTCTTCCCTAGTTCCAGACACCTTCAGCAGCAGTTTTTTGGCTTTTTTTTAGTCCAGTTACTTTGCTCTGTGTTCCTTCAAAATGCACATATGTTCATATACATGCAATTCTGCAAAGAATTCCAAGGTTTTCAAAATCTGCTGAGACCTAGCAGAGCCCAGATTAAGATCTCAACTAAGGTGGGATTGCCAAGAATCCACTGTTTGCGGATGCTGTAGAAACGTAGCTCTTGTTTTTTATCAATCACCCAATAATAAAATTGATTTTCTCATACATCATTTTGCTTAAAGCTGCAGAACCTATCAACAACTATATTAAGTGAGGACTTACTGTACTTATAATATTATTGCCCTGGCTGAATTGAGCAGTTGGTTAGAGCATCATCCTGAAGTACAAAGGTTGCCAGTTCGATCCCCAGTCAGGGCACATACAGGAACAGCTCCATGTTCCGGTCTCTCTCTCACTTCTTTTACTGCTGAATAAATAAAAAAAACTTTTAAAGGCCTTGGCTGGTTGGCTCAGTGGATAGAGCATTGGCTCAACGTATGGACATCCTGGGTTCTATTCCTGGTGAGGGCACACAGAAGAAGTGACCATATGCTTCTCTCCCTCGCCCTTTCCCCTCCCTGGCCCCCTTCTCTCCTTCTTCCCGTCCCACAGCCAGTGGCTCAATTGGTTGGAGTGTCAGCCCCTGGCAGTTGGTCCCAGCCAGTCAGCCTCAGGAGCTAAAAATAGCTCAGCTGATTGAGTGTCACCCCTAGAAAGGGGTCACCAGATGGATCCCAATCGGGGCGCACATGGGAGTCTGTCTTGCCATCTCCCTTCCTCTCACTTAAAAAAAATAAAAAGACTACTGTCCCTATACCAACTTTCACTATTTACAGAGTGACTGCTGTGTCAGCCTCACATGTAGCACTTAAAATATCCTATGTATATGTAATCCTTACAATAACCCTGCTACATAGATGGTGGTAGTTTCACTTCAAAGATAAGAAAACTGAGGATCAGAGAAAACTAATGTACTAAAAGTAACAGAGCAAGGAATTGGCAGAACTCGGTTCAACCTTAATTCCATTGGCTGCAAACTCTATCTCAGTCCTGTAGGCTGGTGCCAGAATCACCTTTCTCCAGATGACTCTTAAAATGACAGAGTTTGCAGTTTAGACATGTTTTTAGTCTTCTTTGGCTCACAAAGTATTGAGGTAGAAAATGATGATAGAGGCAAACTTGTCTGACCCTCACACTTTACAAATAAGGAAACTGACATTCAACTAGGATGGGTTACTGGTCTGCCCATGGCCTTCCCTTTTCTGGTTCTGAGAGGACAGGAACCACATCCTTTGGGAAGTAATTTCATGCTTCCCCTAACGTAGCTGTAAGTACACCAAAAATCTTAGCAGAAACGTACATCCAGAACACCTGAGTGACCAGAGCAAAGGAGGAAACGGAACAAGCCAAGACGTATCTCTTCCCATTCCCCCAACGAGAAGCCAGGAAGCCAAGGATGTTGCCTGGTCCTCAAAGCTAATGTGGCAGCAAACAACGAGGCCCGTAAAATCCATAGCAAAGGGGGCCCAAGAAACCAACACCTGCGTCCTAAAGCCACTTCCACAGGGAGCAGGGACATGCCGCTCAATAGAGCAAATCATTTCAAAGCCTTTCACTTTAAGATTGTGTGAGCTGGAACAGGAGTGAAAGAACAAGTTAGTGCTTGAAGGCTTGCCTTTAGGTTTGTTATCAAGCTAGAATAACAAATGTTTAAAAAGCCCTAAATCAGATAACTACTATGCTTTGCATTGTCCTTGAAAATGCAAAAATAGAAAAGGAAGAAATTATCTAAGGGCAATAAACCAGGGAAATGGAGACTTGGCAGGGGTGTGGGCTGTCGTGATTATTACTGATGCTTATAAACACTTACTGTATGACAGTGGTTGACAAGCTCTGTTAAGAACAGAGAAGTAAACACAATTCCAGCCTCTCTCCAGGAGAGAGAAATAATAATAGAGCAAAAGAATAAAGAACGTAACTTTAATTGGCATTTTATTTTCTAAAGAAGGCAGTTTAGGTGACCCTAATACTTTTAACATTAATTTTTGTCACTTCATTATATTGTTAGAGAACACCAAAAACACAAACTACTACATTTAATAGATCATATGTAAAAAAGAGAAAACACGTTGGTTGGGTGAGTGACCTGCACTTGCGTGAATTAGTTTTAATTGATTCATTTAACATGGCCAAGCCTACCTGGGCTATTTTGTAAACAAGTATGAGTAAGTACAAGGTGCTGCTTAAATGTCCAATATTAGTATGTGTGTACACACACATATATTGAATATGTACATACACATCTAGTACATATATGTATAGGTACATACATATATACTTGGAGGTATTGTGACCACTTGATACATCCATCTACTGAGCTTGCTCTCCACCTAAGTAAGTTAATTCACTGGGCTCTCAAAGTACAAATCCTGGGCCCTTTCAGGCACATGCACTGTTTGCTCAATCTGTAAACACGTAATTATTTAACTTGCCTTCTAAAGTAACACCACGCCCTGGATATGATGCAAAACCCAGTATTACAAGATAAGCTCTGTCTCAAGTTTCTGCTGGTTGTAGCGCCTAGAGTATTTGCTCATATGCTCAGGGCCTGAAGAAGAAGTAAACAGTCAGGCCAGTATTGTAGGGACACCTGTGTTACAAAATCGACTTTCTTACATTGTGAAAGCAATGAATGAAGTTCAGCAGGACTCCCGTGAGGATGCCGATTCATCCCACAGCACAGTTGGTCCAACACGACTCCCATCTTCTCGCCTCCCTACCCAACCCACCCAGGACAGTCTTCTTTGCCCAGGTGTCACACCTGCGCTCCGAGCCGTGGGTCTCAGCCGCCACCCCTCGCGCCCAGCTTGTCTCTGTCTGCATCCTCCTGCAGCTGAGTGGGCCCCGCCCAGTGTCAGTGTACACAGCTTCCAGGTCTCCAGCGAGGCCTTTGCACAGGGCATGTGACGTACCCGGACTAAGAACTCTTTTTATGTTTAATATTTTTCGCTCCATAAGATGCACTCTTTTTCCCCAAAAAGTGGAGGGGAAAATGCCCGTGTGTCTTATGGAGCAAAAAATATGGTATTTTATTAAATATTTTAACACATCATTTGGTTCAGAATATTTTTTTTTTATTTTCCTCCTTAAAACCGTAGGTGTGTCTTATAATCAAGTGCGTCTTATGGAGCGAAAAATACGGTATATTTAAAACTCTACAAGGTCACTTTTTTTTTCTGAAGTCTTCTCTAATTAGAGAGGACACAGTGTCCTAGACCAGAGGCTGTGGTTCAACTTCGGGTTGTGATTAGGTATGGTTCTGATATCGTCCACTCCCCACCAAGATGCCATAGGGCTGAGTGATTAGGAACAATAATTTGGAAGCCAGATGGTCAGGGTTTGAATCATGGATCCCACACATGCTAACTATGCTTCAGTTTTCTTACCTGTTAGATAGATAGATAGATAGATAGATAGATAGATAGATAGATAGATAGATATTAATAGATAGATGATAGGTAGATAGAAGAACCGAAAGTGCAGATAGCGCCTGCTGTGCAGTGAATGCTACTGAGTGCCCACATACTGAGTGTGATAACAAGCAGCAGCTCCCACCTGCCTCGGTGGTCAGGTGTCAGCAGGGAGTGATGGGCACTGTCTCAGGAGCACGCCTGCTGTTGCGTCAGCCAGCTGTCCCAGTGGACAACCTGGCCTGGAGTGAACAGGTGTGCACAATTTCAAGAGGAGGCAAATCCACATCTCTGGATTTGAAATGATTGGTTTATACTTCAAAATTAATTTATGAGCCAAGGAAAGTGTGTCTGGCGGCAGATTTACCCCTGAAGTCACTATTTTGCGATCTCTGACATTTATGAATCTATATTGGTGTATGTGTGCTTCCATTTTTTGTGTTTTGTCTTCCCCACTTTTTTCTCAGCTGAATATCCTAGGCAGTAGTCAGCAAACCCATTAGTCAACAGAGCCAAATATCAACAGTAGAACGATTGAAATTTCTTTTGAGAGCCAAATTTTTAAACTTAAACTATATAGGTAGGTACATTTCTTATCGAGAGCGCCTGCACGTGGTATTTTGTGGAAGAGCCACATCCAAGAGGTCAAAGAGCCTCACGTGGCTCGCGAGCCGCGGTTTGCCAACCACTGTCTAGGGCAGGGGTCTCCAAACTACGGCCCCCTGAGGCCATTTATCTGCCCCCGCTGCACTTCCAGAAGGGGCACCTCTTTCATTGGTGGTCAGTGAGAGGAGCACAGGATGCATCCACACCCTGTGCTCCTGGAGTACTGTATGTGGTGGTACCGCAAAGTGCGGCGTCGCTCACGTACAGTACTACTTCCAGTGACGCGGGATGGACACGTCACGGCTCCTGAAGCACGTCATATCACTTGTTACGGCTAGCAGTGACAAATATGGAACCAGACATTGACCATCTCATTAGCCAAAAGCAGGCCCATAGTTCCCATTGAAATACTGGTCAGTTTGTTGATTTAAATTTACTTGTTATTTTAAATACTGTATTCGTTCCCGTTTTTTTTGTTTGTTTGTTTGTTTTTACTTTAAAATAAGATATGTGCAGTGTGCATAGGGATTTGTTCATAGTTTTTTTTTATAGTCCGGCCCTCCAGCAGTCTGAGGGACAGTGAACTTGCCCCCTGTGTAAAAAGTTTGGGGACCCCTGGTCTAGGGGAAGCAGAAAGCATGAGACAGGTGTTCGATTAAGACTGGCTCACAGATGAAGGTTTGTTCATGAACAGACGCCAGTGGGCCTTTTCTGAAAGAAAATGATGAGTAACTTAGTGTCACCCACTAGAGTGACCCCTGCATCTGCCTTCAGTTCAAGTCGACAAACCAGGCCCTGGGGACACAAATATGTATTTTTCACATGAGTTTTATACCCAATGTAAAGAAGAAAAACTTGAGCAATTAAGTGCCTTGTTCAAGACTCCACTAGAAAGTAGATTTGTAACAAGAACCCAGTTCTGCTGATCCCAAACCCAGAGCTCTTTCTGAAGCACCCGTGATGTTCTAGCATAACACGCGTGTTTCCCAGAGCCTGTGATACTGGAAGAATCACGCTCATTAACAAGGTCCATACCAAGTGAGTTAGAACGAGGCCTTGATAAGCATCATGAAATGTAGGCTTTAAAATGCACCTGTGCATGGATAAGGAAATACCTTTCTTCTCATTAATTATAATTTTCCATCTACCAAAGAGAATTTGATACCACTTTCAACAAAGCATAACACCATATTTTTTTTAAAGGTTAAAAGAACAAGGTAATGAAGGGAAACAGAGATAAAAACCCTGCTTCCAAAAATCAAGGGTAAGAATAGGGGGCATAAACAGGCACAAATCTCAGCTCCGAGCTTCCTGAGAGCAGGCAGCCTGGGCAGTGACCAAGTTCCTGTTGTAGATAAAAGGAGGTATACAGATTTTAAGCTTAGCATACATTATCATCATTTATTCACTGATTTCTGAATCACAGAGAAAAATCGGTATTCTTATGGAAAACATTGATTTGAAAGCACAGCACTTTATAAAAATAAAGGCTGACTGGCTAACTTTGTCAACTCTGTGGTGGATCAGAAGATTTGGACATTTATAACACACTGTGAAAATGAATAATCAAAAACCTCACTTAGAATGGAGTCATGGAGTCAGGAGGCTAGAAGAGAGAAAATACACACACGAACACACAACTGACCCCAACAGGAAGACATGGTACCTTGCATCTCGGACAGGAAGTGATAGCACTTCACAGCATCAGTGGGAGGAAGAAAGGATTCCACCTTCCCCGTAACAGCTCAGCCAATGGAAGGCTGCCATAGCTCAGTCAGTGGAAAGTCACTACCCTTCTTCAAACTCTCAGTTTCCTTCAATGGACTCTTTATTTACTACAGTTCCTCCCAAGTCCATAAAAGAGCTTTTATCTCCTCTGTTTCTCTGAACTTGCACGAGGTTTGGCATTAGACCGCATGTCCCGAATTGCGATTCTTTATTATAAGTTTCCAAAACAAATAATTTTGTGGAAGAAATACCTGGCTATTTTCTTAGAGGTCAACAATATAGCCTGGCACATGGTGACGATATTAATGGTTTGGCATGTTCTATAAAGGACACTGGGAGAATTACCACCCAGTGTAGAAGGGTTACGTCGCAGGCTATTGGAACTAGAATTTGGAGGAGAGGGTGAGCAAGGAGATGCTTTCTTCATAAACAGTACACATTGTAAGTTCTTAACTGGGTGAACTATAGCCGAAATGGCACATCAAACACAGATGACATTCAACAGCTATGAGGACATTTCATCATTCATTCCCTCAATTCAGCAAACTGTTACTGAGTGTTCGCAGATTGGACATTCATGCACTGTCCTTAGGGATGGAGACAGAGCGGTGAATAACACGAACAAATATCCCCGCCCTCACCAAGCTTTCCTGAGGCAAAGCCCGGGACACTGCACACGTTGGAGATGGATGCACATACACTGTTTAGGAGAGAGCTGGGGATCTCACTGCCATACTGTATTCTAAATCAGTCCTCCTCGAAAGTCTGCAGCCCCGTGTGACTACAGACCTTGAAACAGATGCTTGGCTTTTGTCACAAAACGACCCAGAGCGTTGGAGCATCTAGGAAAGGGAGGGGCAAACAGCAATCCTAAGGGCCACAGACCGGGGTTGAGGCTGGGTCTCCCCTTTTCAAAGTCACAAGCGGTGGAGAGTAGACCTATCTTTCACTGCAGAAGTAGCCAACAAGCACCTTCTTCAGTTTGGTAAACCTCTTCTGTTCTAGAAATGGTTTTAAGAAGCAGCTGGAAGAAGAAAAAGAAAAAAGGCTATAAAAGAAGAAGGGTTTTTAAGACCCGTGCAGGCATTTATTCAACCAATACTTATTAAATCCTCACTACCTATGCAAAAGCATTATGCACAGTACCAGAGAAACAGAGGGCGGGGAGTGGGGTTTGGGGAGGGTCCTGCCTCATGTCTTTTACATTCCAGCAAGAGAGTCAGATATCGTACAATTAATTAATTAAAATTAGACCAACTACTAGGAAGAACTATTGGAGGCTATAAGAGCTATAAAATGGCAAATCTGCCTAGTGCCAAAGATACCAGAGACCCCTTTGACATAACCTCACCCACCCCTCTCTCAATCTCTCCTCTCTCAGACATACACATATATATAAACCCACCCCCCCCCCACACACACACACACAGCTATGGTGAAATCAGGCATCTCTCCTTTCCCTCTTCCAGAAAGACTACTTTGGGGCTGGAAATGCCTAGGAGAGTATACCTTCTGGTTTTTAGGCCAAAAGGCTATATATCTGGTAAGTCCCATGGCCAACATACTTACTCTGAGCTAAGATGCAGTTGGGTCTAGAGGAAAGACAAATGCTTAGATCAGTTATGTCTTCAAATGTCTTCTAGAACTTCAAGTACAGGATTGTGCCGGTCCCTACACATACTGAATTAGAATGTTCACACCTCAAATATGAACTTGCCAGAGAGCACAGGGTCCACAATGAAAAGCACAGCTCTCCACCCTGGCTGGTTGGCTCAGTGGTAGAGCGTCGGCCTGGTGTGCAGGAGTCCTGGGTTCGATTCTCGGCCAGGGCACACAGGAGAAGTGCCCATCTGCTTCTCCACCCCTCCCCCTCTCCTTCCTCTCTCTCTCTCTCTTCCCCTCCCGCAGCTGAGGCTCCATTGGAGCAAAGATGGCCCGGGAGCTGGGAATGGCTCTGTGGCCTCTGCCTCAGGCGCTAGGATGGCTCTGGATGCAACATAGCGACGCCCCAGAGGGGCAGAGCATCACCCCCTGGTGAGCATGCCGGGTGGATCCGGTCGGGCGCATGCAGAAGTCTGTCTGACTGCCTCCCCGTTTCCAGCTTTGGAAAAATGGAAAAAAAAAAAAAAAAAAAAAGAAAGAAAAAAGAAAAGAAAAGGACAGCTCTCCATTGGTTTGTGTGTTTATCTACAGCAACTCAGTGGCAGGTATCAAAGTCAAGCTAAACTACATAACAACAGACGATATAAAAGCTAAAAATGAAAAACTAAAACATAGAGTCTGCATATGCTGATCTTTGGTTATCAAATTATGTTAACCAACAATGTCAAATTGGAAAAAAAACATTAAAAACAAGAAACTTTATTTTGGACAAAGCATCGAACTAGGCAGATTTTTAATCTCTTGATTACATAAACACAGCATGTTTGTGATATATAAAAGTTAAAAATTACAGACAAGTATATAATAGAAGATAAAAATATAGCCATTTTACATAACCTAAGTACCTTCCATGGAATGACTATTTAGAAATGTATTTAGCCAATTCTCTATTATTGGGCATTTATATTTTTTCTAATCTTAATTAACACAAAGATTTTAATAAATGCCTTTATACATATACCTCTGTATACATCTCTCATTGTTTTCTTATGGAAAACTCTTAAAAGTAAAATTTCTTAGTAGGATGGTACTCAGATGTTTAAAATTAGAATAAAGGCAAATACCAAATTTAAAGTCACTTTACTTTTTACTTAAGTGCTTATAATACCTTTGAACTCAGGAAGCATACAAAAAATTTTTAAAAACAGTCTTCAGTTCCACATGAAAGTTTATCATAATATTATATATGTAATTTCTAGACTCTTAACATGTCATAAAACTTCAACAAATACTTATAGCAATACCATATGGTTATATACGCTTTTCAGAGAGCAAGCCTGTTTTTGATGATAATACAACAACTATGGTAACTGATGGTTTCATTTCTGAATTTAAAATGCTGAAGAGAAAACCAATCACACCAAACGTATATAATATTTTCATTAAATTCATCAATATTTCATGCAACATAGTTGCATACCCACATCAACAGAAGAATACTGGACTAAAAAGTGTTTGCTTTGTTTGGCCATGGACGAAGCTATCATCTCTTTGGGTCTTAGTTCTGATGGGAAAGACACAAGAGCTGGGTGGGGGTTCCTGATTTTTGTTTTTATTTAATAGACCAATTGAACAAATTTTATAAAAATACTTACTAGCACATCATTCATAAATAACCTTCAAACGGGTGGGAGATAGAATCTCTGAATGAAAAAGCACCAATAAACCAAATGCATTTAACTTGATTTAAATAAATAAATAAACCTGCTCCATTGCTCCTGTTGTTCTTATTTTGCACGGGCTGTGAAAATTCTCACAAATTCACAGACATTTGACTGGAAACAACTCCTCTTGATAACTCTGAAGTCCTTTCCAGTCCTCAAGTGCTATGATTTTGTGATTCTAAATTTTAATTTATGCTCTATTTTTTTTTAGAACATGATACAAAAGGCAATTAAAATTTCTGTCTTTCAAATTTCTTTGAGGCTACAAATGAGTGTATTCCAGAAGGAGCGTGTGGGCATTTTACCATCCAACAGCCACAGGTGAGGGCCTCTTATGGCCAGCACTAGGCTAGGCCGTGGGGACAGAGAGATACAGAGCACAGCTCTGCCCTCGGTGGGGGGGGGGGGGGGCAGGGGCTCATTAGATATTAAATAAAGTGGCAGTAGGGTACAAGTTCTATAACACAGAGGTATGCCCGGGGACACGGAGCACGTAGGAGCACCACCCTGCCCAGACTGGGGTGGAGATGGCTAGTTTAAGCAGATGTGATGCTTAAACTGAGTCTTGAAGCGCAGGACCAGTGTTAGGCAGCTGAGGATGCCTTTACGGGCAGATGAGCAACCTGTGTAAAGCTCACGTGTATCAGAGCTCCTAGCGAATCCCGGTGAGGACAGAGTCTATATACGCTGGAGGACTGCTGAAGACCTTGTAGAGACAAGCAAGTGGCCACATCAAAAGAACCTGCCCTGCTAAGTGAAGCACTTTGAACTTGACCCCCCACACCCTGGGACGTCACTGAAATATTTCAGTCGGGGAGGAAACTGAGGCGCGTCTTAGTGCTTGCCTCTTCCCCCCATCTCAAATTTAAAGTAGAGCTGCACTGTGGAAAAGAACGTCAAGGTGAGACATTCCTATGTCACCTTTATTTTTTTAAGAATAAAAATAATGCAATGCAGGTTTGTTAAAACAAATTCAAACAGTATAAAATGGAAGGTGGAAGTTTTGACATTTCTGCCCCCATCCCCTCAATTTAATTTCACTCATCAGCTTTGCCCCCAGGAAAGCAGTGATTTTGACCACAGTCGCTGTGGGGTTCCGTCTGAAACATCTCTCAGGACTTCGGGATTGGTGTCTGGGGGAGGCCACCTTCTCTGCTCTGTCACCCAGTTGGTCATCTGTGCTTCCTCACTGCCAGGATTTCCTGGGAGAAAGATCAGAAGGGAGTACACTGCTGGCAGTCACGGGAGAAAGTACTAGAGAGGGAACTCAGCTTGTTTCCTCTCCTCTCCCCTCTGACAGCCCGGAGACTAGAGATCTATGAAGCCCTAGGTCTCCCTCTCCAAATGAAGAGCCAGGGGCCAACGCAGGAGAAATGCCTCATCACCCTCATGGAGGGCTGTGTGGCCGGGACCGGGAGAAGGATCACCCTCATGGAGGGCTGTGTGGCCGGAACCGGGAGAAGGAAGTAGCATTCAAACTGAAGAAGTGGTAGAAGGGACGTGGGAGGCAGGTCTGAGCTCCTCGAGCTTGAAGAACAAATCGAAGATCAGATAAATAAGAAATGTGCCGACGCAGTCCGATTAGCTGCGCCGGCTATAATACAACAGCTGTGTGGTTTGCGTTGTGTGGGTGGCAGCCTGTTTAGCCCAAGGCTGCTTTTCCCGGCTGGTTGGTGGGCTTCTCTGCTCTTAATGTGGCATTAATCCACCCACCTTGGTTCCCCACATAATCTGGGGGATTGGCCAAGCTGCCTTCATAGGGTACTGCCCTAGGTCTCTCAGTTTACTTGTGCTAGAGCTGGCCACAGCAGAGCCCAGTGGTCATGCTGCACCAGCCCAAGGAGGCTCCAGACCACTAAATCCATGGTAGTCCTAGCCTGTCCCTGGTCCAGGAGCGGTCTGCCAGTCCAGATCAGAGCCTGGGTGGGGTGCCACCACGGCCAGCTCCACGGCCGGCTTCCCTTAGGATTCCTGTAGCAGTCCACAGGTTTGGCAGCGAGCAGTCACAACTTGATTTGTTAATTGAATGGCCAGATCCCAGTGTCTGAGTGAACCAACAGTCCCACTTTCAGCCACCAGTTGCACAGGACACCCAGCACAAACAAGGCACGCTTTGGCAGCACCCACCCTGTTGTGCCTTGTGGGGGGACACCAGTGACGCAGAAGCATGTGTGGATGTTCAGGAGTTTGCACTGGGGAGCGGGAGGGGAGAGGCCGGTGAGAGACCTTTTGTAAGTTTTCAACTCAATATGGAAAAATAAATTTTAATTTAAAATTTTTTAAATGATACATCCTACTCCTCAGTGTTAATTACTATTAAGAGTTTCCTATAAATCCATGTATGTATTTTCTAAATATATGCAAAAGCATTCATATACAACAGATATTTTTGTAAAATTCCTAATAAAGAATATATTGTGCTACAATAGGTCAGTCTGCAACTTGCCCTTTTCACTATCTACTGTTGGTACAGATCAATCTCATTTTTCTGGCCTGCATAGTATTCTCCTATGTAATATAGGTGTGTTTCGAACGCATATAGCCATTTCCCTTTTGGTAGTCATTCAGGCGGTTCCCAATTTTCTAGTTATTGCTGCAGTGAACATCCTTGACTATTCGCACACCTGTTTATTTTCCTAAAGGATAGTTTCTTAGATTGGAATTACTAGGTCAAAGGACTGAGGCATTTAAAATTTTGAAAGCTACTTCTTAGTTACTCTCTAAAATGTTTTCCATTTTATGTTCATCTAGTCCACTGGAGTGCTCATTCCCCCCCCCCCCACACACACACACACACACAACGGCCAAGTTGGATACTATCAAGCTTTTGAATCTTTGCCAATCTGATAGATGAAAGATTATATCTCATAGTTGCCTCAATTTAGATTTTAGTGAGCTTGACCATATTTCATATGTTTATTGGCTAAATATATTTGTTTTTGTCTGTGAATTGCATTTTTACAAACTCTACCAGTCAGAGATTTTTCAATCTGGGGTCCCATGGACCCTGATATATGATATGAAATTTTCTATGTGTATTCTCGAGATAAGACCCAACGGACATTAAGAACCACTAATCTTAAACTCTGTAGCTAAGAGAAACATGTGGAAAGAAAGAAGCAGGGCTAGAAAGGAGTAAAAAGAATGAGGGCAGAGTTCTGTTGCACACACACACACACACGCACACACACTTTTATAATCTTGCCTTCATCTATACAGGGTCTTTCCAATGGCACTCCCTTGTCTCCCTGCCCAGAAAGCGCCCCCAGTCACAGAGGGACTATTAGATCATTACAGACTGGTTACCTTCTTACTCATATTTGGATACTGATCCCAGAGAATGCTGACAAACAACTCAAGACGCTTCTTTATTTATATCTTGGTTCATAGAAACATTCACAAACTTTATACAAACAAGCCATAAACTATTTATTTGAAAGCCCAGAAGAGCCAATAACTTCAGTTTCATCTCCTAAATATTCTCTAACTTACCCATGTCTCTTCATCTCCACTCCAACCACCACCTCTTGCTTTGACCACTGCAGCACTCTCCTAGCTTACCTCCCGCACCTCTCGACCACACATACTCCCTGCTCCATGGTCCACACCTTAGTTAGCCTAAACTATCTTTTCATTTCAATATCACCCAGGGAACCACCCTCCCATGGCTCCCCTCTGCGCTTGGGCTGGCGAAGGAGCCAACGCTTGAACCTGGGCGCCCACCTGGAACTACCTGATCTGCTCCACCTATCTGCTCTCCGCCTACCTCTTCTGTTATGCTAAGTACCTCTTCCCTCTCCCTGGTTCCAGCCACACCTGGAACACTCAGAAATTCTCTCTCCCACTCAGTGACCTTAGTAATTCTTTTTCTTCTGCTTGAATGCTCTCTCTCCCACTCCTCTCTTTCTTTGAGTTACATTCTATTTAGCTTAAAAATAACTTCCCTAACCTCCCAGGCCAGGTCATGTGCTGCTGCCGTTTTACAGTTTCCTGGCACCCTCAACCTTTTTTTTTTTCTTAGCAATTATCCCAAATTTACAATTACATAGTTCATTAACATCTGCATTCACTCTGGCAGGTGAGCTCCATGGAGACAGAAATAGGATTTCTATTCTTTCCTGAAATCTCAGCGCTCAGAGCAGGGCTGACATAGGGCAGGTTGATCAATAAATACTGTTGTGGGGACTGGGGAGAAGGACGTGACTATAAATGGTCCCTTGTAGGCCTTTCTTTTCCTCTACATTTTCCTTCAAATGTGAGCAGATACTAATTCTGTCCTGGATACAGGAATTTGCTAACTTATTCGGGTCATTCCAATTATTTATCAGGACCCTATTGTGTATGTACTAGGCACTTTTCCAAGAGCTGGGACATCACAGAGAACAAAATAAACCAACCCTATCCTTCTTGAGCTTACTCCTGGGAGGAGGAAACTGATAGTGAATATAATAAAAAATACATTATATAGTATATTTAGAAGGCAAAAAGTGGTGGGGAGAAAAATAAAGCAAAGTAAATTGGATGGAAAGAGAGAAAAAGAGGGAGCTAGCCCCCATTTATTGTATGCTAAAAAATTAGGTTGGGGAGACCCAAATAGAAAGGTGTGTTTAAAATAAATTTGAGAAACACATAGACATGGCCACATATCAGCCTCGGTATTGGGTAGACCTGTCCGCGAGCTACACTGAGCAGTCCGGCAGCTGGTTGCATTAGCTATTCCCATTCCCCAAGTGCTCCAATATCTTCCTCAAAAACATCATACTTTTAAATGCTACTCTTTGCCTCTGAACCCTGGAAAAGTTTGCGAATCTTTCTTTCATGTTCCTATAACCTTTTGATCTCTGCACTGTATTCTTCTTCTCCCTGACCTGTAATACTTCACCTTGTGTGCATCAGCCCCAACAGAGCACATGAACTCTTCAAAGGCAGGGACCATATCTCAGCACCCAGCATCTGATCATTTCCAACACTTGGTAATATAGAAAGTGCTCAAAGTGTTTGAGTGAAAGAATGGATAATAAATTAATGAAAAGAAACAGAGTTGGAATGCATGTCGCTATGACAATTATAACCCATCTTGCCTTGACCACTTGAGTTCTCCTGAAATTCTCCATATTTGTATATGATAATCTTCCACTCCTACTCAACTAAAAATAACTTCCAGAAATATTGGGATGGTCAGATAAGTCATAATGTATCTTTTTCCATTCTTTTTGTTTTAATCTTTCTGGTTTACTTGTTTTAAGTGGTTTTCTTATACAAAGCATATAATAGAATCAATTTTTTATTTAACCCAACAATATCTAAATTTTAATTAGTCTTTAGACCATTTAAGTTTAATGTAATTATCAATATGGTTGAGTTAAATCTACCGTTTACTATTGGTGTTCTATTTGTCTTATTCTTTCTTGTTACTTTTTTCTTCCACTGTTTCTTTTAAATTAATTGTTATTTTTTACTATTTCATTTTATCTCCACTACTTCTAGCCACCTCAGACTCCCCAAACTCCAACCTCCATCTTGTCAACCCAGGAAGCTGCCAGGATCCGGTTGAGTTCCCCCTTTCTGGGTCTACAGTCTAAAAATTGCCTTGGGGCAAAAGCTAGGGCAATTATCAGACTAATTTTATTTCTGTTCTCTCAAGGATCACAGTCTTCATGCAGACTGTTGTTTCATGTTTTATCCAGCTTTCTAATTATTTTTCATGGGTGGTTAAGTCTGGTTCTTGTTGTTCCATCATGCCTTGAAGGGAAAATACCCTCTACTTATCTTTTGATAAGTGGAAGTTTCTAGATAGCACACTGGCTCTTCAGAATTTCCAAAGGAGATTTGTTCGAGTTGACTGGCTTGTGTGGAGATAGAGAAGCAAGTGTAAAATCTTTCCTGGTAAGTTTGCCTGAGTAGTTGATGATACAGTATATTATTGCTGACCTGGATTTCTCATGTCCAGGTTATGACAGGAAGAGCAGACTGTGACAGAAGGGACAGAGATGACTTTATAGGAGACTCTGAAAGCAGGTTAATCTTGACCTATGCACTTCTGAACACATTTGTGCATTTATATCAGGGATACAATAAACATGTTGGTAAGCCCAGAAAGAATGTGTTTCTTTTAAAAACATGTAAAAAGTTTATGAAGTGATTACCAGCAGCTCCAGATACTGTGGTAAGTTAAACTGTGTCCTTCCAGGAGCTTATAATTAAAAGAAAAAAAATGATCAAAATATAGATAGGTGATAGATTAGATAGACAGGTAAGTAGGTAGATGATGATAGATAGATAGATAGATAAATAGATAGATAGAGGTTTATATTTTTATATTACTGGCATTTCTTTGCTAAGGGATGAAACTACAATTCATTGGCAAAAAATATATATTAATTTTCTGATTAGAAAAATTTCAAAGAAATGTGGAGACAGAATTCATTTGTTGAAAATAAGATGAAAAATGGTAGTTCAGCCAGAAGTGAGGGAAGTAACAGAAAGGGCTGGAAGGGCGTAACATTGATGATATGAGTCAAAAATAGGAGATTCAAGAATCAGATAAAGGGGGGAAAATTAAGGAGTCAAACATGACAAGGAGAGGAGAGAGAAGACGCAAAAGCAAAGGATTTAGAATACAATAGTGCCAAGTTCACACTAGATGCTTAGTAAGGGTTGGATGAATGATGACTAGATGATGAATGGATTGGATAGACAGATGGAGGAATGGATAGTCAGAAGAATATAATGGAAAAAGGATAGATGTGATGGCTGAGGGTGAGAATTCATTCTTATTGTAGACCAGGAAATAATAGAAATAGAGAGGATTGTAGTGGTGGGTTTTATAGGATGACAATTTGTAACTATTTTAAGTGCAAATATGTTTTCCTAGCTAACTCACACTTAAGACTTTATATCAAAACTCACTTCCTTAAAGAGATCTTGTCTGACCATTAATGTAAATTAATTCACCTGTTCTTTCTTCTTTTCATGGCTCTGTATTTTTGCTTTATAACACTTATCACAGTTTGTAAACAAATATTTTTTGGTAATCTTTTGCTTAATATCTGTAGGGTCCATGAGGGAAAGAATTGTGTCTTTTTTTGCTATCTACTGTTCAGGGCCTGGAATAAAGCCTAACACATACTAAGCTCCCAATGGATATTTGTTAAACAAATAAAATTTAATTGAAATAAATCTTGTTGATGTAATGCACAAATAAGTGCATGAATCCCTGAATGAAGGAGGTTGGGACTCATGTAAGTAGAGAGCTGTGAGTAGGTCCTATCCAGCCTCATGAGGATTAAAGCCTGTTCATCCAAGGAGTGGCGGTGCTGAAAGATAAAATGCCCTGGGATTGGAGTCAGAAAGTCTGAGTTTAACACCTGTCTCTGCTATTTACTTGTGCTAAGTAGGGCAACATAATTTATCCAAGCTACTATTTTCTGATCTCTTAAATGAGGCCAATACACCTCACACAGTTATTATGAAGCTTGAATTTTAAGTGTTCAGAACCACCTGACCAGGCGGTGGCGCAGTGGCTAGAGCGTCAGACTGGGATGCAGACAACCCGGGTTTGAGACCCCGAGGTCGCCTGCTTGAGCGCGGGCTCATGTGGTTTGAGGAAAAGCTCACCAGCTTGGACCCAAGGTCGCTGGCTCCAGCAAGGGGTTACTCGGTCTGCTGAAGGCCCGCAGTCAAGGCACACATGAGAAAGCAATCAATGAACAACTAAGGTGTTACAACGCACAATGAAAAACTAATGATTGATGCTTCTCATCTCTCTCTGTCCCTATCTATCCCTCTCTCAGACTCATTCCCTGTCTCTGTTAAAAAAAAAAAAAAAAAAAGTGTTCAGAACCTTCCAAGGTCCCAAGAACACTTCAGGAAGGAGGGGGGTGTGGTTAACATCTCTGTTGAACTCAAAACAAAAGCAACTTCTTTGAAATAAGTTTCATCTTGAAAGTTCATGCAAATTTTGCATTTTATACCATACTATATACCTATATTGTTTCAATATTTAAATTATTCACTGGTGATTTACTTAACATTTTTCCATAAAATAATTGAATGCAATTGATGTCCATAAAAAATGCACCATATTATCCTTTAGTATTCCCTATTTATGAGAAGCAGGGATTTGTGTGAAATGGCCAGCCACATGACAGTAGGTTCTCCATGTTTGCTGAATCTGAATCTGTCCACCAGAGGAGCAGCGTGACTGAATCAATAGGCAAAACAGATAGTACGAGGATTCCTTCCCTCAGAGTGGTGACGCGGTCTTGCTAGATCAAGGGTACAGGTCAGAAATAACCTGTAACTTTATTGGAATCTAGATAATCAAAAGGAAATGGTCATTGCTATATCAAATGTAGGATTCACATAATAATTATATATTTATTATGAATAATTAGTTATTTATAATAATGTGTTATTATATGTGTTATGACAATATAATGTATTGGGCTTTCTACAGAGAACAAAACATACTTAATTATCAAAGATTACTCCTATCTTTGGTTTTTATTCTTAGAACCTAATGTAAAAAACAAAAGCACAAAAAAACCTTCTACTCCCTATGTTAACACCCAGAAATCAGTCGGTTCTGCTCTGAATTAACCACAAATAATATGCCCTACACATTTCAATTTCTGAGGTTTTAACCGAATAAAAACATTAAACACAAGATCACTATAGCACCCCCCCCCCATGTACTAATGTGCTCTGCCCTTGGTTTCCTCATTGTAAAGTGGGGATAACAGTATATATTTTTACAGAGACAGAGACAGAGAGAGATGGATAGGGACAGACAGACAGGAACAAAGAGAGATGAGAAGCATCAATCATTAGTTTTTTGTTGCGACACCTTAGTTGTTCATTGATTGCTTTCTCATATGTGCCTTTATGGGGCATATTGCTTTCTCTTATGGGGCTACAGCAGACCAAGTGACCCTTTGCTTGAGCCAGCAACCTTGGGTCCAAGCTGGTGAGCTTTTGCTCAAATCGGATGAGCCCGCGCTCAAGCTGGCGACCTTGAGGTCTCGAACCTGGGACCTCCGCATTCCAATCCGACACTCTATCCACTGCACCACCGCCTGGTCAGGCAGGATAATAGTATTTACATCATGGACTGGCTACAGCGTTAAGTACAATGAGCATGTCTGGTATAGAGTTGGATACACTGCAACCAGGACCACTCCTGTTCTAGGCTTTGGTCACTGCTCTATCATGAATGCTCACTTGTTGTGGGCTCCATTATGCACCCCTCAACCCCACTCCAGTATTCATATGTTGAGGCCCTAACTTCTAGTACCTCAGAATACAACCCATATTTGGAAATAAGATTTTACCAAAGTAGTCATCTAAAATGAGGCTTAGGAGCCTGACCAGGCGGTGGCGCAGTGAATAGAGTGTCGAACTAGGATGCCGAGGTTCGACACAGCACGACTTGGCACAACTTGGCACGACTTTCAGATATACCATCCTTCTAGGCTTGGCTCAGATCTCTCCTCCCACATGAAGCCTTTCCCGACCTTCTGAAGCCAAACTGGTACCACTCTTAATTTGGAGTACTTTAAATATATCTATATATATCACTTACTTCTTCATACCATTAGTTATCATTGTGTGAAGATATCTGTCTGGTTCCCATTTTGGATTGAAAGTTCTCTGAGGACAGGTACTTTTTAAATTACTCTAGTCTACCCCTATCTACATAGAGGGTCCAGCAAATATTATAGATTTTTAATTAAATTATTGGAAAACAGCGGTCAGCACTCACACCCAACCACAGCCCTGACAGTGGTAGGAGCCAGAGAAGGTACTGGCCAATCCAAGTCTTTTTATAAAGTATTTATTTATTTATTTATTTATTTTACAGAGACAGAGATAGAGATAGAGAGGGACAGACAAGAACAGAGAGAAGAGAAGCATCAATCATTAGTTTTTAGTTGCGCATTGCGACGCCTTAGCTGTTCATTGATTGCTTTCTCATATGTGCCTTGACCGTGGGCCTTCAGCAGACCAAATAACCCCTTGCTAGGGCCAGCGACCTTGGGTCCAAGCTGGTGAGCTTTTGCTCAAACCAGATGAGCCTGCGCTCAAGCTGGCGAGCTCGGGGTCTCGAACCTAGGTCCCCAGCATCCCAGTCTGACGCTCTATCCACTGCGCCACCGCCTGGTCAGGCAATCCAAGTCTCTTTAACAACTTAGGCACAAGTCCTTCTAAGAGTGGGAGATGGAGAACTATAATTAACATGGTTAGAAGTGTGCTGTGGCATCCAAAAGGTACAGACCATTAACATCAGTCTAATCAGTATATATATCATTCCTTATTTTTAAATAATGCCTATTTGATGAATGCTGGGAGTTTCCTATCCGAGAATTCTTACTGTTCTTTTCCTCTGGCTGTATTTTGATCAAATAGCCACTTTCCTCAGATCACCAAATCAGTAGTAGGAATTGGAAATTTGTCTGCTGCCTTGAGCTTTGGCAAACAGCTAGAGAATGTTTGTTTATGCAGTGATAGCTTTTAAAAACCAGTACTTTAGGGAATGAATTACTTAATTTTTACTGTCAGTGATTTTTTCTGATTCCCTTGATATGAAACACAAACCAGTGTGAGGAAAAGTCTTTTCATTTAACGCAAAACCCTAGAAAAAAAATGAGGGTGCTATTCCTCAAGTTGCTTTCTGACCACTTGTCTTGCCTTCATATGACCTGCAAAAAATCCTTTTGTAATGCTTTTCATTTAACTGGGTCCCAGCAATAATGATAAAGATAATTGGGAAGGAAGGGTCCTAACCTCACACATAAGCATGGGTACCACCATCTTTGACTATTTTAGTAAGCATTCCTCATTTAATCCCCAGTCTAACTTTTAAATTATAATATTTTAAATTTAATTATAGTATTTGCCTTGGGAAAGTAAGATCTAATAAGACTATTTTGAGTAAAGTTTATATTTTCAGGCATATGACAGAGATACTAAAGCAAGTAATTTGCAATAAAGTATAAAATATAAAATTACAAATCAATACTATGTAAATTAGAGTCCATACATCCTCTTATACATAATATCAAATGAAAAAAAGTCATTTACATGGTCAAGGAAATGAGTTGTTGGAATAATATAGAACTGTTTATTATGTATAAAGAGTTGTATCAGGAACTGTAAAAAGATAAAGCCCTTACCCTAAAGAGCTTACAAACAATTAACTGGAGTTCAACCTGTACTGGGGGCTGAGATGGGAGGTAATTCTAGTGTATAAACAAATTTTAACATTTTTTTGAAAGATTTCTTTTTTAGATTTAAAAAGAAAATTTGAATTATACACTTAAAAAAATAATGATAGAGATGGGTTTTTTTTAAAGAAACTTTGCCTTCCTCCCCTAGTTTCTAAAGACTGGAATAGAAATGTCGTTACCACATTTCCCCATGTATAAGACACTCTCATGTGTAAGACACACCTTAATTTTGGGGCCCGAAATTTGAAAAAATGTATTACATAAAGTTATTGAACTCAAGTTTTATTCATCATAAAATTCATACAACACCTCATCACTGTCAAAACTCCCATCCATTAGCTTGTCCTCCTCTGTGTCTGATGATGAATCACTGTCTTCAACAATGAGCACAAAAACAAGCACAAAAAAGCGGGAAATGCAAGTAAAAAACTACAACCGCTGTCTAAGACGCACCCAGGTTTTAGACCCCAAATTTTTTGCAAAAGGGTGCATCTTATTCATGGGGAAATACGGTATCTAGAATTGAAGTAATGAAATCAGCAGTGTTATTAGGGAGGGCACCTGACATAATCTCAGTCACTGTGTCTGAGATTAGACAATGCACCTTTGTCAGGTCATCTGTACCAACACGTCTAGATGAAATTAACTGAGACATCTTGTTAAGGATCAAAATGTACTGTTACTTCAAGTCCAGAAGAAAGTAAAGGGAAGCATATTAAGAAATATGACAAATTTAGTCATCCAGATGGCACTACTCCTTTGACAGTACTACCACCCAATCATAACCTCGCAGTTCCGAGCACCGGACTTCGGAAAGGCGCTTCCAAATGCAACAGAACAGGGGGTGCCTCAAGATATCTGACGTTTGATGAGGGAAAGCAAAGTAAGATTCTACACGGCGTATCTTTCCTGGGACATGGTAATGAGGGATTGAGGGAGAAAAAATGAAATGCAGAGACACAGACAACGTTATGATGATGACCAGAGGGAAAGGGGGGTAGGGGAGTGAGAGGGTAAAGGGGGAGAGATGGTGATGGAAGGAGACTGGATTTTCGGTGGCGAACACACAATACAATATACAGACGCTCTGTTATAGGACGGTACGCTTAAAATCTATATAATTTTATTAGCCAGTGTCACCCCAATTATGTCCAATTAAAAAGAAAGACCCTTCTCTTCCTGAATGCTGTCAACTCTAAGATGCCTGCCCCTTCTCAACACCAAGTGAAAGTGAATTATATTTGAAAATTTTTCCAAATGAACAAACATATGGAAAAGGAAAGAAACTTTCGCTTTCCGTGACAAGCACCAAGTAGTAAGAGAAATGAGTTTAGGATTCTGCTTCATTTTAACCTTCATTTTTCTTATGTTGTTCAGTACAGAAAAGGAAACTGATTAGATAAATGGCTGTGTAGCAAAAGTTGATTCAATGAGTTCTGAAAGTGTTTCTCTCCTTCTTTTAGAAAATAAATTTTCTCTCCCGTGAAGATGCTGTGACTATTAGGCAGGATTACATAGTCAGTGGTACTAATGATTTCTTTTATAATGGTTTTCTAAAGTTCTTAAAAATATGTCTCATAAACCTGCAAAAGGTAAGAGGTTAAATCTCTTAAACTCAAGAGATTCCGTAATGCTTAATAACTAATAGATCTATTTGCAACAATAACGAACAAAATGAAAATATAAGTCTCAATAGTTCACATAAAATTATTGATGGGCCAGAATATTTTTAAAATTTAAGAAACTAAAGAGTGTGTGTGCGTGTGTGTGTGTGTGTGTCTATATATATATATATATATATATATATATATATATATAGACACATACACACATACATAGACAGAGAGAGAGTCAGAGAGAGGGATAGATAGGGACAGACAGGAACGAAGAGAGATGAGAAGCATCAATCATTAGTTTTTCATTGCGACACCTTAGTTGTTCATTGATTGCTTTCTCATATGTGCCTTGACTGTGGGGCTACAACAGACCGAATAACCCCTTGCTCAAGCCAGCGACCTTGGGTCCAAGCTGGTGAGCTTTTGCTCAAACTAGATGAGCCCGTGCTCAAGCTGGCGATCGCCGGGTCTCGAACCTGGGTCTTACGCATCCCAGTCTGACACTCTGTCCACTGCGCCACCGCCTAGTCAGGCTAAAGAGTATATTGATGTGAGCATCAGCACAGTATACACTGTAGATTTTTGTTTCAGTCATAACAGAGTAACGTTAATAGGCAAAAAATTACCAAAAATGTCCTGTACATGGTCCAAAGCTCCCCGTATTTTCTTGTATCAGCTGCTGGAAATGCAGTGCCTTCAAGAAAAGGGAAGGGAGGTGGGCAAACACCGGAATACACTTGGAGACATCATTTGAAGGTGTTTATGATAGAGGAAAGCACAAGTCAATACATAAAAAGTTGAATATGTGGCATGCCTCCTTTGGTGCGAGAACACATAAGAAAATAGAGATTTAAAGTTAACCAAGGGAAGAAAAACACGGCTAAAGGAACTGGCAGCTGAGTGGGGGTGGGGATGGGGCGGGGGACAGAGTCAGGGAGACAAACAGGATGCTGGGAGGTGAGAAATAAGGGTGGAGAGTAGTGGGCAATCTCAAGAGGAACTAACAAGGTCTGTTGCTTATAGTTACCCAGAAAACCTTAAGAACAATAACAGACAAACAAATGTAGCTTAGCAAGAAACATGAGAGGAGCTGGAACCCCACAAGCTGAGGCGTTGTGGTCCCCCCTGTATTAATGATGCTTTTAGGAGGCTGAAGGGAACCTCCCATTGCATTCATATCCAGTACAAGTGCTGACGCTTCTGTTTCCCTTGAATCAACAGATCCTGCTGAAAGATCACGGGGAGAGGGTGAGTGGACCTTGTGCTCCAGGAAGTATATTTCTATCTCTTGAGAAATAGGAACTTTGGCTCTATTCAGTCCAGTGTGCCGGGTTTTGTTTTTAAAAGTTTTTTCCTCCTTGGAGTGGTTTTTAAAGTACATACATGTCATTTGAGGAAGGATTCCAGTTTCAAGAACCTGCAAAAGCTCCAGTTATTCAAGCAGCTGTGAAAAAGCTCAAAAGTCAATAAAGGAGGACGCTCCCCATCTCCCCCCTCCCTCCTCTCCTCGGGCCCCTCCCTTCCAGCAGAGAACTACACCTCTAAGTCCAGGTGAGCAAATGGCTCACCTTGCAGAACGGGCTTGAGGTCCCACAATGAATTATACACAATGTGTACATTTCCTTCTTAGCTGCTTTTAGAAGCACACTTCTTTCTTATTACAAAAGTAATATAAGTTCATTAAAACAGGCCCTGGCCGGTTGGCTCAGCGGTAGAGCATCGGCCTGGCATGCGGGGGAACCGGGTTCGATTCCCGGCCAGGGCACATAGGAGAAGCGCCCATTTGCTTCTCCACCCCCACCCCCCTCCTTTCTCTTTGTCTCTCTCTTCCCCTCCCGCAGCCAAGGCTCCATTGGAGCAAAGATGGCCCGGGCGCTGGGGATGGCTCCTTGGCCTCTGCCCCAGGCGCTAGAGTGGCTCTGGTCTCGGCAGAGCGACGCCCCGAAGGGGCAGAGCATAGCCCCCTGGTGGGCAGAGCATAGCCCCTGGTGGGCGTGCCGGGTGGATCCCGGTGGGGCGCATGCGGGAGTCTGACTGACTGTCTCTCCTCATTTCCAGCTTCATAAAAATACAAAAAAGAGAAAAACAGAAGTGCACTGAAAGACAAAGAAAAAAATATCACCCTCAACCCTATCGCTTTCATACAACCATTATTATGATCTTAGTATTGTCTGCTGTTAGAAAATCATTTTGAATTACAAGAGCGATGAAGAACTCTGTGATCCAACCATATGCTTTTCTTTTTTTTTTCCTACAACAGATTAGCAAGAATTCTAAAGCATTTGTGAGCGTGGACCGGCTTGCCAGGTTGGGAAGCTCAGGAATGAAAGGCCGAAGTCCTCTGCCCAGGCAGGTACTGGGGAAGCCTATGCCCCTGCGCTTTGACACAGAGGGAAGCTCTTCCAACTGCAGGGTGTGGGGTGCAGCCAGGAGACACACTCGGAATGAGCAGAAAAAGGAAGGTGGCAAGGCCACTTCCCTACAGGGTAAGTCACACACTATCTCTTTGCTGGCTCAGTGACTGAGGAGGGCACATGAAGAGAGAGAGAGAGAGAGAGAGAGAGAGAGTGTGAGTGTGTAGAGAGCAGGTATATATACATCAGTGTGTATTTACATGTACCACAGTGAGTGCCTCCTGTATTACACTGTTGAAACTTAACATTTGAGTTACATTTAGCGTCATTCTATAAGCTGTCATGCAACTTACTTGTTCAGAAACCTTCCATGGCTTCCCCACATCTGCTGAAAGGAATCCGCTGCTCACCAGCAACTCCACAGTATGGCCTCAGCTGACCTTCCCTACCTCACCTCACACCGCTCCTGAGAGGTCCGTGCCCCGCCAGACCTTTTGCTCCGTGTCCTTTTCAGACCCTAAAGCGTGGTGTAGAACCTTTTCCCTCTAACAGTGAAGTTTCTAGCACTAATATATCTCCTCCATGAAGATTTTAGAGAATTTCCTGACCTGATATAATTTCTTTTGTAAGATAGTAAGTTCGTTGAAGACATAGTTTTTTTTAACAAACCATAGTTTTTTAACAAACCAATTTACCTTTTTAACCGCTTTAACTCCCATATCACAGTCCTTTTCTAATTTTTTTTTTTTTTTTTTTTTGTATTTTTCTGAAGTTGGAAATGGGGAGGCAGTCAGACTCTCGCATACGCCTGACCGGGATCCACCTGGCATGCCCACCAGGGGGCGATGCTCTGCCCATCTGGGGCGTTTTCTGTTGCAACCAGAGCCATTGTAGCACCTGAGGCAGAGACCATGGAGCCATCCTCAGCGCCCGGGCCAACTTTGCTCCAGTGGAGCCTTGGCTGCGGAAAGGGAAGAGAGAGACAGACAGAGAGGAAGGAGAAAGGGAGGGGTGGAGAAGCAGATGAGCACTTCTTCTGTGTGCCCTGGTCAGGAATCGAACCCGGACTCCTGCACGCCAGCTGACGCTCTACCACTGAGCCAACCAGCCAGGGCTAAATTTTACTCATTATATTCTACATTATGTGATAATTAATTAAGCAATTATAATATACAGTGGTGGACAAGAATAAGTTTACAGTTGTATGTTAAACAGAATTTATTCTTGTCTTATTATTTATTAATTATTGTATTATTTGTTTGTATTACAACTGTAAGCCTACTTTTGCCCACCACTGTATATATTCTCTCAAATTCTTCAAATGCAAAGATCATATGGTACATATTTCTTGCACTCTTTCACCCAGCCCAGACCTCTGTTAAATGCTCAATCAATACTCACTGAACTAACTTAAATCCAAGATTTAAATGCCAATAATTTTTTTTGTAACACAGAGGAGAAGGTTGGAAACGTAAGTCAGGCTCATTCTAAAAGAAACTGAAAAACGAGAAGTCATTGATCTTACTTTGTGGGTCTTCCATTCTCTACTGTCTGCTGGCACAGAAGAAATCTAGGAAACCTTCTACTTAGAAACAAGTTATATTCCACATCTTTATATGTATAGGTCATTGATTTTTTAAAAAATTTTTATTGACTGACTAATTTGAGAGAGAGAGGAAGGGAGAGAGAGAGACATTGATTTTTTTGTTTGTTTTTTGTTTTTTGTTTTTACAGAGACAGAGAGAGTCAGAGAGAGGGATAGATAGGGACAGACAGACAGGAACGGAGAAAGATGAGAAGCATCAATCATTAGTTTTTCATTGTGACACCTTAGTTGTTCATTGATTGCTTTCTCATATGTGCCTTGACTGTGGGGCTACAGCAGACCGAGTAAGTCCTTGCTCAAGTCAGCGACCTTGGGTCCAAGCTGGTGAGCCTTGCTCATACCAGATGAGCTCACGCTCAGGTTGGTGACCTCGGAGTCTCAAACATGGGTCCTCCACATTCCAGTCTGATGCTCTATCCACTGCGCCACTGCCTGGTCAGGTAACATTGATTTCTTGTTCCACGTATTTTTGCACCCCTTGGTTGATTCTTGTATGTGCCCTGACCAGAGATCGAACCCACCACCCTGGCACATCCAGACAACATTCTTACCAAGTGACTTATCCAGCCATGGCTATAAGTCATTGATTTAAAAATTACGATTCTCTTCCCTTTGAAAAAATAGTATAAATAGTGTTTAAGATCCCTGACAAGACCCCAAAAGCTGATCTGAGCTCTCAATGAAGCAGAAATAGTATATTTGCAATAACAAGTTGAAAATAAAACTACTGAATATTTTCCTAGTAATAACCAACAAACAACCAAATACAGTGATTATTTTAACTTGAATAATCATGACTCAAAGAAAGCAGATTCAACCATAGAAAAAGGAGGCTATATCTAACCATTCTTTTCTGGTTGCTATCATTCACCCATTTCTTGAAGACCTTCTCTCATGAAATGAAAGTGTGCCCTAAGGAATGAAGTCTTACTCTTGATCCCACATGTGGTCACAATTCTGAGTGATTTCAGGATCCACATGGAACTATGTTCAATATTCCAGTGATTCTTTTCCTCTGTCTCTTCATCTTTGAGGATCTTTTCCACCCCCTCAAGTTTCACACTACCACAGGCACACCCTGAACCATGCTATGTGCAAGACTGCATCACCTTTAAACATATCCCTACTCTCTGACTACTCACCTCCTAAAATTCCAGGTCATGTACTACATTATTCCCAACATGCCAGTTCTTCATCTATTAGAAATGTCCAGTTCATTGTCCCTGGCTAGGTCTCTAGAGTCTCCCGTTTCATTTCTCCAACTTAAATTCCAAGATCCAACATTACAACTATTTTTCTACCATTGTCCTTCAGTTGAATTGTTGTCAGACATAATCCAGAACAATTACAATTGTTCATCTGCACTAGATAGAAATGCTGAGAGATTCTTAGGGTGGGGTCAGGGGGGTGATGATCATACATCCAGTTTGACCTTTTTTTTTTTTTTTAAGTGAGAGGAAGGGAGATAGAGAGACAGACGCCCGCATGTACCCAACCAGGATCCACCCAGCAACCACCATGTGGGGCGATGCTCAAATCAACTGAGCTATCCTCAGTGCCTGGAACCAATGCTCGAACCAATCAAGCCACTGGCTATGAGAAAGGAAGAGAGAAGGGAGGGGGAGAGGGAGGAGAAGAGAAGCAGATGGTTGCTTCTCATGTGTGCCCTGACCAAGAATTGAGCCTGCAACACCCACAGATTGGGCTGATCCTCTATTTACTGAACCAACTGGCCAGAGCAGTTTGACACTTATTATAACTCTTGGTCACATAACTCACCCTTAATATTTACTGGCAATCCTAAATTGGATGGATGGATGGATGGATGGACAGATGGACAAATGGGTGGATGATGGATAATATGTGGAAACATGTAGACATGTTAAACAGAATCTCTGAACACTTTATAATGCTTTTAAGATGAATGGCATTAAGTCTAGCACTTCTAATTTTACTTCAAAATATATGGCTTTGAAATTATGAGAAATAAAAAAGTTGGAGGCATCACAATTCCTGATTTCAAACTATATTACAGAGCTGTTGCAATCAAAACAGTATGGTATTGACATAAAACACATAGATCAATGGAACAGAATTGAAAGCCCAAAATAAACTCACATGTATATGGTCAATTAATATTTGATAAAATAGCCAAGAATATTCAATGGAGAAAGGACAGCCTCTTTGATAAAAAATAATGTTAGGAAAACTGGATATTCACATGCAAAAGAATAAAACTGGACCCTTATTTTATACCAGTCACAAAAATTAACCTGAAATGGATTACAGTTTACAACTGTAAAACTACTTGTAGAGAACATAGGGGGAAAGCTCCTTGACATTTGTCTTGGCAACAATTTTTTGGATATGATACCAAAAGCACAAGCAACAATAGTAAAATCAACAAGAACGACACATCAAACTAAACGGCTTCTGTGTGGGGAAAATAAATAATCAGCAAAATGAAAATGGAACTTACCAAATGGGAGAAAATATCTGCAAACCATCTATCTGATAAGGAGTTAATATCCAAAATATACAAGGAACTCTTATAACAATCCAATTTAAAAATGGACAAAGGACTTGAATAAACATTTTTTTAATGTCTCAAAATCAATGGCATTTTTTTTAATTACAGTAAAAAAATAGGTAACATAACATTTACCATCTTAACTATTTTGAAGTGTTTGTAGTGTTAAGTATATTCCTAATGTTGTACAGCTGTTCTCTAGAATTTTCCTTGCCAAACTGAAACTGTACCCATTAGACAGCAATGTCCCATTTCCCCCTACCCATCCCCTGGCAACCACTAGGTTACTTTATTTCTAAGAGTTTGACAACATTAAATATCTCATATAAGTAGAATAGCACAGTATTTGTCTTTTTGTGACTACCTTCTTTGACTTAGCACAGCGATTTTCAACCTTTTTTTTTATTTTATAAATACATTTTTATTTTAATGGGGTGACATCAATAAATCAGGGTACATATATTCAAAGAAAACATGTCCAGGTTATCTTGTCATTCAATTCTGTTGCATACCCATCACCCAAAGAGAGATTGTCCTCCATCACCTTCTATCTAGTTTTATTTGTGCCCTTCCCCTTCCCCTTCCCCCCCCCACCCCCCCACCCTGTAACCACCACAAAACATTTTTCCAAAGAAGACATATAAACAACCAACAGGTACATGAAAAGATGCTTAACGTCACTAATCATCAGGGAAATGCAAATTTAAACCACAGAGATATCACTTTATACCTGTTAGAATAGCTATATATTTAAAAAAGCAAGAGACAAGTGTTAAAGGAAACCCTTGTGCACTGTTGGAAATTTACATTGGTAAAATCACTATGGAAAACAGTACAAAAAGTTCCTCAAAACATTAAGGATAATACTACTATATGATCCAGCAATCCCACTTCTGGGTACATATCCAAAGGAAATGAAATCGCTATCTCAAGGAGATATAGCTGCACTCCCAGGTTCCCTGCAACATTATATGGAAACAACCTAAGTGTCCACCAATGAATAAATGAGTAAAGAAAATGTGATATATATGAATATTATCCAGCCATTACAGAAGGAAACCTGTCTTTTGCAACATGTGTGGACTTTAAGGGTATTGTGCTAAGTGAGACAAGTCAGACAGAGAAAAATAGATACTGTATGACCTCACTTATATGTGATTGGTGGTTGCCAAGGGTTGGGGGAGTGGGTGACGTAAATGGGGAGATGTTAGTCAAAAAACACAAACTTCCAGCTGTCAGATGAATAAGGTCTGGGTATCTAATGTACAGCATGGTGGATAAAATTAATAATACTCTATTATGTACTTCCAGGTTATTAAGAGAGTAGATGGTAAATCTTATAATCACAAAAGAATGATAATTAATTATATTAGGGGATGGAGATGTTAACTAACCTTATTGCAATACATGTGTGTACCTAACTATCATGTTGCATACTTTAAACTTGCATATGTTATGGTCAATAATATCTCAATAAAGCTGGAGGAAAAGAAAACACGTGGCTTTGTTTTTCTTTAAGGCAAATGTATCTGTGTTGTTCATAATTTCACATGCACAGGACACTTTCCTGCCTTCACAACTTTGTCCATTATCAAAAAGGAGAAGGAACTTTCTTGGGGAAGGAATGGAAAAGCTCCGAAAGAGAGTGGAGTTGGAAGAAGAAATCTCATGAATGTATGTGTTTGTGTAGCAGAAAGAGACGGCCTGAAACGGAACTGTGATATAAGACATAAGAGAGAAAATGGAGTTTGCAGTGGCTTGTGTCTGCTGGGCCCTGAAATGGTCTCAACATAGTGTTAGTGTTTAGTTGTCATCCATTAATCAACAAATACTTTTGGAATGCCTTATATTTGCCAGGCATTATTCTAGGAACTTTGGAAACAGGACTGAAGAAGCAATGTTTCTGCTCTCATAGAGCCCAGGGTATAATTGGAGGGTGGGAGGTAACAAACAAACAAAGATGACTAGACAGTGAATGGGGAAGGGAGCAATATTTTATTTATTTATTTATTTATTTATTTATTTATTTGCTGCTAAAAGCCTTATCATTTCCATTTGGTCCAAGGCATGGGAGACGGCTCCAGCATGGTTTAAAGGGTGCCTAGTGGTCTCAGGGAAAGGCTCAAGGCAGAAGGCAGACACCAGGGGGATGCAGAGGGGCCCCTCAGGGCCTATGGAATCCAAAGGCTCCTCCTTGTGCCTCGTGCTGGAGAACGAGCCTTTGCCAGAGTTACTCCCCCTGCTCAGCCTGGGGGCCAGCCAGCCTGCAGAGGGTAGTCAGGCGGTGGCCCTTCTTCCTGGCGAGTTCACCTCCTCCCCAGGAAGTGGTTCTCCATAAAGTCACAGAGCTGAGGGTCTGTGCAGGCAGAACCCAGAGCATGCCAATCCCAAAGGGCCTGGTTCAAGTTCTCTAGGGCCATGGCAACTTCCACGGTGTCCTGCGTTCTAGTCACCCCACTCCTCTGGAGAAGCAAGTCCTGGAGGACAGTGCAGCAGCCATGCTGGTTTTGCACCTGCGAGAGAGGCTCGGTGCCCTTGAGGAGCGCTTCTCCTCGGCCACCTCGCGAAGAAGTGGCCTCTGTCGTCCAGGGCCACACCAAGAGGAAAGAGAAGCCTAGAGACAGGTAGGTGTCAGAGGCCCACAGGTGCAGGCTGACCAGTTCACAGCAGCGTACATGTCAGTGGAATAATTCTGATGAATTTGGGAGCTACGGTTGCTCAGCAATAAGAAGTTAAACTCAAAACACAGCCTTGGCAGGTCTGGAAGGCCGAGGATGGCAGGTCTCGGAGGCCGAGGGTGGCTGGTGTCGGAGGCCGAGGGTGGCAGGTCTCGGAGGCCGAGGATGGCCGGTCTCGGAGGCCGAGGATGGCTGCGCTGCTCCCGGAGGTGGTGACTGGGAAAGGTTGAAGGGTGGGGGTGGGGGGAGCTGGAAAAAGGCGTGTCCCTGGGTGTGTTCTTTCTTCTTTCTTTCTCTCTCTTCCTTCCTTTCTTCCTTCCTTCCTTTTCCTTCCTTCCTTCCTTCCTTTCTTCCTTCCTTCCTTCCTTCCTTCCTTCCTTCCTTCCTTCCTTCCTTCCTCCTTCCCTCCCTCCCTCCCTTCCTCTCTCCCTTCCTTTTCCTTCCTTCCTTCCTTCCTTCCTTCCTTCCTTCCTTCCTTCCTTCCTTCCTTCCTTTCTTCCTTCCTTCCTTCCTTCCTTTCGTCCTTCTTTCCTCCCTCTCTCCCTCCCTCTCTCCCTCCCTTTCTCTCTCCCTTCCTTTTAGTTTCTTTCTTTTCTTTTTTATTAAGTGAGAGGTGGGAGGCAGGTGGCACAGAGACAGACTCCCGCATGTACCCCACCCGGGATCACCCGGCAAGCCCCCTACAGGGGGGTGCTCTGCCCATCTGGGACCACTGCAACCCAGCTATTTCAGTGCCTAAGGCAAAGCCATCCTGGAGCCAACTCACTGGAATGGAACCCAGGACTTCCACACACCGGGCAGACCAGCCAGGGCCCTCTGGGCCTGTTGTCAAAACACTGTTGACGTGAGACAGATCCGTTGGACCCCCGAGGGCACTGCTACTGGAGGGATATTTTAGATTATGTGATCAAGGAAGTCATCCCTGAAGAGATAAGAGTTAGGCTGAAAACTAATGATGGAAAAAAGCGCTATCCCTGTGGAAATCTGAAACCTTGCTTTTCTCTCATGATTGCAAGATGGCTGCCACAGCTTCAAGCATCATATCCTCACACAGCTTCCAAAGCAGGTCTGGAGGCTTATCCTTGTAAGAGACTCCTTTTCTCAGGAAGAAACATATTCCCTATAAGTCCCAGCACACGTCCCTTCATGTCTCACTGGCCAGAACTAGGTCATATACCTACTCTCCAAACAGTCATGGCAGAAGAGACTGGGATTACAACGATTGGTAGGCAGCAATGATGCTGGGACCAGAAGGGGGTATCCTTCCCTGAGCATATGCTGCCCCAAACCTAAACCAGCCTCCTGACCTCAAAAAAACAGGAGTAGAGCAGTTACAGGAACCAAACTTGAGCTATTTCATTTATCTAGGATTTACTGAACACCTATGCATGTGCCAGGCACTGCGCTAGTGTCAGGGATAAAAAGATCTAGGTACCACTTTCATCATTGCATTCTACTGCTTAAAAACATTCAGTGAGGGGAACTCCCTCTTCCTTCCTCTTCAACATTTCAAAGGCACAGTTCATGGTGACTTGCCACCCTGAAGCCTTCTCTCATCTTTTTTTTAAATGTATTTATTGGGGTGAAATTGATAAAATTATATAGGTTTCAGGTTCCTCTCATCTTTTTAGTTGTGAATGACTTCTTCACAACTCATAGTTCACATTTATTCATTTTGCAAATATTCATTGAACATCTGGACCAGGGGAATACAATTTTGCTAAAAAGACAAGACCCATGCCATCACCAAGTTTCTATTTCAGTGGCACATAGAGTGTTACAGCCAATTACAGGAAAGAATAAAAAATGTTACAAAACACGAAGCATGAGAGCTATCTGAGCACCGAGGAGAGCCTCCGCTTGTCCAAAGGTGGGGTGAGGGATGGTAATATATTTTGTTGAAAATGTCATTTAAGGCCATATTAAAAGGATGAGTAGAATTTAAGGGAATGAGAGTGGATATCAGGAGTTGGGGGGAAAGGCAAAGAGACTAGCCCACCTAGAAAAATGAGCACATGCAAAGGGCTAGAGGTAGGGAGAGTGAGTTGGGAAAAAGGAAAAGAAAGCTCAGTGTTGCTGGAGGTGAGTGGGAGGGGAGAACAAGGGGAGATGAACCTAAAACGATAGGTGGAGGCCAGGTCCGCACAGTGGTCAACTGTTGGATTTATCTGGAGGGAAGCCATTGAAGGTATTGACACATATAGATTTGCATTTTAGAAAAGGCATTCTTATCTCTTTGCTCCCTTTCCCACACTTCAGCCACACTACAAACAGGATGGCCAACAAGGCACTGTGGCAATAGGCTGGGCCAGGGTAGTAGCCAAGGAGTGGATAGTATATAGTTGAGGAGGTCCAGGATTCAGTGAATAACAACAGGCTGTGACTGGCTAGGGGGGAGGAGGAGTCAAGGATGACTTCAGGCAGTTCTAGTTTGGGCACCTGGGGGATGGTGGTGGCCTTCCCTGGATGGATTCATTTTTGTACAAGCTGCATTTGACCTGCCTCCCACAGGGCACTGAACACAATGTGTTTATTAATTAATCTTTTTGATGACTTTTTTCCTCCCTCCCCCACCCCTCCTGTCAAAGCCACTCCCACTGCCCTCAGATAGACCTATTTCACAGCTTCTCCTTTGGATCCACACCCACATGAACAATGTAAAAAACATGGTTTTTGCGCTTCAGGTTTTCACCACTTTGTCCCTGGAGTGAAGCCTATAATTTTTAACCCCTACTATGAGCCAGGCAACAAAATGCAAAACGATTCCATCAGTCATCACTAATAAAGTTTTTCAGCTAATTCAAATCTAAAGCATCCAATCAGGCATTTAATGAAGTCAGCCATCAATAGATTGCAATTAGTAATTGACACAAACTCAACTATTTTCTCCCTTGCATTTGGCTCTTATTTGTTAAAAAACAAAAACAAACAAAAAGACAACTTCACCTTTTACATTTTAAAGATTAATCTTGTGAGAAAGCATGATTGCTCACATATCAGTGTCAGTTCAGGGAGTTCTCCATGTGGTGGACTTTGATGTGCATTTTTTTGCAATATGCAATTTTACTACTTGAGGTTACCGTTACTAATTTTATATTACTGTATAACTAAATGATGAGGCTTGGAATATACTCTATCCCTACGTTTCAAGTAGTACCATGTCTGGACGAAGCATCAGAGTGAGAATAGTGAACTTAAAGGGCCTTTAAAACATCTTGACGCAATAACAAGCCATAGACTGAAGCAGGGGTGTTTTCAAACATTATACAGAACTAAAAACAATTGAACCAATTTGTCTTTTGTTCTTTTTTATTGCATTCTTTATTACATTAATACTGTTTTAAAAGAAACCCACAAGCATTGAACTCTTTACCACAGCCATACAAAGTCCTCCAAGGGGCCTGGCTGGGACAGGAACGCGTTTCCGCCGCCAGGCTCGGAGCTCTGTGAAGGCCACCGAGCCCCCTCGCGCTCGGTCCCAGGGAAGCGGAGCGAACTGAAAGGTTGCGGGACAAAGCCCTCAGCGGCCCCCGAGTTCTCCCTCCGGCCGAGAGGGTCCGGACCGAAGTTTGCCAAGTTTTCAGGCAGGCCCGCCTGAGCAAAGGCGGCTGCTACCGGTGGCCTATTCGTTCCAGCGGCAGGCCAGGCCCGTGGGAAGTTTGCTCCCGGGGTCCCCAGGCCTTCAAAGACAAATCCTAGGAGGCAGCGTGCGCCACCGGGGCCGTCCCTCCTTGCGGCGGGCGACGAAGGGGAGCCGGCGCCCCCGGGCACAAAGAAACAGCGCGCTAACAATGTGCAATGACCTTGGAAACTCGGGACCACTTTAGGGTTTCAGTCATCCTGACTGCACTCCCTTTCCTCGCCACTCCTCTCCAGAATCTGGCCGGTGCCCCCGCTCCTGTGCCACCGGTGCCGTTTCCTGCTTTTTCTTTAAGAGAGTTGTATGCACTCGGCCCGGGAGGGGCCGCGCTGGCCGCGGGGCCCAGCCCTTCCCGCCGCCCGGGGCCGCCCTGCCCGCCCGTGCTGGATGATGGATGGCCCCGGCCGGCCCCGGTCCCCCGCCGCAGCTCGCCCGCGAGCCCGGCTGTGTGTTTTGGAAGCGGCGCAGCGGGCTGCTGCCCCGTGACGCCCGGAGCAGGCAGCGCCGCCCTTCCTTCCCCCGGGCTCGGGCGGCGGCGGGTCCAGGGCGGGCGGGGCGCGAGGGCTCCCGGGCGGAGGGGGCGCGGGCCCGGGCGGGGGCCGAAGGGCGGGAGCTCCGGGGCGGGGACCGCGGCGCGCACGCCCAGCCCCGCGGCCGCGCCGCGCCTCGCGGGACAGGTTCGGCCGGCGGGGCGGCGCCCGGCTCCGGGGAATAATGAGTGTCTGTCAGGCCGTCCCCGGGTGACTGGGCGGGGCGGGGCGGAGGCGGCGCGGGAGGCGGGGGTGGCGGGGGAAGGGCGCAGGGCGGGGTGCGTGTTTGCGCGAGTGACTCGGTCGACCCCTCCGGCGGCTGCCTCCACCCAAGTGGGTGGGGACCCGCCCAGCCCGGGCGGCCACGGCGGCTCCCTCTCCCCTCCCTGACCCTCCCACCCTGGGTCCCAGCCTCTACTTACCCCGCCAGCCCCGGGAGGCTCGCAGAGCGAGCGGCGCCGGCGTCATGTGACTGCCCGGAGTCGGTGCCAGGAGCCAGAGGGGAGCCGGGAGCGGAGCCGCGCGGAGCCGGGGCCCGAGCCGGAGCGCAGCGCGAGCGCCCGCCGAGTCGAGCAGCGCCCGCCGCACGCGCGCCAGTCCCCGTCCCCTGCGACCGCCGCAGCCACCGCCGCCCGGACTCGAGCGCTGACATTGCTGCATTCGCGGGGTTCAAGGCAGCCCGGAGCCGGGCCTTTAATTCTCCTCTGCAGCGCTCAGCACCGCGCCGCGAAAAGTAAGTCCCCTCTCCCTCACCTTTCCTTCTCTCCGGACTCTGCCGCCCCCCCTTTCTGGGTCGTCTGGTTTCATTTTTTCTTGTTTTCATGGGGGAGCTCAGTGAATGGGTTAGGAGTGCAACGCGGGGGTGGGGGCGCCTGTGGGCTTGGGAAAGTGCAACAGCTCCTCGTAGCCAGGGGTGGAGACGGAGCGACTAGGGGGAGGAAGCCCGGGGTTCAGCGGTTGAAAGTGTGGGATTGGGGGGAGCCACCGTGCGGCTCCGCGGGTGCGGGGGAGCGAGGCTGGCAGCGCCCGCCTCGGCCCCAGCGAGGGCGCGGGCGGGGGCTCACCTGTGTGGTCCCCCGGCCGCCGCCCGCCCGCTTGTTCGCGATTCCCTCCAAAGCCCCCAAAATCTCAGTGCTCTCCGCGTGTGGCAACGTTGTTTGGAGAAAGGTAGCGCGGAGGCCGCTCTCCTGCTCCTCCCCCTCCGGGTCCACCACCCCCCTCTCCCGCGCCCTCCTCCTCCGCCCCCGCCCGCGCCCCTCGCCGCCCCCCTTCTCGGACGGGGCGCGCGGCCGCCCGCCGGAGCAAACTTGGAACAGCCTCCCAATCCCTCAGGGAAGAAACTTCGAGCTATTGGGACTGGGGCAGCATCCCATTCTCAGTCCTGGAGCCCAAGAGCTCCCTGGACATCTGGATCCTCCGGGGCTGGCCGAGTTTGGAGCGTCCTCCTCGGGGGCACGGAGAGAACCTGCCGCAGTGCCTGGAGCAAAGATTGCAGCGTGGCTGGAGGCGGAGATCGCTTTAGGCTGCTGCCTGCAGTTAGGGACCAGAGCCGGGTGGAGACCGAGGGGTTGATCAAGAGCGGCTTTCCTGGAGATGGCAGATAATACCTGGAATTGTCATAACCGCTTCTTTGGCAGATAACAGGGAGAATCTTTTCTGCCTTAAATTTTATAGCAACGTAGAAGAAAAACATGTGAATGGGACTTATTTTTAATTAAGTCAGGTTAAATGGATGTTGAAAATTGCTCTTTTTGTATTTCACTAAAATAAATATTTTGCACTGAATTTCTCACTAACTCAGAATGTAGTTTTTCCTTCAAGATCACCAAGACACTTTAGAGATACATTTATTATATTCTCAATAGAGTCTGGTATATGGGGAAAAGAGTGAGTCTGCAATGATTGATTCTTTAGATTTAGTTACCTGTAATTATAAGCCAAACCAAGTGAGGCATAGGGCAGTTGTTCATTATAGGCTTTTCCACTGAGCAGTTTTGTGATGTCCTTTTGTGAGTGTTTTATGAATGAGTCTGAGGAGCATTTTATTTGTAAGAAAAATTCATCTAGATAATAATCTGCTTAACCTTTCAGGGAAAAAATGTGATAGCAGTAACGTTCCAAAATTTTGCGAGTGACTGTTTTTTAAAGGAAGAGTGGAGGAATAAGTTACTTCTGGCTTGAAACATGGAGTATGTTAGTTGACCTTAGACTGTTAAGAGAAACCTAAAATGAGATGTTTCATTAATTTAAACTCCCTAGAGAAACATCTCAATTTCTACAGGCAGTGAGATTTGCTACAGAATCATTAGAAGGGGGGAAAAAAAGCTAATGTACTGTAAGTTCAGTGAAGATATACTGTGAGGAACATTTGGCTTGCATGAAGGAGAATGTAAGTATAAAAATTCTAATGTGACAGTAACAAAGAAAAGTAGCTGCTTAGACCACAAAACCTTGTCAGATTTGTCAGATATAAAACATAGCAACATAGCTTTGGAGAAAGGTGGTTGTTTTTTTTTTCTTTTTTTTTTCTTTTTTCACTGCAAAGTTTCTAAATTAAAACCCAATCTTCTGGTTGCTTTAGGCAGTGATGCCTTTTTCTTTCTTTTTTTTTTTTTTTTTTTTTTTCCTGGAGTTCCATCTACACACAGATTCTTAAGTCTCTGATAATGGAAACCTGAGTTAAACCGCCCTAACAAAATAAAGATAAATAATGGGGAAAGGAATATGAAAAGATTTTACTACCTTAAAAATACTGAAAGGAAACATTTTAGCATGTCTTATAAAAACTGGTATGTTCTACACACTGTATAACAATTTTGGATTAAATAAATGTCAGGAACAGGATCACATTCTCAGAAGGTGAATTTCTAATAGATGTGTGTACCGAAGTGCAGTTGTGTGCAAATGAGTTTATAATCACGCAGTTGAAAAGGACAGAAAATTTGAGGTGACTCTAGCTGTCCCACACTTTGTGTCTTAGAATTTAGTTCTATGGCCATGGAACACTTAAAAATGGTTCAATTTTCAGTTGTGTGGGATAACCCCATTGTAATATGAATTCTTAACAGAAGTGTTCTATCTTCATTTTCCTACTGATGATCTGAGGCTGAACAGTAATTATTACCCTAACCTAGAATTTGATCATGGCTAGAGACCAGCCATTGGGATGGGGGGGGTGGGGGTTAAGAGACAAAAGAAATTGGAAGGTCTCTGTTGCTTGAATATGATAAAATGCCATGTTCACTTATGATGTTTACTGTATATAGAAGCTCCTATTTGTAAATAGGGCAGGTCCCCTGTATAAAGCTGGTGTTACTATTCACACCCATAGAACAAACACCTCCACCCCCCTGTTGTTGTCTTTAAAAACTCCAGCTGCTCATGAATATAGGGTCAGGGAGGGCCGGCTAAATGTTTCTCTGTGCTTTCTCTCCAGCACAGCCAGCAGAGCTGTTTCCTGTTCTTTGTTTCAAGGCTGGGGTTTGCGTCATACATTCCAAGTGGCATATGTGTGCTCTTTCCTGTTTCAGGCTGTTTTCTGGTAGATCAGTAGCCTAGACCAGGCCTTGGTCCCTGCCCCTAAACTCCCGATCCCCACCCAGGGAGTTATCATGTCTCTACACACTTGCTATTGCTTAAGATGCCCGTGTTATGTCATAATGAGAAGTCAGTTAACCTTTTTACATACACCCTTTGCTCCAGTGTGTTTATGTGGGTGAGTAAAGACTTTTACCTTTTAAAATTTATCATTGCCAATGGTGGTTTTGAGAAATTTGTGCACATACTGCCTAGAAGTCTAAAGGAGGTTGTTTTTGTTTAGTTGGTTGGTTTTAATTCTTGTGTTGAGGTGCATAGAGTGTTTGTTTTGAGATAGGCATTTTGCCCTGCAGCTGTCAATTTTGGATCAGGATTATCACTTTACAGTTTAGAAGGTCGAGTGTTATCTGAAAGATGTGGCCTGTCCTTGTTCAAATTTAGCAAGGGACGCTCAAGGCATAGGAAGCTTAATTGGATGGAGAACTTAACCAGTCTTGGCATCCTGGACTGACTTGAAAGTCTTACTTATGTTAAGAAAGAAATTTTTAGAAAAAGTATTAAAGCAAAGATATATCGGGAAGAAACCCCAGGTTTATATCTTTTTAAAGACAAAGGATTTACTGTCTTATACATCTAATTTCCAAACTATTTTAAGAATAAAAAGGTCAAAAAAATTGAAATAAATTCATTTAAGGATAGTTTGGAAATTTTTAATATATTTTAAAAACAGAAAAATGCTTTTATTTTGTTTTACAACACCTTTTTCATAACCTCCCCTCCCCCTTTTTTATATTGTCAGTTGTGGGTTAACAAATTTCTGGGTTAACTATTGAAAACAACATTATTTTTCTCTTGGCTCTCCATAAATTTGGTTTTAAAGAAGTAGTTAGAAAAGAGGAATTTTGCCAAATTTCTTTTTTAAAGTTATTATTTTTAGATTTTCTTTGAAACCTAAAGGAATTATTTACATTGTTATCTAATGGAATAAATTGAAAGCATTGTTGAGACAGCAAGTCAGGCCCTGTGTTTCCAAAAATTGATAACAGTACTTTGGTTTTAATGTCTTGTTTCCACCACATTTTTCTTTAGGGTAAATATGCAATAGAATATTAAGAAAACTACTAGGATCAAATAGTAGACAGCTGATAACCTTTCCTTGAAAAAAGATAGGAGTTTTGGAAAGTTTCAATAAGATTTTTCTTTGAAAGAAGCGTACTGAAATATTAAGCTGACTTGTAGAACAAGAGGCCTTTAAACTAAACTTTGTAAGTTACCCAAACTGAAACAAGTTTTTTCTTTTGTTTTAGTTCCAAAGTTGTTAACAATACAAATAGATTTGGTAGACTGAGTTTTTTAAATTTGGCTTACCCCACTTTATTCTTCCTCATTTTGGGGGAGGGGTAGGTGATTAATAGAGATGATTAGGGTCTCATATATTCCATTAGGCCAGGGAAATAAAATCTGCAGGCTTCTAAATGCTGAGATAAATAAGGAAAAATAGATTACAGTCTGAAAGTTACTATACTTACAAAAAAAAAAAAATGGGAACAATAATTTTATCTCTTGACCATGTAAGTCATCATTCCAAACTCAATTTCATTTTATCTCCACCCTCCCCTTTAGATACTTGTCATCTTAATATAGTATTTCCAAGTCAACATTTCTATTATAAAATGAAGAGCTTTCTGAGGTGGTATTTCCTACTCTCTGTTTTCACCCTCAGTTGTGTTTAAGGAAAAATAAATATGGAAAACCTCATCTTTTCAACACTAGGAATTACATTATTCTGGAAATGGGGTTTCTTTGTGAAGTGTTTCATTTGTCATTGGTTCCGTGTTTAAATATTTATCTCCCTAGAGTCATAAAACAATTGTCACCTGCTTTGCTAATATGTATTACTCTAGTCAGAATTGATCTTGGAGTGAGGTGGAAGGGAAGGATGAAGATGGTTTTTAGCATTCTCATTTTCTAGCCAGATCTGTCCCTTTTTAGGCCTGGTTTGTCATTTGAAGCAGAGCTCAAGACAGGAAACCAGACAGCAGTCTGCCCGGATAGGCGAGAGCATTGTCCAAAGGAGGTAGCCCAGCCTCCGCCTACCCCCCAAACCTCCCCTTATCCTTCCTTGAAATTTAGCAGTAATAAAAGAGACACAATGCTAGAGACACACAGTTTCTGAACCAGAACTAGGACTGGTGGTTTTCTTCCAAAGCAAAAAAAAAAAAAAAAAAAAAAATCTCTAAACAGGCTCTATGCTTTCTCTGGAATGTCACCAGTGGAACATTAAAAAAAAATTATTGGTATATGTTGTATCTCTCAGTCAGAATGTTTAATATTAAAGTTCTTTCGCTAGCAAAACAGGTTTCTGGAGCTTTTTGAAACTCACTCCATTGTGTTGGCAGGCGGAATACATTATCATGTTCCCCATCTAATTATTAGGGGAGCTGGAGACAGAATGTAGCAAGTTAAGCGGCCCTTCAGCCCAGGTAATTCCTTGTAACCCTGGGTCTGTCTCTTACCTTGATTTCCATGAAGGGGGTGTTTCCTGAGGCTGCCTCCTTCCAGGAGGACCCCAAAGAGCCCAGCTTAGCCATGCTCAAGATAGTTACCAATCTCTGGCAAGCCAGAGGATCTCCAGGGACAGCCTGGAGCTAGTCTCAACCCAGATCACTGGAGTTTGGCCAAATCTAGACACACGAGATCAAGTGGACGTGGAGGTCAGCGTGTCTACCTACCCTGGAGAGCGACCTGTGATTCAGGTGTGGGTTTTTTTCTCCTTTGGCCTATACGCTCTTCTTTCTACTAACTACTGTTCTTTAATTACCGAAATCCACTCCTTTATCTGTTCCTGCACTTCATACCCTGGTACCTCCTAACACGTTGCACCCCAAATGGGTTTCATTAGTCAGTTCAAGTTCCTGTGCCACTTAGTTTTCCAAACAAGAGAGTTTGTCTCTCCAGAGCCTTGGAAAAATTTTCACATTTACTTTGTGTGTTAGGTTTTAGAAAATGATTTTTCAGGCTAGTTTCGCTGGCCCCCTGGGGCAAATTCTGCATGTGCGACACCTGGTAGAAGGTCATGCTGAGGCCCTCACCCTTCATTTTAACCTGGCATGTGTGAAGTGTAGATTGACATCTGTTCATCTCACAAGTGTTCGTTGAGCACCTACTCATTAGAGCTAATATCAAATTATGTGCAGTCATTCTTAGTTGTGCCACAGGATGGAGTCGGTCCAGAGTGCTCTAACCTGAAAAGGGGTTTTGAAATCTTAATTGCCTGCCGGAACCTCCCTGTGGCCCTGCCTTGCAGGGCCCAGTGTGGTGCTGTGCACGGCCCACTCCCTCTGGACCAGGGAGTGACCCTAGTGTGAAATGACTTTAAAAGCTGGTCCCAGAGCAGACTGGAGCAGAACAGAAAGAGCCCGTCTGCAGGCAGACACGCTTCTGTTCTTGGCTGCAGCTCCAACCAGCTCTGAGAATTTGGGCGAGCCGTTTCACCTCTGTTCCTCCATTTCCTCATTTCTAAAATGAGGATGAGGACCTGACCCTTCCACCTTTGTACAGTTATTATGAGGATTTCCGTATTTACTTGAGTAAAGCTGCCAATTTTTCTCAGCAGTTTTATGGACCAATTGCAGGTGCTTTGGCTAGGAAAGAATAATGGCCTAAGTTGGGGCCTTCAGAATGTGTCTTTTGATCTTGTGTCCAAGCATGCACTCTGAGAGGGTAGGCATCAGGGGCCAGTTGGGAGGGCTGAAAGCAGTTACTGTAAATACACTATCCCCCAGTTACATATGCCCCGTGGGTATATCTGTTCACAGAAATTGCTGTCCCACTATTGTTGTTTGTGGTGTGAGTGATGCCCTCTGCCCCTGCGGAGGCAGTTGAGTGGGGTGCCAAGTCTACCAGCCTTGAAGTCAGGCTTCTTTGGGTTCAAATCCTGGCTCTACAATTTAGCTGTGTGGTCTTGGACAGATTGCTTTCCCTCTCTGTTCTAGTGTTCTCATCAGTAAAATGGGACTGTAGTGCTGACCTCATGGGTTGTGACACAGTCCATATAAAGAATAGCACCTGGAGATAGGTAATCATAAAGGTGGTAAGGATCCACAGGAAACCTCTAGCTTTCCTTGGTCAAGGGAAGTATCCTTTATTTAAAAAAAAAATCTGGTGTTTTTGATACATGTGTACCCTTCTTCCCCCTCTCCCTACTCATGAAGTTGCCTCTTCTCTTTTTTCCCTCTATTTCAGGCTCTAAAGCAGAGCAGAGACCTTAACACTAAACTTGTTTAGAAGATCTCTCTGGGTGGGTAATTAAAAATTCTCTGAGACTGATACGAATAAGGTCTCTGGAGGACCCCTAACAGGCAAGGTTAAGGTTAGGACCAAAAACTCTTTTATAGAGAAGTTTAGTTTCCTTTCCGGTTAGGTCCCCCTCATGGCCATTAAGTACATATTTAAGAGAGATTTCAAGTGCGTTCAAAGGGAAGGGGAAATGACTATGGAACTTCTAGCATGGACTCATTTCTCTTATATTGGCTCCTATGCCTGACCAAACAAAAAAAAGCAAGCCAAAAACATGAACGAGCCTGACCCCCTCTGGGGAGTGGGAAGGCACCCTCCCAGGAAGCATGCGACACTCCTGTCCTTGGGGGGCTCGGGTGCTGGTCTGAGGCATGCCTTTGGCCGGTTAAAAGGGCCTGCCTCTCTAGGTAAGAAGGCGGCCTCAGATCTGTCTGGGCGCAGTCAGCTGGCTGCACGGAGTGGGGAGGACCTTGAGCTGGTCTTTGAAGAATTAGGAGGATTTAGATAAGCCGGAAGGGGACGGGGCATTCACATAGGCTGCCCAGCGTCAGGGCCGAAAGTGAACAAAGGCATTGGGGGTGGGGGCAGGGCAGCCAGCATGCAGGGTGCTTGGAGCAGGGGGCAGCTGGTTGGTTAGAGGGGTGCCGAGCACGGGTACTTGAACCCACTCCCCAAACTTTGGGGACCCTGTTGAAGGGAGAAAGGTTTGTGAGCTTAGGAAAGCCAGTGAGAAGAGGGCTTTGAGAAATGTGGGTGGCAAGGGGATTGGGATGGATTGGAGGGGCCAAGGAGCAGGGGGTGGGGAGACCAGTGGAGGAGAAACCCCAGGAACAGTCCTGAGGCACCTAGGGCCTGGCCTTCCATGGCAAGAGCAGAGAGGGGAAGAAAAGTTGGTGAAGAAGGCCTGCAAGGTTTCTGTGCTCGATGACCAGAAAACAAGGCAAATGGGAGGAGGTGGGGGTGGCAGGCGGGCAGCGTTACTGAGGCGGGAGTGAGGAAGAGGAGGATTTGGATTTGAATTAATTCTCTTACATGAATTAATTCTCTTACAGAGCAGTGGTTCAAATGCTTTTTTCGTTTCCTTTTTGTTTACTTTTGAAAGGAGAGAGCAGTTTAGCTCATGGTTCATAGCCAGAGGTTCTGGGGCACTATGAGATAAACTTTTAATGGAGAATCTTCAGAAGCCCAGGGAATTACCACCACCCTGACAATTCTTTCTGGTTATTTTTAAGGTTCCAGCCATCACTGCTGAGGCCAGAGTTTCCAGGAACTGGCTGCTGAGTGGAGCCAACTGGTCCCTCCCAGCTTCCCACTCCCTCCAGGGTGGGGCTCCCTGGGTGGAGGCCCCTTTGGGTGGAGTCGGGTGGGTCCCCAGTGATAGGGCACCAGCAGAGAGGCAGCCTGGCCTCGCACAGCCCTTCTGGATTTGATTATATAACGCTGCACAGAAGAGAGTTGCCAGGGCTTAGGGAGGCCTTTTAAGATACGTACACAGCAGGATTATGCATCATGGGAATTTTTAAATTTATCCTGGGTTGCTTGCCCTTAAAACTAAAATACAAAATTGTCAGCCTAAAGAAGGAAACCAGGTGTGTAACCTTAGTAGGGAAAATGATTAGGGTTTGCTAAAATTTCTTTCAGAAAGGTCTGGAATGCTACTAACCAGGTGGCTGTGAACTTGCGAGTTTACCTACAGGGTATGGGTTGGGTCCCCCACCCCAGCCCCACCCCTGCTTTGCTGGGCCTCCTTCTGCAAAAGTGGAGAGATTTTGCTTAGTTGTTACCTTTGCACCTGTCCTTATTTACATGCAAAATCAATTGCTTCACTCGGTCTTTCCGAAGTACAGGGTGTGGGCAGAATCTTATCTGAAGCCATGTCCTGTTTGGACAAGTTGGACTTGCCTTGGCAACTGGCCATAGGGTGGAGCAGATGGGTGGAGGCAGGAAAGTAAAATTGGGTGGCTTGTTAGCCAGAGAGGAGAGAGGGCGGATTGTTTGCTCCCTGGATCATTCTATTTAATCTGAAACTAAATAATTAACTTCTTTACCATTTACAAAACATTTTGATGCAAAATAACTAATTTATGAGGGGCAAAGATTTAGAAACATTCCATGGATTTTTTTTTTTTCCTTTCAACCCAACTAGAGAAGACTGAGGTAGGTGAGAGCCGGCCAGTGCTATGAAAGCGGGACACACTTCCAGGTAGGTGCCAGCACTTGGCTGCTCTGAAAAGAGCTTCCAACTTCAAAATGCCTACTGACATCTGTTGCCTGGCCCCTTGTATTTCTGGCCGGAGCAACTGCTATTAAATATTCAGCTCCTCGGGAGCTTGAAGCGTTTGGGTACAGAAGTGAAGAAAGAAAAGTTTCTTTGGAAAGGAAGTTTAGCTACAGGGATGTTGCTTGCCTGCCCTGGTCTCCTGGCCAAGAATTACACACAGAGAGAGATGGGGGTTGGGGGTGTATTGAGTTGTTGTTTTTTTTTCCTCTTTCCTTTTTTCCCTGAAGTTCCTTTGGGAGGTAAAGAGTGGGGGGAGGTAACAAGCCTCCTCCTTTAACATCTAAATACTTAGGAGAATTAAAAGCTGGGAGGAAGGGGAGTCGGGTAGAGGCAGTTTACAGATGGTGTGTTCGGTTTGATCCTACTGTTTTTCTCTTTACACCTGGCTGAGGGAGGGAGGCAGGTAATTTGTAGCCTTAAGGATCAGGTCCAGCTGGGCTGGGGAAGGATAATGCAGGGACCCTTTGAGGAAATAAGGAAAGAAAGAAAAATAAGGTTTCAAGGGCGTAAAAAAGGAGATGAGAGAAGAGAGACTATCAGAGGCAAGTTCTCTGCCACCAAGCAATTTGCTTGAGACACAGTCTCTTCACATTCATACTCTCTGTCTCTCGTACTTCTAAAGAAAGGGCAGTCATTTATAAAGTTTTTGTAGTAAGCATGCTCTAGCTTCAAGACAAGCGACTTTCGGAGGAGATTTGGTAAATCATAACCTCCTTGCATTAAGGGCTGTGCACATTTCTAAGCTCAGTAGCACGTTTGTACCCTCATAAAGCGTAAAGGACTGAATAGGAGGTCACACCCAACTCTGTTACTTCTGAAACCTCATGGAAGTGATCCACTGAAGCTTTTTAATACATAATCAGGCAGTTTTTTCCTTTTATCAAAAGTCTGACCCTTATTTCAACATCTGAAAAGTCAGAAGTATAAGTAGAGAGAGTGAAGGGAAATCTGTTTCTTCCTTTTGGAGGAAAATTCAGCTGTCTTGGCCCTTCCCAGCAAAATAACATAGTTGGGAAAGATGACATTTGCTCCAGTTACGGAAAATTGTCTTGGCAATGATGATGTTTCTATATTTTTGCTTTTAAATACCTCAACAAATTAGAAGTTTTTAAACTGTTTTTGGCCCCTTTTTTCTCTTTTAAATGCAATTTTATCATCTTGGGATTGCATAGTTTAGAATATATTTCTGCTAGGCTGCATACAACTAAGATGTAAATGTGATTATGACTGGAAAATAGTTGTAAGAAAAAAACAGAACCACATATGGGGCCTCCTCGTGTCTGTGATACCTACATAAAATGGTTAACAGAATTCCTGAGGGCTTAAACCCCATTAGATTTTAAAGACTTCTGAGTATTAGCAAGCTCAATTCACTGCCAGTGTCCTAGTCTCTAATGCCTGTTTTAGCGCGCCACCTACTGGTTGTACTTAAGATTGCTGTCAGTGTTGTGTAACATTTTCTACAGCACTTGTAGCTTTTAACATTCTTTAAAAATGATAGTAGTGGGGAGTTGAGGGTGTTAAATTGAGTGAGACACTTGAAACCATGTTAACAATAAATTAAAAACATTTTTATTCATTTTTTAACATTTTTAAAAGATACTAAGCTCATAAGAAATGATAGTAACATCCCTAGAGTACTGAGTTGTTCGTGGGGAACTAAAACCACCAAGTTAAGAGACCCTGATTCTTCCAGTGTTTAAGCTGTTTCTCAGTTATATGGAAGAAACTTGGGCGACATTGAAGTCCCTCTTTTCTCACCCAAAGATAGTCAATACATGTGGCAAAAGTACATACAGATATTTAAAAAGCACCTTAGGGGCCCTGGCCGGTTGGCTCAGTGGTGGAGCATTGGCCTGGCGTGCGGGAGTCCTGGGTTCGATTCCCCACCAGGGCACACAGGAGAGGCGCCCATCTGCTTCTCCGCCCCTCCCCCTCTCCTTCCTCTCTGTCTCTCTCTTTCCCTCCCGCAGCCTGGGCTCCGCTGGAGTGGGGTTTGCCTGGGCGCTGGGGATGGCTCTGTGGCCTCTGCTTCGGTGCTAGAATGGCTCTGGTTGCTGTGGAGCGTTGCCCCAGATTGGCAGAGCGTCGCCCCCTGGTGGGCATGCCGGGTGGATCCCGGTTGGGTGCATGTGGGAGTCTGTCTGACTGCCTCCCCATTTCCAGTTTCAAAGAAATGCAAAAAAAAAAAAAAAAAAGTACCTTAGGAACAGAGTATACTTTTTTGCAAATAAATAAACAAATTTTTAATTTGTGTTAATGTGTGATTCTCTTCCTAAATTTGGTTCCTTTGTAGTACTTTCCCTGTCATGTTTTCATTGTAGAATTCATATAAAAATTGGCACACAGATGTGTATAAAGCTGCCCCGTCCCCATGCCAGCTCCTAAGAAGCTCTTGCTAACAGATTTGGGTATGTCATTCTCTTTGCCTGTCCTTTATCTTATTCTATATCCTGTGTCTGTCACTAAAAGTATAAGTCATTTTAGAATCTACCAAGTTAGAAACAACGTGCTGTTAAACATGTGAGTTGGATTCTCTTCATGGTGATATTTTAATTTTGCACACTTTTTCTTTGTCCAGTGATGTATTATTGAGTTGCAAAATGAGGCATTGTAAACCTAATCATTCCTTCTTCATTTATTAGCTGAAATAACTTCTGTAGTGAGAACTATCCCTTCATCACTACTGAGTTACCCTAAGGTACAGTCTGAACAAATAAGCATACCTTTACAGTTGTTTTTTTTTAATAAAAATGAATCAGGTTTTGTTGAACAGATGTTTTATGTTAGACTTTTTTCTCTTATAATTACCAGTCTTGCAGAGCACTAATTTTCTTAAGTTTAGATAAAACATAAAAATGAACAAATGAAAGTAATGTCTTTAAACGATACAAGAAATAGCAGGTTAATGTTTAATTCATTCCTACATGAATTTAGTGGTCATTAGAAAATTCATTGAAGGTTTTATGAGCTAAATGGTGGAGTTAGCATTTGAACCAAAATGCACTTCAGAGCCCATCATCTTAATCCCCCTGGGCTGCTCTGACTGGCACAGTAAGGATGCAGGCTACGCTGGGAAGCTTTTCCGGCGGCGGCGGTGGTGGTGGTGGTGGTGGAGGTGGTGGAGGTGCCCTTCGTTGTAAGGGGACAGGGCCCTACATCAGATCGCAGTGAGCACACTGGCAGCTTTTAACTCTTAAACTGACTTGAAAAATTGTGTGTTGATATGAACTATTTAGAGGGCAAAGAAGCTTTTTTGTTTGGGTTCTGTAATCCTACTTTTATCTTCCTAAAACATCATGAGTAAAGATTTTAGGAAGTAGATAAAAGAGGTCTCATTTTACGTGTGAAAACAGTTGCCTCGTGGCAGGGCTTGGGTGCAACTCATTGCAATTCATGAGTCTTATACACCTGAGAATATGAGTGCTTTTATTGAGAAGGATCTGTATCAAAATACTGTTGGTGGAGTGGGTGGATATATAAGAGTTAGTACAATTTAAAAGGCCTGGGGGAGGGTGGCTAGCCATAGGTCAGGGCTGCTGAACTCATTGATATAAGCACATCTCACATCTTTTGTTTAAGGTCCACTGTGGGGGCACTGGACAGCAATTTTTAGAATCGTATCCATCTGTACAGCTGCTAGGCTGGGAACTGGTTAATAATAGATCTCACGGCACAAAAGGGGTTTTCATCCTTCATTATGAAATCATCCATTTTTCACTGGCTGTTAGGGTTTTGGTGTTGCTAGAATGCATAAGCGGGTGGTAGCACCATTGATTTGAGCACCCTGGTATCAGATTGTATTCACAGATTATAATTATCCTGTGATACAGAAAAATAGAATTTTGAAGTCAGGTTCTTATGCTGAGTTAATGATATTCACATGTTGTCATGAGACCAGAAACAGGCTTTCTTCACTGAAGCAACAAAACACAAGAACTACACAGTATTACTTTTATAATTGTATGTGAAGATATCTTTTTTTTTAAGCAAGAGAGAGGGACAGACAGACAGGAAGTGAAAGAAATGGAAAGCATCAACTCATACTTGGAGCACTTTAGTTGTTCATTGGTTGCTTTCCCATATATGCCTTGACCTGGGGGCTCCAGCTGAGCCAGAGCCCTCTTGCTCAAGTCAGGGACCTTTGGGCTCAAGCCAGCCACCATGGGGTCATGTTTATGATCCCTTGCTCAAACCAGCAACCTCAAGGTTTCAGACCTGGTTCCTCAGCATCCCAGGCCGGCCCTCTCTGTCTACTGCGCCACCACCTGGTCAGACTATGACGATATCTTAGTATAAGCCATAGAGCAAAGGTTGGGAACCTATGGCTTGTGAGCCAAATATGGGTCTTTTGATGGCTGCATCTGGCTCGCAGACAAATCTTTAATAAAAATAATAATAATGTTAAAAATATAAAACATTCTCATGTATTACAATCCATTCATTTCCTATTGCTTATGTTCATGGTTGCGGGTGGCTGGAGCCGATCACAGCTGTCCCTCCGGGATAACACCAGATTTTTATTGGATAATGCGTAATGTACACGGGTTGTTGTATGGCTCTCATGGAATTGCATTTTAAAATATGTGGCGTTCATGGCTCTCTCAGCCAAAAAGATTTCGACCCCTGCCATAAAGCATGGATACAGCATACTATAGGACTGCTGTCATGGAGGTGGGTGGGGATGCAGAGTTGTAGTACTGAATGAAATATAGGAAGTGACCTAGAACAAAGGACTTGTAAAGCTTTTTCAGGTAGAATTCACTCTAGAACTTGTTCACTTTCCCACCCAAACCAAAGTGGTCTGTATACACCTCACCTTTAAGCAAAGCACTGAACAGTTAAACCAAATTTGGATAGTAAGTGCCTGAAACAGATTGTTGACGATCTGATCAGTAGCGGGGTGGTGATGCCATCACATGCGAAACGCAGTTGAGTAGCAAGGAGACTGAATGTTTTGTCCTGTAAGGAAGCAGTTGGCTTTATGCAGACTTGTGTGCTAGAAATGGACTAGTAGAGAACAAAGAAGAAAATACATGGATAACACGAGCAGAACAATAGAAGCAGAGAAGAGAAAGACTAAGCGACATGAAGAAGCATCTGGCTATAGAATAGCTGATTTCCTAATGAGAAATTTGCAAGAATGGGAGTGAATCCAAGCTAATATTCCTCATGTGTAAAAAGTGGTTAGAAAACAGTAAGAGATGGAGGCACCGCAAGACCTGAATACACATTTCTTAAAAGAAGAAATGTAAATGGTAAATAGAGATGAGAACTTTATGTTGTTTTTAGTTTTTTTATTTATTGATTTTTAGAGAGAGGAGGGAGAGAAACAGAAAGAGAAACATCAGTTTGTTGTTCCGCTTACTCATGCCATCATTGGTTGACTTGTATGTCCCCCGACCGGGAAACCCAGCACTATAACCCACTGAGCTCTCCGGCTAGGGCCTAGAGATGAGCATTTTCATTTGGTAATTTAATTTGCCATTTTAATGCTAACAAACTGGCAGAGGGTTTTTTGTTTGTTTTTCTTTAAGTGGTAATACACGTTGCTGGTAGAAATATTAGGAAACAGGCTCTATTTAATTGATAGAAATAATAGAGCACCTTTGCTGGGTGATACATCACATGCTTTGGAAAATGTACACATTTGTCACCCAATACTAAAACTTATTTTAAAAATTAAGTATGTGCAGGAGGATGTAACTATAAAGATGTTCATTGCTCTCTATAATGGTAAAAATATAGAAGCAACCTAAGTGCCCAATAAAAAGGAATAATTTATGTAAACTGATGTGGCACACCAAATTTGATGGTGCAGAACCATAATTATCAAAAAGAAAATTTTTCACAATAAATTGTCCAGTGAAATTATTGATACTAAATTCAGTGCATACTATAATCCCATTTTTAAAAGTTTGGAAGGATAAATACAAAACTATTAATATTAATGATGGTTGGGTCTAGGTTTTTTGTTTGTTTGGTTTTTGCTGTCTTCCTTTTTTCCCGATTTTTCTGAACGGAAAAGGAAAAGTGTGTATCATGCACATATAATGTGAACCTCTGTTGAGTTGCACTACAGTCTTAAAGAAGCTTTGCTGCTCGGAAGGGGCTGTACATATTGTTCCAGAAATGTCAGGGTTTATGTATTTGAGTTAGGAATGCCAGTTGGCTCTCATCTGCTTATGACCATGAAGTCTGGTTTTAATTATACAAAATGGCATCTTTCATAGGTAAGGGAAACAAATTCCAGCCATTTTGGGGTCAGGGAAGGAAGGAGGCGAGGAGGAGGCTAAGGAATATTGTATTTTATTTTTACTAGTTTATGTTTAAAGTAACCTTGGGATTTAGATGGACATCTTGTTTTGTTTTGTTTTCTAGGCCCAACACCAGAGCACCCTAGAAAGCTTAACTAAAAGAATGCTCATGTTTGACCCAGTCCCTGTCAAGCAAGAGGCCATGGACCCTGTCTCAGTGGTAAGTTTTCCAGAATTGGACATTTTCTTACTCATTCCAAGTGGTAATCACATTATCATGTGTCGTGTTATTCCTCAAAGTTACTCAGTACTTCACAGGTTTGCCGGCAGGTTTTTCAGAGCTCCTTGTGGTCTATGAGGTTAGTATCCTCCCTGCACTGTGCCTCCCTCTAGTAAATGGGGTCCGCGTTTCCATAAGGCCCGTGTCCCACAGCCCTCCAGATGTGATCAGCAGATCTCGGCACCTCAGAAGTCGGTTTATGAAAACAACTCAGTTACCAGTTTTTGGTTCGAGCTCTCAGGATTATTGGTCATAGCAAAAAAAAAAAAAAAAAAAGGCTAGACTGATTTTTTTTTTTTCTTTTTTAATTAATGTGTATCCAGGGACATTCTTTTAAAAACTTGTGCACTGTATTTAGAATGGTTAGGAAGCAATTTCCAAATGTGCCTACAAAAAATCTGTGTCAAGAACATGACGATTTTAATACTAGAAGAAAAAGACACTCCGTTGTGTCCTAGTGTAGAGTGTGTGTTTCACGGAGTCGATGAAAAAGAAGAACCTCCCCCCCCAGTCCTTTTCCATTCAAAAATGGTTTGTTTAACGACCAATGACAACAGCTCTCTGGAGCTGTGATGGAGAGGTGACAGAGAAGAAGGTAGTGGAAGAACTTGGCGGTAAGGAGGAATTTGATTTCGCCTGGAAGAGTCTGGGTGGGTAGGAATTACGTTCGTTGTCTTGATTTCAACACCTAGTGCTAAACTGGCCCTTCTGTGAGCCAGGCCCTTGTAGATGCTTTTCAGCCGCCGGAGACTAGTCATTAGTCCAGGCGTTTTTACAGATACAGTGCTAGTGCTGTGGAGATGGGACCTGAGTGACCATTTCAAAGCAGGGAGTCGTTTAGACTTGAGGGGCTCTGGTTTAGTGAATATGAAATAGCAAGGCAACAACACTCTCTGTCTTGCTCTTTTCTTCCACGGCTTGGAAAATATTCACAGGGGAAAAACTTGGCCTGAGTTGTATATGAGAAGGTTGGTAATGACACACTTGCAAAATTAGATCATCCTTATGCATTGGCTATGGGGGTTCCTGCCAAAAATGTTTATACAAGACATGGGGGTCACTGTGAGGCCCTTGGAACCGAGTTGCCATGGTTATTACTAAGCCAGTGAAGTGTTTATCATAGTGTGCAATGAAAAGTCAAGTCAGAGTGGGTTTAAGGAAATAACAGTTACCTTCCAGTGTAATAACTGGATAACCGAGTGTCTGAATATGGTAACTGAGCAATAAGAATTTTGTTAATCAAAAAGTGAACTGATTTCTGATGTTATTCAGTGCTGTCATTGTACTTACCAACCCCTTTCCCCGAACTACTGCATAATCACCTTGGAGGAAAAGTAAGGTATAGAATTTCTCCATTTATTATATCTTTGAACTATGAATAGGTTTTTAGTACCAGAGAGTATGATTGGTTTTATAAGTGATGCAGAACAATCAATGACGCACTTTACGATTCAATGTACTTCCCGTGCTTTTAATCAAGCATGAGATAGGAGGGCTCAAGAGCCTAATTTAAAGCAAAAAATGAAGATCCACATTGCTAAGTTAGCTAGGATATAATTAAATGCAAGAAAATGCACTTAACTGAAAAAAGGAAATAAAATGCATTTGAAATAAGTGTGCTTGTAATGCTGTAACATTAATACATGGACTTAGACTATATAGAAGTATTTTTGCAATTAATGGTCTCGTTCTCTTTCATGCGCAAATTTTGAACTTCATTAAATGCTTGCAGAAATTAGATTGTTTCACCAAAAGTTAGTGTCAATCCTTACAATGAAGTTTCTCTAATTATTTTTTTGTTCCTTTTTTCTTTTTAATTCCATCTTTGATCTGGAGGTTGAAGTCTTTGGTTATTCCAGTCAGTGTTCTAACCATTAAAGGCAGTATAGAATAATTTGTGAGGGAATTTTTGTTTTAGGTCCATATATGAATAAAAATACTTTATAGTGATTTATCTTCTCTCCCCACCCCACCCCTCTTTTTCTTGAGAGTGCAGCAGGAGCAATCTACCTATCTGGTGTTTTGCTATAATTTAGAGAAAGTGAGAAAATGTTATTCTCTCTTACTCAAATACAAGTCTTGATACCTTCCTGGGATTTGGAAGCAAATGGTAAGGGATCCTTCATACTGTCTCGTTCAAATCTGCAGGAGCAGGGAGCAGCAGACGCCCTGCCCGCGCAGGTCCAGGCCGGCCCTCTGCTACCTATTTTCAGAACAGTGTTGGCAAAACCGCCAGCAGCTCCCTGAGCCTGCCTCTTTATTTATTTTTTATTTGTAGAATTGGAGATTACAATTTGTAAACCATAGACAGCATGTGAATATAAAATATACATGTAAAGGAATTATTTTTACCCATCTATTTCCAAAGACGGTTGGAAATTAAAGCATTTAACTCAGGATGCGAGAAAGAAAATAAGTTTTTTAAAAAAAATATTCTCATTGTATTTCTGTAAGATTACTTTTGAAGAAAAGACATTCCTTTTTTCCCCTTTTTTTAAATGAGAATTGTTATCTAACAGACTCCTCACAGATCAGAAAGTACTTAATTAACAGATCCTCTGCTCTGTCCTAGCAGAAACTTTTCATGACTCCTCTGAGTCTGGTAGAAAGAGAGCTTTTTACTTTTGTTTGCATAGAGGGGCATGACATTTGCTGTTTCCAGAGTGCCACGCCTTCCTGCGCTAGAACCCCGCCCTTGGTATGAAGATTCCTTTGACTTGCCATCGCCCTGTCATGGATGTTCCCTTTTTTTTTTTCAGTGTTAATGAATAGTGAAATAGAGACTGCGCCCACTTAAACCATCTTGTAATGGAAAAATCACCAAAAGTATTCCCAATAAAATAAGAAACCATTGAAATTCTCACTTAAATATGAAGTGATAGCTTTGGAAAATTATCTAAACCAACAAATCTTTTTGAAAAGTAAACCCAGTGCCACCCCTGCTTGGGGGGTGGCGGGTGCCCCTGCTTGAGCCTCGTCTTCAAGCTGCTCTGCCCCGTCTCCTAGCCGCCTCCTGTAAGCAGCATGGGGAGGGGGTGGCACTGGGTGGCCATCGATGGCCAGAGGCGCTTTTTCAGCTGCATCAACACTTGCCTCTGATTTGGCTTGGGGGCCAGTGTGGTCACACTTATTTGCATTGCTAGGTTGGAAGACAGGAATGGTCTGGAACCGAAAGGGAACAACTATTTACCAGGGTGTGCCCACCCCAGGCACACACCCCGAGCAAACCCTGTATCAGTCCTTGCACTGTGGGGAACCAGATTGTTGCAAGCTGATTGCATGAGCTTGTGTGCTCCACCCAGTTAATGAAACGTGTCCTATGGTAGGTTCTAATCAACATTGCTAGTGAGACGCTTTGAGGAACCACATTTCTTCAGCCTTGTGTGAGGCAGTCAGACTGGAAATGGTTGACTGTGTACTCAGCAGTGTGCCTGAATGTGTTCCCTTACTTTACGCCCTGCAGCCTCACAAACACCACTGTCAATATAGGGCACAGGGGTCCTTCACTGGAGAGCAGACTCTCGGCTAAACTGTGCATAATGTTTAGAAAACTTGCCTTTCTCTGTGGCTGTCTCTTCCTTTATGGTTTAAACCTGGGAATACTGTTAAATTTGCAGATTTTCCAAGTTCTGAGTTCCCACTTTCCTTCAGCACACCCACGGCTGCGGATAGAAAAGCCCAGCCGTGACGGCAGTAACAGTGTGTCCTCGTTTGCTTCCCATGGAACTGCCGATAACTTGGCATTCAAATCTAGGTCATAGGGAGCTCTTTGAAGAATGGGGCTGAAAATAAGGGAGAAGCTACATTTTGGTGAGTAGAAGACAACTAATGCTGCCTCACATTCCCTGAGGTTTTTTGTTTCTCGTACCAGAACTTTTTCACTTTAGAGAATTGTATGTAAAGCAGGTTAAACTTTAGAACCAGAGGAAAAAATTTCCCCTGTATTAGTTACTTCCTTATACCCCCATCATACATAATTTATAATTTTTTTTTTGGTTAATGAGCCTTGTGTCTCTTTTAATATTTACATTTAAATATGCTATATTTAATATTAATAACGCTGTATGTGGGGCCCGCACACTTTGTGGTGTGCCTGTGTACCAGGTTCTAAAGAAAATTAGAAAGTCTTTTCTTCATTTGATTATCCATGCATAACTCAAAGTTGTTTTTAAAACCAACTTATATATATTGTATTTCCTGATTCTTTTATCCTTCATGTCCTTGTTTTTAAGCAGCATTATTAATGAAAATTCATCTCTCTCCCCTTTAAATTGTATTTAAGCAGTTTAACAGATTTCAGTACTAAAAATTAGTATTTTCATTCTATATCTTTATCATTGAGAGTAGTTCTGTTCAAAAGTCTTTGTACCTTGGGCCACTCTCTAGTTGTTTAGAATCTACAGTTTAGGCCCTGGGTGGTTTACTCAGTGGTAGAGGGTTGGCCTGGTGTGTGGAAGTCCTGGGTTTGATTCCCAGTCAGGGCACACAGGATATATAGGACCATCTGCTTTGCTCTTCCTCTCTCCTCCTTCTCTCCCTTTTCCCCTCCCGCAGCCAGTGGCTCAGTTGGTTTAAGCGTTGGCCCCAGGCACTGAGGATAGCTAGGTTGGTCAGCCTCAGGTACTAAAAATAGTTTGATTGATTTGAGCATCGGCCCCAGATGGGATTGCTGGGTGGATCCCAGTTGGACACATGCAGGAGTTTGTCTATTTTCCCTCCTCTCACAACAAAAAAGTGTGTGTGTGTGTGTGTGTGTGTGTGTGTGTGTGTGTGTGTAGTTGAACGGAATCCCCAGGTGAATTTGTATGCACAGTCAAGTTTTAGAAGCCACGATTAGGAGGGTCAAAGCCTGTTGCAGTGCACTCCTCTTGTGTGAGAAAAAATAAGGGAGTCCTAGGACCACAGTGTGTGTTCCCTTCATTACATATGTTACCCCACTGAATCCCTTTTTATTTTTAACCTCACAACCTTCTAGGAGTTTTGTCATATCCTGATGGCACCTATACTTATAATATTTAGTTAGTAATTTTTTCTGCCCTCTTTTATAGAATTGCTTTTGTTAACAGGGAACAGTATATCACTACTGTAAAAAAAATTTTTTTTTCTTACACATTTAAATAAACACCTATTTTAAAGCACTGTATGTTTACCTTGTACCATCTTTAAGTATCTTCAGTGCCCCCAGAGAGGGGTGCCAGACCGCAGGCATCACTGTTCCAGGAGACCATGCAGATTATGATGATACGGATAAAGAAAGGACAGAAGAACAAAATACTTCATCTTAATGATGAACTGACATCAAAACCAGATGAAGATAAATACCGCCTGGCTCCCACCCATTCCCTGATACTCGGATGCTGAGGAGGCCTGGTGTAGATGCCAGACACCTGAATTTTAGAAACAGCACAGATGATTCTGATGCAGAGCCAGGTGGAGAGTCCCCCAGCAAGGCCCAGAGAGAAAAGGGTGTGACCTCAGTCATAATTCCAGTCAGAACCACTACCAACTCAAAATATCTTAAAACTCACAAAGTGGCCTCTGGGGGGTCCTGGGAGGCTCAGAAATTAACAGTGCATTTAAGCCATTTAATTATAAGGTCCCATTGGCGGGCTTTCTCAGCTACATTACGAGTTTGTATTGCCTCATTATCGTAAACACGTAGGACTTAACAGCTGGAAGAGAGATGCAGTATGTTGCTTATCACTCTCACTGAGACATTAAAATACAAGTAATTCTCTGCATGTTATCACTAAAACATTCCCTAAAATGCCTACATGTAAAGAAAATGGCTTATGTTTCATTTTTTAAAAGGCATTGTACGACCAAGCTTTCTTTATATTTTTAATTTTAGTTAAGGATTAGAGTAATTTTAGCGACTTCCATGGCCAAGGACATTAACCAGAATGTGCAGCTATTATGACCAATTCCTATTTGAAGCCAGTAGATGAAAGTCAGATATCCTGATATTGGAAGAGAGAGGGGGGTATTTGAAGATAAATTAGTTCAGTTGTAGAACAGTTGTTAGATTTGGGAGGAAACAAACTATTTTTTCTCTCTTCCAGTATCTTATAGCTTAACCTCCACAGCTTCTTTTGATGTTGTTTTTGTTTTGTTTTGTTTTGTTTTTTGGTTTTTGGGTTTTTTGAGGGGGAGAGGGTTAGCCAAGTTTGGAGGAAAAAACACCGGGCCTCAACTTGTGTGCAGGTCATTTTGAGCATCAGGTGGCCTGATTGGAGTCTCGTATCAGCTGTTTCTTACAGCTCTGTGTCACCCACCAGTTTGGACATCAAGTCATCTTCTTCGGCTTCATTCAAACTGAATAAACTGTGGAACAAGTTGGCGCCAAGGACATAATTACTCGGATGCGTTGGCCTTCAGAATATAGGCACGTAGGCTGGCTGCCCATCGTGGTTTGCCTACACTGAGCCATTTCGTAGGTTGTAGGACTTTAGTGCTAAAGCCAAGACAGTCCCAGGCAAACCAGGACTGTTGGCCGTCCTAGGCATGCACTCATCAGCAGCTCAAGCCCACCCAAAGGGTACTACCATGCCGCTCTGTTTCTTCATATTAGAGACAAGCAATCATGAGGAATGCTCAGCGCCCTGCCGCTGGGCTGAAACCCTAAAGCCAGAAAGCATTTCCTGCCAGTTAAGAAACCCCATCAGTAAAGCAACGAGGTTACTTGGCTTGGCTGGTTCTTGGTGAACCCCAACACTGACAACTGAAGATAAAAGCCCAGAAGGCTTCTGGTTTTGGTTTGTTTGGGGGTTTTTTTTTGTATTTTTCTGAAGCTGGAAACGGGGAGGCAGTCAGACAGACTCCCGCATACGCCTGACCGGGATCCACCTGGCATGCCTACCAGGGGGCGATGCTCTGCCCATGTGGGGCGTTGTTCTGTTGCAACCAGAGCCATTCTAGTGCCTGAGGCAGAGGCCATAGAGCCATCCTCAGCGCCCGGGCCAACTTTGCTCCAATGGAGCCTTGGCTGCGGGAGGGGAAGAGAGAGACAGAGAGGAAGGAGAGGGGGAGGGGTGGAGAAGCAGATGGGCGCTTCTCCTGTGTGCCCTGGTCGGGAATCGAACCCAGGACTCCTGCACGCCAGGCCACTGAGCCAATTGGCCAGGGCCCAGAAGGCTTCTATTTTATAACCTGTTTTGGAATATTGCCAGCGTCAGCCTCAATGTTAATATTTCCCATGGGCATCACCTTAGAACTAAATTTGAGATTTTTTCATGTGACTTGGTTACCACATTAACCTTAGTTCTTAAGTTTATTAGACCAGGGCTCTTAAAGCATTTTTTTAGGGTCAAGCATATATCTGAGTCCAAAAAGTGCCATTATAGTTTTTCATCTTAATTCATGTTTAAAACAAATGTACTTATTTGGCTGTTTTCTGTGTTTCCTTTCTAACAGTCATACCCATCGAATTACATGGAGTCCATGAAGCCCAATAAGTACGGAGTCATCTACTCCACACCGTTGTCCGACAAGTTCTTCCAGACCCCGGAAGTCCTGTCGCACGGGATGCAGATGGAGCCGGTGGACCTCACCGTCAACAAGCGGAGCTCACCGCCCTCGGCTGGGAGCTCCCCTTCCTCGCTCAAGTTCCAGTCCTCGCACCGGAGAGCCTCGCCCGGGCTGAGCATGCCCTCCTCCAGCCCGCCGATGAAAAAGTACTCGCCCCCTCCCCCGGGGGTGCAGCCCTTCAGCGTGCCGTTGTCCATGCCTCCAGTGATGGCCGCTGCCCTGTCTCGGCATGGAATTCGGAGCCCGGGGATTCTGCCGGTCATACAGCCGGTCGTGGTGCAGCCCGTCCCCTTCATGTACACCAGTCACCTCCAGCAGCCGCTCATGGTGTCCTTGTCCGAGGAGATGGAGAACTCAAGTAGTAGCATGCAAGGTAAATCCCACCACTGATCACCCTGCTGCTCAGTCTGTCCAGTGTCTTCACCAGACGGCCTGGGGGGAGTGAAGGAAGCAGAGAGCCAAGCTCTTCAGAGGAAATAATCCACTTAGAGTCTGCCTAAGGTGTTTCCTTTTGTTTGTTTTTTCTTAAAGTGTTGATACTGGAAGAGCTCCCAAGAATCAGGCTGTCTGTTTAAAGCTATGAAATGACCACTTTCACTATGTAATCGTCAACTTTGGGATAGTAAGAATCTTGACTTTATATTTTGCTTCATGGAATGCCAGCATGGTTCTAGATGCAGAGAGGCCATTTAATAAATACCTTTGGACCATGGTGATCGCTCATGGCTATAAAAAGCACCTTGTTCATTGACTGGTCATGGGAAGATGACCGGGTTAAAAGGAGATAACCAAAAATCATAAGGAAGAATCATTTGGTTGCTGATGTCTTAAGTCCAATTTCTTGTGTGCTCCGCTTACCGGCAAAATAACGATCCAGAGAAACTGGTATCCCCCAGTGATGCATCACTGCTAAAATCTTGCTGAAGGCAGATAAATAGTCACATATCAGTGTTATAGATAGGACCTATGCAGTAAGCTTTTTAAACACTGAAATTGTAAATTGTACATAAGTGACTTTTCTATTTTTATTTTTTAGTACCTGTAATTGAATCATATGAGAAGCCTACATTACAGAAAAAAATTAAAATAGAACCTGGGATCGAACCACAGAGGACAGATTATTATCCTGAAGAAATGTCACCCCCTTTAATGAACTCAGTGTCCCCCCCACAAGCATTGTTGCAAGAGTAAGTATCATTGAGTCGACCTGGCATTTGAGTGGCAGTGTGCATCTTGGGACCTGGAATGGAAGCAGAAACTTCCAGCGCTAATGTGTGGATTGCCAACACCTTTTAGTACGTGGCACCCACAGGGATAAGAGATTCTCTTAAAAACAATGCTGTGTTACACAGACGGCATTTGACAATGACCTCAAGTTACCAGTAAATTGGTCATTGATGATTTTGCCACCTTATCATATACATCATTTATATCTTGGGGTTTTTTTTATTTGTTTGTTTGTTTCACTTCCAAACTATACACACACATTTTTTCCATAATCCTAATCCTACTGTGTATTCAAGTTGGTGTTCTAAATATTCCACAAGGTTGGATCATGAAAACTTAATGTGGACACATGCTGTATTTCTCCTTGTCACTTCTAATAGAGTATACTGTCTCTGTGATGAGGAATGTCTTTAATTAAAATCTTCAAGCCAACCACAAGCCCAAGAGAAAGACACTCCAAAACAAGTCCTATAAATAAGGGATGGCAACAGAAATTGACCACGTAGCCCAGAGAAGCTCGGCAGTGAAAGAAGTCTTTATCCTCTAGTCCTTTAAGTCACGTCTGCCCTTAGAATGTTCAGTCTGCTCTAGAACTGCCATGAAGTAGAAATTTTACACTGTATTGGTCACCATGCAAGGTCCTGAACAGAGGTTTGTTTTAGGTCTAATTTGCTGTGACAGTGCCCCTCACAGGTTAAATAAATAACATTATTATCATTAATGGAATTTGCTACTATTGATAACTTTGAAGTTTATCAGCGGTTACACTGGAGGTTATATTTGCAGTACTTAAGAAGTGGCCTTTGGGTCTGATGTTTTGGATCCCAGCTCAGCTCTGTACCATGTGTATGACCTTGGGCTAATCATTCAATCTTGTTGTCTGTTTTCCTCTATTTTCATTATTGATTGTAATAATTTTCCTCGTTGTAATTCTCTTGTTACGGTTCTTTCAACATTGGATATAGGGGCCAGCTTTCTAGTACCAACGGTCCCTTATTGTCTTCTCAGGGTCTCTTCCATCATCTCCCCCCCATGTCACCTTTTCTCCAACCTAAACAAATGTTCTGCCCACCTTTCTACTTTATCTTCTCCACCCTCTCCCTAAAACAGTTAATTCTGCAACAGACTGTGAATTCCCTGGTTTTAGAACAGCTATTTTCTGGAACTCCAAAAAATCCTAGTTGTGTCCACATTCAACCCAAGTAGGTCCCTTCATGGTAGCTCACATATTAATTGCCCATTGCACCAAATCATAGTCGGTGTTTGTTCTTGTTGTCATGTACTCCCTGATAGATGGAGAATGAATTTTCTTAGCCACATCAGCAGTAGAGTGTGTCTGATGGACTTGTGCATTCTTGCTCTTCATAATTCCTTAGCATCCTCTTCATCCCCAAAAGAAACTTTTCCAAGTGTTTTCAAAGGAGTTATTTTATTCTCCCATAACAAGCATGTGGGAATCAGAGCAAATAGATAACTGAGGAGCCAAGACATTAGATAATTCGCCTGTAATTACACTCTTAACAGCGGAGGGGGCTTGGACTTCATCTCCCGTTTCCAGATGAGGGCTCTTCCTGCCATTTTTAACCCATATCTAGCTGACTGCATCTGCTCATGCACTCGAGTGAAAGGAAAAACAGACTAACTGAGAAAGACACATCATGTAGTCTGCATTATCTCTTTTTGTTATGATAACAGGTGTCTTTGGCAAGGTAACTGGCAATGGGATTTGGACTTATAATTGCTCCCGCACAAGTGATAGAAAAGATGCTGTAAAGCCAGCTGTCCACATAGGGAGGGATCTGTTGACTGAGCGAGGTTATTCCAAAGTCTGGGTTATTATGAATTACAATGTAAAACATTGTGGAAGAAGAACATTTGAAGGCAATGTGCTGTGCTCTCAGTGCTGCTAAGGAGAAATACCTTTTTCTTTCTTATTTTGAGTAATGTTCTCTTGATGATCTCAAGCTGGATGGCTTTTAATGATTAATGAGCAATATGCTTAGTCTAATACTGACCTAAGAATGCATTTTGCCTCTCAAAAAATTCAACAGATTAGCCACAACCAGGATACGTACTCTTTAAGTAATTTTCTCACAGATGCGATTAAGTAATGTTTTGGAGTGTGCCCAGTAGCAGCCCACAGAGGAAGCCAGCTAGCCAGGAAGGAATTACTTGAAACCAAGTGCCTAGTACCATTGTAATGAGCCAGCCCCAGCATTTGCCTTGGGTTCTGGCAAACCCTTCCTTTAGAGCAGGGATAGTCAAGCTTTTTATACCCACCGCCCACTTTTGTATCTCTGTAGTAAAATTTTCTAACCGACCACTGGTTCCACAGTAATGGAGATTTATAAAGTAGGGAAGTACCTTTACTTTATGAAATTTATAGAGCAGAGTTACAGCAAGTTAAAGCATATAATAATAATTACTTACCAAGTACTTTATGTCGGATTTTCGCTAAGTTTGGCAGAATAAATCTTTATAAAACAACTTACTATAGTTAAATCTATCTTTTTATTTATATTTTGGTTGCTCTGCTACCGCCCACCATGAAAGCTGACACACCCACTAGTGGGCGCTAGGGACCAGGTTGACTACCACTGCTTTAGAGGCAGACTTTAAAACACAGCTTTGAAAGCCATTTGCTTGATCATAGAGCTACTGCTCTAGAATTATTGGTAAAGGCACTCAAATGTATAGCAAATTCCTTTTGCTATATATTTTCATGCAAAAAAAGTGTACTTATAATAAAAAGCTTACAGATCAGATTTCCCCGTTTAGTTGGACATATGGATGGTAGCAAATTTAAGAGCACCCAGCTTAATTCAAAACAATTACCAGGTCTCTGGTATTTAAAGCTGTTCTAACTTTTTGGTTGTAATGATCCCAAACAACCTCTTTAAAAATGAGCAGTGAGGCGCCCTGGCTAGGTAGCTCAGTAGATAGAGCGTTGTTCCAGTTGTTCAAGGTCATGGCTTCAATCCCTGGTCAGGGTATGTACGAGAAGCAATCAATGAGTGCACACCTAAGTGGAACAAATTTATGCTTCTCTCTCTTCCCCTCTCTTCTTTTCTCTCTTTCTCTCTCAAATCAATAGGGGGGGAAAGAGCAGTGTGGAGACAGAAAGGGTCGAGATCCCAAGATCCTGATCTCTAGCCTCAGCCTCTATTAACAGCTGGCTCTTCAGAGATGGGGCCACTAACCACCCTCAGAATGATGCTGCTTTTCGAGGTAGATGTTAGGTGGTCTAGAGATTTCCTAATATGGTGATGGGACATCCCCAAAAATGCCTCATGAAATTGAATAATGTAGGGGCAAAGTTTGCAAATAGATTTGAAAACTTCGAATTATGAACAGCTGCCTTTGAGTAGATTTACATCTGGAACAGATATTGTTCTTCAATGCTTTGTGTATATTACTCAGAACCACCTCCTGAGATTGTACCATCATCCCCATTTCACAGAGGATAAACACCTTGCCCGGCGTCCCAAGGACTACCAGGGACAGAGCTGGGATTTAAAGCTAGAGCACATAGCTTTTTAGTTTACCTTTATACACAGAATGAGCAACAACAAAAAAGTGATTGTTAACTACTGTACAGAAACTATTCGGATGATTCCCAGCCCATAAAATCTAATAATTGGAAGTCATCCTGTTAGTATCCAAGAGCATATGAGATACATTTTTTAAATCTTTATTGATTTAATAGAGAAGGGAGAGAAACAACGATTTGCTGTTCCACTTATTTATGCACTCACTGGTTGTAATTTTTTCCTCAGCATTTTATCTCCTGAAGTTCTCTTAATGAAGATGAAACATTTTCAATCAATGGCATTAGTGTTGAAAGTTAAAAGTAAACATAACTTTCTTCTTGAAGAATTTTAGGTTGATAACTTAGCTTTATTGAACTACATCTGTTCATAAACCGCTTCTCCCTTTTCTCTGCTGTTTGTACATTTATAAAATTTAGGTTCTCGCCGTTTTCCCCCTGACTAGATCATATTCCCTTTTCCATGTATCTGAACGTGGCTATTTTATTTTTCCGTATCTAAGCATCAGGGCAGGAAGGTAAAGATACTCAAAAAACTGACAGTTTCCTTCACTAGTAATAAAAATAAGAAATAAGCAAAGTCACTTAAATATACCTAATATTCTCTTTTTAGTCACTTCCTAAAATGCTGAAAAAGTTAATTGGTAAAGGGTGTGTATTTTAATTTTTACCAGCATGCAAAAAAACCCCACAAGTTTCATGGACTCCCTTTTGATTTTTATGACTAAATTTTATTATCCCTTTTCCGTACAAGTTTGAGTACCCTCATTAAATTCTTTTTTTTTTTTCCTTCTCACCAATCTTTTTTCTTCCTATACACACTTGTATAAAACACTCATGTTATTTGGAACATCTTAAGAACTTTAGGTTCAAATTTAAAAATCTTTCATCACAGTTGGAGGCCAACTATATAAGCTTGTAATGTATCAAGTAATTAGTCATTAGGAAAGCAAATGAACAGATTAGAGTTAATGAATGGATTAGAAGTTTTAATTACTCAACATTAATCATCAGAGAAGTCTGAGAACCACAGACCTTTCCCAGCTCTTCCGTCATTTGCCTTTTCTCTCCAACTACCTTTCTCAAAGAAGAAGAAAGCCCATAGTAACGTTTCACATGGTCTGATTAGTGCAGATGCAGGAATGTGTGTCTGGGTAGGAGCGATCAGGGAGGCAGGGATAATGTCGGGTCCCTGAGGGAGCTGCCTGCACCTCGGTGTCAGTGTCGTGGGCGAGGGGCTTCTGCCTAACTGCTCGCACTGCCTTGAAGTTCTTCCTCCAGCAGGAGTAATAGTAACAGGAAAGGTTTCCGTTTTGCGTTGTTTTTGGGGGGGGGTTGTTTTTTTAGAAGAGCCAGGATTTGACCTGTGGTGGCGCAGTGGATAAAGCGTTGACCTGGAAATGCTGAGGTCGCTGGTTCAAAACCCTGGGCTTGCCTGGTCAAGGCACATATGGGAGTTGATGCTTCCAGCTCCTCCCTACCTTCTCTCTCTGTCTCTCTCTCCCTCTCTGTCTCTGTCTCTCCCTTTCTCTCTCCTCTCTAAAATGAATAAAAAAAAAAAAAAAAAAAAAAAAGAAGAGCCAGGATTTGATAATCAAATGTGAATTGTGAGTTTTAAAAGACTCCCAACTAAGTGCCAGTTATATAAAAGATAAAAGCTAGATGCATCCTTACAGGGTGGTTTGCCTGAGACTTAGGAATGTGACTTTTCCAAAAGAACAATAAATGAAGATAAGGACAACTGGGAAAACATAGTGGAGTGTTCCCCAGTGCCACAGAATCCTATAAATAGGCCCATTTTAACTGAGGCAAAGGGACTGCTGGCACTTCGCACCTGCCTTCAGCGTCACACCTAAGCCTTCTTACTGTCATTACTTATCTCCATGTCTGTCTCCCCCTAGAGTGTGAGCTCCTCGAGGGCAGGAACCCTGTTTTTATTCATCTTTGTGTCCCAGTGCCAAGCAAGGTGCCTGGCTTATGGTAGGTGCTCGCTCAATGTTTGTTGGATGAATATAGCAGTGCTTCTTGGGTTGATCAGCTAATTTATTTTTGTTTATTTCGTTGGGTTTTTTGTTTGTTTGTTTTTGCCCAGTGTTGTTCATGCTTTTGGTAGCCTGAAGAAGACAAAGAGCCTTTCACTCACTCAACATTTTGCATTTCACATTGGCTTTCACAGGAATCACCCGTCAGTCATAGTACAGCCCGGGAAGAGACCTTTACCTGTGGAATCTCCAGACACCCAAAGGAAGCGGAGGATACACCGATGCGATTATGACGGATGCAACAAAGTGTACACTAAAAGCTCTCACTTGAAAGCGCACAGAAGAACACATACAGGTATCAGAAATATAAGGCTCACTTTCTTAAGAATTTGAATAAGCCCTGGCTGGGTGGCCCAGTGGATAGAGTGTTTTGTCCTGATGTGCCAAGGTCATGGGTTCAGTCCCTGGTCAGCGCACATAAGAGAAGCAACCAGTGAGCAGACAACTAAATGGAACAGCTAGGTGGAACAATGAGCCGATGCTTCTCTCTTCCTCTCTACCCGTCCCCCCTTCCCATTTCTCACTCTCCCTCTTTCTCTCCCCATCTTCCTCCCCCCTCTCAAATCAATGGGAAAAATTTTTTTTAAGAGAAATAGAATGAAATGTTAAGTCAAGCGTTCTAACTCTCAGAGGTTATTGTAATGAAAATGTTCAGGCATCAGAAAGTTACTGTAGTCATTTACAGATGTCTCTGTCATGAAAAATGAAGTTTCTGATAATGATTTGCTTTTGTCATGAGTAGAATAGACTCAAGGTGATCTCTGTAGCAAGGTCAGTCACTTGTAATTCTGTGCTCTGCAGCAGTGGAGAGAGAAAGGGATGGACTCTCCACTGGAACAGAGGGGAAACTGCTCTGAACCATGGGCCTGTTTCATCAGGATGTGGTCTTCAGCTGGGCTTCATTTAGTAAATACACATTTTCAAATTATTAGCAAAAATCAGTTCTTTATGCAGAATAAATGCATGCAGCAGTGTATGGAAATGGGTAGATCCTCTTCTAAAACTGAGGGAACTTCTATATAATTGCTTACCATATTTGTTCTGGAGTGTTTTCTACCTTGCCCAATCTTGAATATAGAAAAATTGAATATAGGAAAATTGTTGTACAGGTGGACAAAACATAAAATTGTTCCATGGGTTCTTAAACATTTTGTAGCAAAATATCTTAAGGAGTTTGTATTAAAATGTTTTAAACAATCTGATTAACTGCAGTGAGCATTGGTGATTGTTTACCGCAGGCCTCATCTGATCTAACCTCAGACACTTCAATATGAAATCCTGGTGTAATAGCAGTTTGCCTCTGTGTACAGTGTTCTTAAATCAGAATACAGATTTTTTTTTTTATTCTTATGAGCCATTTGTATTCAGAGTATTAAAAAAGAGAAGAATCTGGGATTTGGAAGAGAAAAGGTGGGGGGGAGTATCTGGCAGAGTGGAAATAGTTTTTCAGTGAATTCTGGGGAGAGAAAGGAAGCCAGGGAAAACCAACCTCCCCACCACTGTTCTCTGGCCACAGAGAGCTGAAGGTGTTAGCCTTGCGTTTAGAATACTTCTTAGTATTTATATTCTCTACTGCAAAGCAGAAGAAACAAATTCTGACTATTTCATTGAATGCCAAGGAATGGCAGTCTAATAAGGTTTCTAGAGAACAAGGAATAGAAATTAATTTGTGGTGTCTTTTCCCTATTTTTACTAATTTAAACATGTAAGATAACCTTAAACAGCCTTTTTAATTGTTGTAAGGGCCTTTATAATGGCTCTCCCTAGGATTTTCCCACAAGGGTCTTCTGTTCTTCACCTGTAAGTTACCATTATGCCACAGGAGGGGACTGAAGGACTGAAGAAACCTGGCTTCTGATGGAGGGAGGGGTCCATCTTTATAGCACTTCTGAATTAAAGCAGTACACTTAGGCAGAGTTGATATCAATTAAACGAAAGATAAGATGTTGAAATCCCTAACAGGTCTTTCAGTTGTTAGAGACTTCAGGTTTAAGTTATTAATCCTTTACTTTTGGAGGCAAAACCAAAACTATTTAGCCCCTCCGAATGGATTTCAGTGCCTTTGTGCTTTAAGAACTCTTAAAATTGCCTCCCCCTTTGGGGAAGGGGAGGGTAGCAAGCCAGTTAAATTTCTTGCTTGTCTGGTAATGGTTTATAAAACTCTGTTTTTGAGAGACAAGTAGATGAACATACGTTGAGGAGGGGAAAAGGTCTTTTCATGTTTTCTCTGTCTTTCTGCAGGAGAAAAACCCTACAAATGTACGTGGGAAGGATGCACATGGAAATTTGCTCGGTCTGATGAACTAACAAGACATTTCCGAAAACATACTGGAATCAAACCTTTCCAGTGCCCAGACTGTGACCGCAGCTTCTCCCGCTCTGACCACCTCGCCCTCCATAGGAAACGCCACATGCTAGTCTGAATGTCTCCGTCCCGCCCGCCACAGCTCCCCACGCGCCCAGCTCTCTCTCTGTCCTCCCTCCTGTTGTCTAACTCATTTTTTACATGTACATTTTAATTTTGATTCAGCTGGTCTGAATCTCTGAACATTCAAATCTCCATATGGTCAGTAGTAAATATTCTCTAATCTTCCCTCTCCTTACCACGGGTCAGACCTAAAGAATGTGAACACTTTTTTTTTTTTCCGGGGATGCTAAGCAAACCCTTCTTACAGGTAGGTTTAATGTAATGAGAACAAGGGAACATGTAAACTAACTGAACCAATTGTCAGTTTCTCCATGTATTCCTCAAAAGAATATCAAAGTAAATGTATTAGAACTACAGTATCCAGCCTGCTAGTCCTTGCCAGAGACATTCATACCTCTGAACCCTGTGATCACATTCAGTGCTGCACAGTGAGATGGGCGGACCCCCTCCCAGGTTAGCTAGAAGGGCAGCAAGATTCCAGGCTCGCCCGTGATCCTTCGCCAATCGTGCTTGTCATCTTGGATTTATCATTTCATCTAAATTAGGTCCTTAACCTCCTTTGTGCCTGCAGCTAGTAAGGAGGTTTTTGCCACTTTTGGAAGGTGAGCTAGAGCTGGGTGGTGTTTATCAGTTCAAGGGATGGATGTCGTATTGACCTCGCATGGAGTTAACATAGGGGTGTTGTTGAACAGGCAGGCAAAGGAGGAAGCCAGCCCAGGGTTTTCAGTGAGAAATGGCATCATTTGGTTAGCTCTTCGGTCTCTATGCATACTCGGCTGTGCAGAACCATCCGGCAAAGCCAGATAGATACCCGTGGGGTTACCCATGTACCTGTCTCCGTTCCTACAGTGTCCTTAATATAGACCAAGCATTGAAAGTAGGGACACCACAAAAATCCTTGCCCAGTTATGATAAAAAAATCTTTTGGATAAGGGTTTGAATGGCCTTCTTTACCCAACCTACTTAGAGCTCTTTTGCAAACAAGGAAACGCTGAGTGGTAATTATACTCCCATATCAAATTACTCATACAGCTTTCATACAGAAACTCTTCTGTGTGAGCTATAAGGTGCCAAATTGGCTGTCATTTCTGTTCATGACACATAAATAAGCATCTGCTAATGCTTCAGTAGATTCATTAAGACCTAAGTGACACTATTTGTAAATAGTTTTGAAGCACACAGACCTTTATTTGGGGGACAGATTTCTGAAAAGTATAGAAAATCACAGTTCAGGGATTCATACAAGCACGTAGCTCAAAATTTCCCAAATGTTCACCATTGGAGCTGGCGATCTTTCACTATCAAGTATCCTGTCAGAAGAACAAACTGAAAGTGTTTCTTATTTATGTTGGAAATAAATAGCACCATTATCTGGGGGAAGTTTTCCAAAAGCAGGCTTTTGAGCACCATAGTCTAAACGCCAATAAAAATAATCAAACATGTAGAACTGCCGTTGGTCCTAAATTTGAAGGGAGTGGCGACAGTGGTCAAAAGTGGGCACATTTATAACCAAATGCCCCTTCATAAAGGATGGAGAAGAGAAGAATGGAATCCTGAAGATCCATCCCAGCCATAATTCAGGATCCAATACAGCTTTAACTGGGAGGAATACACTGTTTCTAAAGCATCAGTACAAGTGATTCTGAAGGCCTGCAAATCGTTGGGGAGCTTGCTTTGACGCCATGTTAATAAAAGTTAGTTGTAAGGACTGCACCTAAGAGATCCCACTCAACAGCTCTCTGAACCAACTGAAAAGAAATATAATTGAGAAATGCAAAATAATTTATCTGGCACTTGGTTTTTATTTTTTAAGCACTGCAAACTTTGTTTCGAATGTTAAACCATCCTAATTGGGCTTTTTTGTTTTGTTTGCAACTAAGGTAAGAATTGAGGGATAAAAATGGCTCTTGGAAGAGTAGGTATTGTCTGTATTATAAATGCTTAGTTATTTTCATACTAAAGTGTGTTTATTTCTTGAAATGCTTCTTCCACAACACACCGAAGAATTAAGTGAATGCAAGGAGCTTTTCTGTTTGACCGGGATAACCAGTTTATGTGTGTTCCAACCCACAAAAGGTGGAAAGCGGGGCAAGAAAGGGTAGAGTTGATCTTTATGTAATTAGCTTTGAGTCTGAGTCCAGTTCATATAAAGCTTCACGGGTTCTGATGAAATAAAATCCTGTTCAAAAGTGCAAGCAAGACCCTGCAGAGACTTGCATTATATTTAGCTTGCTTAGATTATGTTAAGCATTCATTAACAAAGTTCCATTTTAACTGAAAAAAGCAACCAGAGAAGCCATTCTCTGTCCCCATGCTGGTCTATATACTTTAGTTACCAATTGGCCCCTTCCAAATTTTCCTTTTTTATATATATTTGTATCTTACTATAATAGTTAAGAAATTTAGTCTCTTAGTCATTTTTAGCTGTTACTGTGGGAGACCTCAAACAAGATAAGATGCCCTTAAACGTGTGGTTTTAATGATGTGCCATGTTACTATCAATGGTGATTTTAATTGCAGTACTTAACGTAAGTTGATAAGAATGATTAAACATGGAGCTAGTGTTGTATAAATTGTTATAGAATTTCTTCAGTTATTATCCAAGTGTCATCTGGGGAAGAAGTCCGAAAAATTAAATATCCATCATATTTTAGAATTTTAAAAATGTGAATCTACATCGTAAATGGGCATTAACATTCTGAATTGCCTGGTTTGGAGAATGTATTAGCAGCATAGCTATGTTTCAACTAAGGAAATGCTAAATATGCAGAAGTTTCAAGAGCCTTGAAACAGATTTACAGGGGAACTATATATGTATATGTATATTTTATTAAACACCCATCTGCACTATCAGTGTTGCACTAATGTGGAATCAAAGACTATATTGCTGATACTGTATATCTGCACATCATTCCTGGTTAGATTGTTTTAAAGACAATCTCAAAGATCTAAAGTTTTTAAGTATGTCAATTGGTTTGAAAATATAGTCATCTTGAAGGGATTGCTGTCATACATGAAGTTGCTCTTGGTCAAGGTTAACAATTTCTAAATGACTGCAAATTCACTTACTACATTTATAAAGCCATTTCCCATGCATTAAACGAGGGCTATAATATGTTTTACAAATACTAGCACTTTTGTTTGCTGTTATGTACTTAGTGTTAGAGGGTCAAAATAATCTTTCTGCTTAGCATCTCTTAAACCATACCTGCAAGTATAGCAGGATTATTACATTTACAGTACTTTAATACTTGTATAAACTATGCAGAAATTTTTAATAAAGTGTAATATATTTTATAAGCTAATAAGACTGAATGGGTAAAGGTTTTTAGCATGCATTAGTATACTTGCAGATACTGAAACATTTTGGTAATCTTTCTTACTAAAGATGTGAATGTTTAATGTACCTTCTCTGTTTCTACTCTGTAGTCCAATGGGAATTCAGTAATGACATTTTGTCATGTCAAACTGTGAACATAAATTTGTACTGTACAGTCCTCATATACTATATACAGTATGCAATATATGTATTATATACTTGTTAATAAAACCATCAGAATATTAAGTGTGATCATGTGATTACTACACATGCAACAATCACAAGGGACAAAACTTAGCAATGTGACATGTAAGAGACCCTACTTAGGATTTCCAAGTAAATCATATTTTAATAGACAAGCATTGTTGATGGAGGAAAAGAAAAACATCTTACTGAAAGATGCACCAAAAAAGTTAACAGCCCTAAAGCTCTGTCCTTCGTTTTCTGATAATGGCCAACAGGAAATCAAAGCACAAACCATCTATCTGCAAACAATCCATAAATCTACGAACTCACCTAATGCTTTCTTGGAATGGTCATTTGTTGTTTATGACCCTTACCTGCTTCCAAAGAAGTTTCAGTGCCTTGTATAAAAGGCATGTGTTAAATAACTTTTTAAGTAAGATGAAAGATCAAGATTCATAACTTGGAGAGTTGGGGAATTAGGCTCAAGACAGTGCATTAAAGTAAATAATTGTGAATAAACATTTTTTAGTAAGCTGTGTCTATGGACACTACTGTGTCTACAGCAGCACAGGAACAAGTACTTCTGGTCAAGATTTAGAGTTCCGGCCCTGACCGGTTGGCTCAGCGGTAGAGCGACAGCCTGGCGTGCCGGGGACCTGGGTTCGATTCCCAGCCAGGGCACATAGAGAAGCGCCCATTTGCTTCTCCACACCCCCCCCCCTCCTTCCTCTCTGTCTGTCTCTTCCCCTCCTGCAGCCAAGGCTCCATTGGAGCAAAGATGGCCCAGGCACTGGGGATGGCTCCTTGGCCTCTACCCCAGGCGCTAGAGTGGCTCTGGTCGCGGCAGAGCGACGCTCTGGGCGTGCGGGGTGGATCCCAGTCGGGCACATGCGGGAGTCTGTCTGACTGTCTCTTCCCGTTTCCAGCTTCAGAAAAATACAAAAAAAAAAAAAAAAGATTTAGAGTTCCTTTTGTTTAAAGCAAAATGTAATGACCTTCCCCTTTTCTCCACCCTCCCCCTAACTGACACTAAGGTATTGGCTTGTTAGATCTCAAGCAGTTCCAGCTTGGACTTTATTTCAACAGAACATGAAATAATGTCTGGCTGGTGCTTGTCACATGACTTCACAGGGTGGAGGGAGGTTGGGAGAAAGTTGAATTCAGCCTTCTCCAGGAAACTGCTTCTACGTTGAGATACATGACTGCAAGCCCGAAAAGGGGTTTTATCTAACTGTTAAGGTCCTAATGGAATATTGGCATGGATTAGTCTAGATGGTTGTTCCCATTACACTTCATATATATGGGTGAGGTGACACTTGCTGAGTTCAGAATGAGGCCCAACCTAGAAGATGGTATGTTAAAGTTGGATTCTACTCAGGTGAGTAGTGAGGATGATGACAGATTTTATGAGAAACTAAATTGAGGAATGGTTGAACAAATTAAGGATGTTCAGTGCATGCACACACACAGACATTCATAATTATTGCCCAATATTTTATGGGGTTTTTTTGTTTGTTTGTTTTTACAGAGTCAGAGAGGGATAGACAGGAACGGAGAGAGATGAGAAGCATCAATTATTAGTTTTTCGTTGCGCATTGCAACACCTTAGTTGTTCATTGATTGCTTTCTCATATATGCCTTGGCTGCGGGCCTTCTGCAGACTGAGTAACCCCTTGCTCAAGCCAGCGACCTTGGGTCCAAGCTGGTGAGCTTTTTGCTCAAACCAGATGAGCCTATGCTCAAGCTGGCGCTCTCAGGGTCTCGAACTTGGGTCCTCGGCATCCCAGTCCAACGCTCTATCCACTGCGGCACTGCCTGGTCAGGCTTATGGGTTTTTTTTTTTTATTTTGCATTGTATTGCCTAATATTTTAAATGTTGGGTTGAAGAAGGGATTAGGAGGAGCCTCGCTGGGGGCAAGCTATCAATTCTAATGCGCATTAAAGGAAAGAGGTTGCTCTGTTCAGGAAAGGACATGTTGAGATGGTAATAAAAATATAGATGTGTGTAAGTTAAGCTATTAAAGACTATAATAACGTGTGTGTGTGTGTGCACAAAACTCCAACAATGAACTGCTCTTCAAGGGTTCATTTTAATGTGTAAGCTGAACCTGTTGCTATTTATTGCCTATGATCTGAGAGAGAGAGAGAGAGACCCAAATTAGAATGATACATGTTGTAAATTAAAAATTTTAAACATTACTTGGAGGGAGGGTGCAGTTCTCACCAAGTCTAGGCATACATGTTTATTGCTTTGAGTGCTTCACTATTTCCCTGGCTTTGCATTTCCTATGGATGGTCTGGGTTAAGGACAGAAGACAGAAGCTGGATCTTCAGGCTGTTAATCCATATCTCTTTCACACTGATTACATTTGATGTTTCTTCTCTCAAGGCTCAGCATGTTAGCGTTCTCCAGAGAAACAGAACCAGTCTTCTCGTACCCTGGCCCAGGCCTCTGGGACTGCCAGCCAAGTCCCCTCACTCTCCCACTTCAGTCCTCCTCCCCTGCAGCCACCAGGGCCGTCCTTCCAAAACCAAGGTCTGATTATGTGGCTGTCCCACCTTTTAAAATCCTTCCATGCCACTCATTGGCACCTGAACTGTTCTTAATTCAGCCCTGCCCTTCTAAAGCCTCATCTATTATCATTAATTGAGCACTTACTGTATGCTCAGAGTATTAATTAGTTTAATTGTCAACACTGTAAGGCATGTAACTATTATCATTCTCTTTATACAGATTATAGATGGAAACTGAGGCACAGACAGGTTAAGTAACTTACCCAAGGTCACAAAGATAGGAAGTAGAAGAAGAGCAGGGTTCAAATTCAGACTGTTAACTCCAGAAACTGCTCTTAACTATCACATAGATTTCTGCTCCAAGTGACCTCCAGGTTATTTTGATGCCTCCTCTCAAAAGTCATCGTACATGTGTTTGCCTGTGCTCATATGGGGCCATCTTCTGAAATGCGCTCCCCATTATCTCAGGCCCCACTCACCCCCATTCCTTAACTGCAAAAATACTGCTAGTTCTTCAGTAACCGTATGGCCAGAAATCTCCAAGGGGCGAAGGAGGGAAAAGTTTGCCACTTTCCATAAAGAAGCTTGATAGGTTTTTTAAATGTCAGGTATACCGAGGTATAATTTACACTAAGTAAAATCTTTTTTTTTTTAAGTGCACCATCCAATGTGTTTAACAAACACATACACTCATGTAGTCACCATAATCAAGGCTTAAGACAAAGTTCTGTTCAGGTAGCTCAGGTGGTTAGAGTGTTGTCCCCATACACTGAGGTTGCAGGTTTAATCCCTACTCAGGACACATACAGGAATCAACCAATGAATGCGTGAATAATTGGAACCAAAAAACTGGTGTTTCTCTTTCTCGCTCTCAGATCAATAATAAAAATAGAAAGGACCTAAGACAATTTCATCCTCCTTAAAATTCCCTCATGACACTTTGTAGTTAATCTCCACCTCCAAGCCGAGTTGATTTCCCTGTACTTTGTCTTTTCAGAACGTACACCACCTTTTGGGCATGGCTTCTGGTACTTGGCATTATGCATTCATCCATGTTGTTACATGTAGCAGTAGTTTGTTCCTCTTAATTATTTAATATGGATGTGCCACAATATGCTTAGACAGTCTCCAGCTGAAGGATATTTGGATTGTTTCCAATTTGAGGCCACTATGAATCAAGCTGCTACAGATACTCACAGACAGGTTTTTGTGTTAACATAAGTTCTTATTTCTCTTGGACAACTGCTTAAAAATGGAACAGCTGGACTGTGTGGAGGTGGATGTCAGTGCTATCACTGCCAGGCTGTCTTGTAGAGTCACTGGACTGTTTTGCATTTCCCCCAGCAGCAGTGAAGGAGCATTCCAAGATACTCCACAACCTTACCGGCACTCGGTAGTGTCCAGTGTCTTGTTTTGTTTTATCCATCCTAATGAGTGGAGCAGCATCTCAGTGTGCTTTTAATTTGTATTTTCCTCATGACTTATGATGGGCATATTTTTATGCGCTTATTTGCTATCCATATATCCCCTTTGGTGGAGTGTATGTTCAAGTCTTTTACCAATTTTTTACTAGGTTGTTTGCTTTCAGATGATTAAATTTTGAGAACTCTATACAATTCTGGATATAAGTGCTGTTTTGCTAATACTTTCTCCCCTATCTGCAACTTGTCTTTTCATTTCTTTTTTTTTTTTTTTTTTTTTTTTTTTTTGTATTTTTCTGAAGCTGGAAACGGGGAGAGACAGTCAGACAGACTCCTGCATGCGCCCGACCGGGATCCACCCGGCACGCCCACCAGGGGCGACGCTCTGCCCCTCCAGAGCGTCACTCTGCCACGACCAGAGCCACTCTAGCGCCTGGAGCAGAGGCCAAGGAGCCATCCCCAGTGCCCGGGCAATCTTTGCTCCAATGGAGCCTTGGCTGCAGGAGGGGAAGAGAGAGACAGAGAGGAAGGGGGGGGGGTGGAAAAGCAAATGGGCGCTTCTCCTATGTGCCCTGGCCGGGAATCGAACCTGGGTCCCCCGCACGCCAGGCCGAGGCTCTACCGCTGAGCCAACCGGCCAGGGCTCTTTTCATTTCTTAACAGTATCTTTTTAACAGTAGGTGTTTTTAATTTTGATGAATTGCAATTTATCAATTTTTAAAATGGATCATACTTTCTGTGTTCTGTCTGAAAAAAAATCTTTATCTGCCTGACCAGGCGATGGTGCAGTGGACAGAGCAACAGCCTGGGACGCAGAGGACTGAGGTTCGAAACCCTGAGGTCGTCAGCTTGAGCATGGGTTCATCAGCTTGAGCGTGGGGTCACCAGCTTGAGCATGGGATCATAGACCTGACCCATGGACGCTGGCTTGAGCCCACAGGTCGCTGGCTTGAGCAAGGGGTCACTGGTTTGGCTGGAGCCCCATGGTCAAGGCACATATGAGAAAGCAATCAATGAACAGCTAAGGAGCTACAACGAAGAATTGATGCTTTTCATCTCTCTCCCTTCCTGTCTGTCTGTCCCAATCTTTCCCTCTCTCTCTCTCTTTCTGTCTCTGTCTCCTGTAAAAAAATTTAAAAAATAAAATAAACTTTAAAAATTTTAATAATTTAAAAAAGTTTTTACCTAATTTAAGATCACCAAGATTTTCTCCTATTTCTTCTCCTGGAAGTTTTCTAGTTTTAAGTTTTACATTTACGCCTGCTGGCCATCCCTGTTCCATGTTAGATAAATGTAAGCAAAGGCACTGCTTCTCCTTCTCAGCACCGAGCACAGTGGTGAGAGAGTGCGGGGTGTCATCCTGTCGTCAGTGCTGGCGACAGAAGCACTGGGAGAAGTTGGGAAAAGAAAGTTGAGAGAAGACCATGAAGAAGAGGGAGCAGAAGAAAGAGACCTTTTCCATCTAAGTATGAAGTCCCTGGCTCATCTCTGAGTGGATCTATCATTAAAACTGACCAGAATCAACACAGCAAAGCTCTGAGAACTGAACTGCAGTATGGAATACCACCCAGGTTTCAGACTGGCCTCCCAGTCATCACAGTGGGGCAGTGCAGAACAGCATGGCAAAGGTTCAAGAGGTAAATTAACATTCAAACCACAGCCCACAGAAGTGGGCCAGGATGTGTGTTCTAAATCTAAATTGGTTGACTGCCTGCTAAAACAGCAGACTAAAAGAGGAACCAAAGTCTCATAACATACCACATAGCATTTCTAAGATATAATCCAAAATTACTTGGTTTAGCAAGAACCGGGGATATTTTACCTTGCATGAGAAAATAAATCAACAAGTATTAATAATGCCCAAAGACAGAAGTGTTGGAGCTAGCTGATAAAGATTTTAAAGGAACTATCATGAAAAATCTAAAAGCAATTATGGACATTCCTGAAACAAATGGAAAATTAGAGTGTTTCAGCAAAGAAATAGAAGATTTTACAAAAGCAATAAAATGGAAATTTAGAACGGAAAAATACAATATCCAAAATAAAAGTACTCACTGAATGGGTCAATAACAAAATAAAGATTACAGAGGAAAAAATCAGTCAACTCGAAGATGAAGACAGATCAATACAAATTATCCAATCTGAGCAACAGACAGAAAACAGATTGAATAAATGAACACAGCCTCAGGCCCTTGTGGAAAAATAACAAAAGATCTAACACTCATGTCACTGAAGTCCTAAGAGAAAGTGCCATGCCTCAAGAAATATCTGAAGAAATATGCTGAAATGTCTGAACTCTCTCTTATTTTGTTGAAAGACAAAACAAACAAAAAACCCCTACAGATTCAACTAGCTGACTGAATCCCCAAAACGGTAAACTGAGAAAAAACCCCCACCTAAACACATCATAATCAAACTGCTGGAAATGAAAAAGAAAAAAATGTGGGATTAGACATACCATACATAAAACATGATAGTGAATCTTTCTATTGTCTACTCTATGGGTATTAAATACCAGAATTGTCACTGGCTTTATTTTTAGAAAAACATTTAATAATAGGTTATATGATCTTATATAATATTAATTTTAGATAATATTTCATATTTTATAAAAAAACATTTACTATCTCCAAAAATTAAATAATACTTCTCAGTTTCTCCCTCTGCTCAATCCTGTTTCTCTCATTTATGCAAGATTCATTCCATATTAAGCCGCCACCTGTATGCAGACCTGCCCTGCAGTGTATTTCCAGGGAGCCTGGCCTAGACGTGCCAATTGGCATAGGGGCAAAGAGAAGCGGTGGCCCTCCGTCTCCTTTCAGACGGTGTAGTAAAACGAGCAAGTGGCAAGCTTGCTGGTGGATACTGCTAAATGTACTCTCATTTTACAGCTTCTTCTAAGTAGCTTTAATTTTTAACTGTAGACATTTAAATGTATGATGTGGTCTTCATTGATATTCTTGCCCCTGTGTTTGGAGTGAGCCTGCTGCCTGCTCTTCCCTCTTTATTTCCATTATATTCTGTAGTTCCTGGGGTACAGGAACACTGTTGGTTATGTCAGATGATCTTGTATCTGGCAAACAGTCTAAACTACTTTAATTAGTTCTTATTACTATACCTGATGATGCTATTGAGTTGTTTTTCTTTTTAAGTGAGGATACTTATAATTCCTGCGATAACTATTTGACTTTTCCCTTCAATCCTCAAGTCTCTTATGCTTTTCTGCTGTCTTATGTATTCGCCAAATTCGGCAGTTTCATATTAAGCATTAGTGGTATCCTTGCCTCATTATGCTCTTCTCAGAAATGTACCCAACATTTATTTAATAAGTTTGATTTCTGTTATAAGACTTTTGGTATACTAGCTGGGTTTTTTTGTTTTGTTTTTGTTTTTTGTTTTTTACAGAGACAGAGAGAGAGTCAGAGAGAGGGATAGATAGGGACAGACAGATAGGAACGGAGAGAGATGAGAAGCATCAATCATCAGTTTTTCGTTGCGACACCTTAGTTGTTCATTGATTGCTTTCTCATATGTGCCTTGACCGTGGGGCTACAGCAGACCGAGTAACCCCTTGCTCGAGCCAGTGACCTTGGGTCCAAGCTGGTGAGCCTTTCTCAAACTAGATGAGCCCATGCTCAAGCTGGAGACTTCGAGGTCTTGAACCTGGTTCCTTCGCATCCCAGTCTGACGCTCTATCTACTGCGCCACCACCTGGTCAGGCGGTATACTAGCTGTTTTGGAGTAAAAAAAAAAAAAAAAAAAAAAGGTTTTCTTTCTTCTAGTTTCTGACGGTTACTATTTTAAATAGTTGTTAAATTTTAATGAACATTCTTTATCTTTTCAGGTATTCATATGTCTTTTCTCCTTTAGACCATTAATATGGTAAATTATACTGATCTTTTTTTTTTCCATGTGAAACCATCTCTTACATAAAGCCTGCTTGTACATGGGATATATAACTATGTATATGTTCATGAAATGTAAAATTTGTTTAGCCAATGTTGTTTTTAGGATTTTGTATCTATGACAATAAGTGAAATGAGCTTATAATTGCCTGAGCAAGGTTTCACAGCTTCCCACACTATGTGGAGATGAATGAAGACCAACCAAATGTGAACAGGCAAAGGCTATTTGTTCAGAGCTTCCTAGAACAAGAGAGTCAGCCAGCATCACTGCATTCTGGCGGAGAATCAAAGGCAGGCAGAAGACGGGGAAAGCATTACAGTAAGGAAAGAAGGGAACCTTCAAGTATGCCCTGATTGGAAGTTGCTGGCCTGGGGAAATGGGAGGTGAGCTGACTAGACACAGGGCATCCTGTATAATTGGTTAGGGGTATATATTTGGCTTGGTACTAAGTTGAACCTCAGAACTGGTTGGTCCTAAGTTGGAAGTGGGAACAAAATTAAGGAAATTGTCAGTTATTAATCAAGTCCTAGCTATATATGACCAATGATTACGGAAAGTCCTACAAGTCTGACTTGTAAATAGTAGGTTGGCTTCCTGGGCTTGTCACTATGGATAATGGATTAGTTTCCTAGGATGATTACTGCATGCAGTGGGTCAGAGTTCTATTTTTACATATGATCTGGCCATGATCTGTTTGTACATTTAGTCTCTCAACTGAGTTGTACAATTTTCCCTCTTTTTTAATTTTCTAAAACAACTTATGAAAGATACAGGTTCTTGAAAGTCTGGCAAAATTTCTCTGAAAAACTGGCTGGACTGAATCCATTTTATTTTATTTTTATCTTTTTTCCAGTTTTCAGTGGTTTTATTTCTTCTAAGGACGAAGAAAGTGAACATGGCGATCAAGTGTATTTTGATAAGATGCATGAGGAAATGGTTGTAGAATCTGAAGGGTCTTCTTCTGATGCCAAGCAGTCATTAACCCCTCAGCAGTTTAGCCAACCCAAATTGAATGACTTAGTAAGAATGACATAAAAATTGTGCTTGACTTTCTGAAGTATGAGGAGCATAACTGGATGATTTGTGTGGATCTTTTTTGTTTTTAATTTTAATGGGGTGACATTAATCAATCAGGGTACACAGGTTCAGAGAAAACATCTCCAGGTTATTTTGACATTTGATTATGTTGCATACCCATCACCCAAAGTCATATAGTCTTCCGTCACCTTCTATCTGGTTATCTTTGTGCCCCTCCCCTCCCCCCACTCCCTCCCTTCCCCTCCCCACGCCCGGTAACCACCACACTCTTGTCCATGTCCCTGAGTCTCATTTTTATGTCCCACCTATGTATGGAATCATATAGTTCTTAGTTTTTTCTGATTTACTTATTTCACTCAGTATAATGTTATCAAGGTCCATCCATGTTGTTGTAAATGATCCGATGTCATCGTTTCTTATGGCTGAGTAGCATTCCATGGTATATATGTACCATATCTTCTTTATCCAGTCATCTATTAAAGGGCTTTTTGGTTGTTTCCATGTCTTGGCCACTGTGAACAATGCTGCGATGAACATGGGGCTACATGTGTCTTTATGTACCAGTGTTTTTGAGTTATGGGGGTATATACCCAGTAGAGGGATTGCTGGGTCATATGGTAGTTCTATTTTTAATTTTTTGAGGAACCACCATACTTTCTTCCATAGTGGTTGTACTACTTTACATTCCCACCAACAGTGGATAAGGGTTCCTTTTTCTCCACAGCCTCTCCAACATTTGTTATTACCTATCTTGTTGATAATGAATCCATTTTAAAATGTAGAAAATATGAAAGCGAATCCGGGTACTTGTAGGAATAAACTAAAAAAACTGGGAAATCTGTGCTTACAGTTCTTGGTGCTGGCCTATATTTTCTGTGGTGGAGACTCTGGGTTTTTTGTTTGTTTGTTTGTTTTAAGGAGGGAGGGGCAAACTCTATGTTGTTGAAGGATTCCTGGAGCCATCTTGCAGTGAAGGCTGCTTTTGTACCCACTGGAGTTCACCACTGTACCCATACACCTTCTTTCTTTCTTTCTTTCTTTTTTTTTACAGAGACAGGGAGAAAGTCAGAGAGAGGGATAGATGGGGACAGACAGACAGGAACGAAGAGAGCTGAGAAGCATCAATCATCAGTTTTTCGTTGTGACACCTTAGTTGTTCATTGATTGCTTTCTCATATGTGCCTTGACCATGGGCCTTCAGCAGACTGAGTAACCCCCTGCTCAAGCCAGTGACCTTGAGTCCAAGCTGGTGAGCTTTGCTCAAACCAGATGAGCCTGCGCTCAAGCTGGTGACCTTGGGGTCTCGAACCCGGGTCCTCCGCATTCCAATCCAACGCTCTATCCACTGCACCACTGCCTGGTCAGGCTATGCCCACACACCTTTTGCATGTGCTAAATATTTATGATTTTTATTTTTTTAACCTGTTACTTAATAATATTTTATTAGTTTACAGATATTTGGGACTACAAATAGACCAATGGAACTGAATAGATAAGTTAGAAATGCATCCTTGCATGTATAAGCTCTTGACATAGAAAAGGTAGTACCATATATCAATGTATGAAAAGCTATTTAGAAAAATTATTTGAAAAGAACTGGATCACCATTTGGAGAAAAATAAGCTGGATTTTCTGCCTTATATGCAAAGACAAATGTCTGATATAAAAAAATTAATTTAAGAAAATGTAGGAGAACATCATTGTGAGATCTAGATAAGGAAAGATTCCTTGACTAGACTGAAAATGTATATAAACTATGTGGCATAATTTTGACAAATCTGACAGCATCAAAATTAATTTCTTTCAGCAGACTAAGTTAGCAAAAGTTAACAGAATGGAAGAAAATGTTTCCAATATCCATATGAGGACTATACAAGAATACAGGTAAATCAACACTGATAGATCTCAGAAACAGTGTTGAGAAAAGCAGGAAAAACAATATTAATTTGGCACTCCATTTAAATAAATTAGATGCATACCTACATACAAAACAATGCTTCATGTTTTCTAATACTTGCATATTTAAAGCCACAACTTAAAATGTGTAACAATGGAAGTAGGAGAAAGAGTAGGGACTAAGGAAAAAGAGAAAAAAAGAAGACTTATACCTCAGCTCAGACCATAAGATCACCGTCTGTCTGTAAGTAACTCAATTCTAAGCAGAAACACATTAGACTAGAAAATATTTATAAAATGTCCAGTCAAAACAATAAAAATGTCTAGTCAAGTAGCTCATATACTAGCTGCCCAGTTGTTAGCTGCCATAACCTTAAAAACTCACAGAAACCCAGCCTAGGTTTTTTGCACATATATTTTTTTCAATAAATAGAAACTTTCAATATTGCTAATCAAAACTTTTTTTTATTAAAAATAAAATAGTGAGCAATCAAATGAACTCAATATTTGCAATGAGAAAAGACCCATCTCACTAATTTCTTTCCAAGGCCTCTCTTTCCTGATTAAGAATGCAGTGAAACAATTGGTTGCATTTGAGCTTTTAATTAAACCAAATTTCATATACCTACAAATATTTTGCCTGCCAGGCATTGCAAAAACCTCTGCTGCTGATTTTGTAAGAATTTAATACATAGGAAGACAACTTGGCTGGGATTAAATAGGAGATTATCTTGGTAAGTGAAAATGACAGAAAAATCAAGGAGGAATATAACCTTATTGGAAGGGGCGGGAGAGAAAGAGGGAGAGGCTGGCAGGGAAGGGCAGGCAGCCATACAGGAAATGGGCCTCAGAAATGCAACACAATTAGACAAGAGAGAAAGAAGTTTTGTGGGACTTGAAGTTTACTCATTTGGGGTGTGGATAGTGACTTCTAAGAAAAAGAATATTAAAAAATATGAACACAGAATCAGCTATGATTGTGAATATTTCAAATGAGAAAAATCCCATTAAACCATGAAATTTAAAAGCTACCGTATTTCTCCATGTATAAGATGCACATTCTTTCAAAAAATTTGAGGTCTAAAAACTGGGTGCGTCTTATACAGTGGTTGTAGATTTTTTACTTGCATTTCCCGCTTTTTCGCGCTTGTTTTTGTGCTCACTGTTGATGACAGTGGTTCATCATCAGACACAGAGGAGGACAAGCTAATGGATGGGAGCTTGACAGTGATGCAGAGTTGTTTGGATTTGATGATGAATAAAACTTGAGTTCAATAACTTTATGTAATACATTTTTTTTCAAATATCGGGCCCCAAAATTAAGGTGCGTCTTATACATGGGAAAATAAGGTAATCGATGTTAACTATAACAATATTTATAAAAATATTATACTGCCTGACCTGTGGTGGCGAGGTGGATAAAGCATCGACCTGGAAATGCTGAGGTCGCCGGTTTGAAACCCTGGGCTTGCCTGGTCAAGGCACATATGGGAGTTGATGCTTCCAGCTCCTCCCCCCCTTCTCTCTCTGTCTCTCCTCTCTCTCTCTCTCTCTCTCTCTCTCTCTCTCTCTCTCTCTCTCTCCCTCTTCTCTCTAAAATGAATAAATAAATAAAAAATTCTTAAAAAAAAATATTATACTATCTCTTAAACCCCCTGACCATCTCCACAGTTCTTGTTTTCTGCATCTTTTGGCTACATAGACCCTTTCTACGACACCTTCATACTTTTCTAACAGAAAGACAAGCCAGTCTTTTCCTCTAGTATATTGATTAAAATCTGTTTTCTATTACTAATAACTGGATGTGTAAAACATGTGACTTCACACACAGATGTACTCACTTTTGAAGGACTAATGTAGGTTTGTGCCCTATAGATACAGAAATTCCAAAAAAACATTTCATGTGATTCCATCAAAAAGGAAAGACATATAAGATTCACTTAGAATTATATATGCTGCATTATTGAGTAGATTCTCGATAGGGAAGAACTTCTGTTTGGACCAGGTGTTGGTGAGAACGAAGTCCCCTACCTAATGATTTTACGTGCCTGATGACTGAAAGAAGTTTCTGTGGGTTAGATTCTGCCCATGTACATTTCAAGCCTTCTCTTCCAGTGGCCCATCTGGACCAAATACCACAGAACACTCTCAGTGCAATCCAAGCCCTGAGCCTGCAGCTTCACGTGTGGATGCAGGCTGAGCCAGCCCAGTGGGTGAGCAAAGTATCCCCGGCTGTGCAGGTGAGACCCTTGCACCTTCATTAGCTCACAGTCAATCCATCCCTGGCCTTAAGGGGCTGCAAACCTGGCTGAGAATCCCACTCATCCGCAGCCCCTTGGAGAGCACAGACTCTTAAGTTTTCATCTCTGGAGATGCTGACTCAATAGTGAAAAGGGAGGTGATGCTTTGGGAAGCTAAGTGGGATGGGGTAAGGTGGTGTGGAGAAGGGAGGCAGGAGAGAACAGAGGGGACCTACTGAGCTGTCGGTATCTTAAATAAAGGAAGAGAAACCATCATTTACAGGGCTGGTTCTAGCAACCTGTGAACTGCTCATTTTTAGTCTTGTAACATTCCAAGAAACAATGGCCGGGACCAGCTTCTCCAAATTACTATCGTTGCCCTTCTTCCACAAACACACATGTGCCCCACAACTTTTTCACTCCCATTCTGAACCTTTTAAATAAGGGACACACACACACACACCCCTTGCATCTTTCTCTGAGTTACCACCATGAGGGCAAACACTAAGTCAGAGCCAGATCTATCGACTGGGATCTGAGACTGGCCCCTTGGAAACTGACACTCCTCGGTCTTCTCCCCGTGTCGTAAAATGGAGGCAATTATACCTCCGCTCACCTCTTATACAGGCAGTTCAGGTGAGTGAGCAAATCAGTGTGGTCCATAGGAAGCTCCTAAATCTGAAGGATGAGTTTTCTCCTAAAAAAAAAAAAAGAAGGCTTTATTTCAGCATTCCTGGAGGATAAGAGATTTGATATTCATACTATAACCTTGACTACCATTTGAATAGTCAAATACCAATTAAATACTATTTTTAAAACAATAACCACCTCTGTCGTGAAGTCTGCCTCTTTTCTTTTTAAACCGTTCTGTTCCCAAATGTGCAGACTTCAGGACAGATCGCCTTTGTCCACGTTCCTGTTTTGTCGCTTTGCATTTGGAACCTCTGGCAAGCTTTCTACCCTCTCTGAACTCCAGCCGCCCGGTCGGTACAACAAGGGCTGGTCATAGCTATCAGATGGGTTGTCAGAATTAAGTGAAATAGTGTTTATAAACTGCATAGTGCAATGTAGCACTTTGCTCGATAAATCATAGTTACTGTTTTCACTATATCACCATCTGTGCTTTCAGAATGAGTAAGGAGGACATTCAAACAAAAAGGAGGAGAAGTCCCCAGAGTTGCTGAGGTTATAGAAATGGGTATTCCCTACTGCTGTTAACAGGACCATTGATTAAAACCTTTCAGGAAGGATTTTGATTGTGTTTGTCAAAATTTATATGACACATCTAATACCTTGGAATCTGTTACAAACTGATCTAAAAACTAATTTGACTAGGCAACAACTATCAGGTTCTTCTGGTGAAATTCCAGTGACTCCAGTGAACAGATGTAGCTGATACCACTTTTATAGTAAAAGCCACATTTCTCAACTGTGGGTTTCTGGTTAGGTACTTCAAATATTGATACTAACAGCCCCTATGTACTTCAAATATGAACTAACTGCCGCTAGGTACACGCCCTGGGGGAGAAGGAGGAGGTGGGGTGTGCCACCTCCAACACTGGGCAGAGGAGAATTTGTGTTGCTGGCAGATAACACACTCCTAGAAGGCAGAAAGGGAAAACCTGAGCTGAGCATGCCCAGTATAGTTCCCCAATCCACCTGCAGGATTAAGCCGCCTCCTTCCTCGCCTAGCCTCTGCAGAAGGTGAGAGGAAGAGAGAGGCCGAGTGTCACAACTACACAGGAGGAGAGACATCAAGGAGATAAGAAGGTTCACCCTTAACAGCTACCTGTTGGCAGAGTGTCGTAAAAAAAGAGGTAAAGAAAACTGCCACAGTTTACTCCGTCTAATATTGTTTTAAAATTATTTTTATAAAGACTTTGTATTTGTGCATGTCACATAGTTATAAGAGAAAAAATGTAGGAGAGTAAGTCATGTGACTTCTATGTACAATGGAAGAGCCTACAGCAGAAGATAAAGAAGATAAAACAATTTTTTTTTTTTTTTAATGTTTCAAAGGGCTGGATGAGGCAATGGGCATTAAAAAGGACCTGAATCAGAGAAAGGAGAAATTCAGGGGGCCCGGCTGCTAGTTGGAGGACACTTTCCCTGGGGGCTCCTCATCCTGCAAGCTGTGGACGAGAACAGCACCCCCCTTGGGGGCCCTGCCTGAAAGCAGCTCCCCTCCTCCCTTATTCTGTCACAACTGTCTCAAGGCATGCACTCAATTTGTAATTAAATGTTGATTTAATTCTGTTTTTTATCTGTCTCTACCTTTAGATCAGGGGTCCCCAAACTTTTTACATAGGGGGACAGTTCTCTGTCCCTCAGACCGTTGGAGGGCCGGAGTATAACAAAAACTATGAACAAATCCCTATGCACACTGCACATATCTTATTTTTAAGTAAAAAAACAAAACGGGAACAAATACAATATTTAAAATAAAGAACAAGTAAATTTAAAAAAACAAACTGACCAGTATTTCAATGGGAACTATGCTCCTCTCACTGACCACCAATGAAACAGGTGCCCCTTCCAGAAGTGCGGTGGGGGCCAGATAAATGGCCTCAGGGGGCCGCATGTGGCCCGCGGGCCGTAGTTTGGGGACCTCTGCTTTAGACCCTAAATTTCTTGCAGGCAGGAAGAGTTTAACTTGTTCATTGCTGTATTCTTGACTCCATTAACTGGTACACTCCATGACTGGTACACAGTAATGTTGAGTTGTTCAACTGAACTGAATTGAAATAGTGGTTGTTTTCTGGCTCTTTCAGACTTCCTGGATTCCAGAGGTACCTTACCCTCCCCTCCTCCCCCCCCCCCCAGCCCTGTTTCCATAAGACTTTGTCAATAGTTAGGCACAAGCTCCTTTCTAAACAGAACTGCATTCTCTGCAACCCACTCTAATACCTAGAGCTGGGAAGTGGGTGGGGTTGGGAGCCCTCAACCCTCCAAACTCCCTGGCCACACCTAAGGCAACACTGCTCAGGCCCTAGGCACTTCTCTCCCAACCACAGAAAGCCCTGAGGCTCTAACAGAAAAGGTCTAAGAACTCCTACTCTGAGACCCTATCAGGTGTTCAGTTTCTGTTTAACTCAATTCATTTCACAATCTCTCCAAAACCCTGTAGTCCACCTGCTCTCTCAAGATTCTATTCAATAAAACCAGACTTGTCCCATTGCCTGGCTCCTGGGTCCTGCTTCCCCCATTCTCACTGGGCCCTGGGCTTCCACCTCATCTAGAGGTTCCACAAAGTCCCCACCCTGAAGGAGCCTATGCCCCACAAGTGAAGGAAAAGAACTACATGATACCTGCTTAAGTCCTCAGTTTCAGGGTACTTTAAAAATATGTTTATAGCCCTGGCAGTTTGGCTCAACAGTAGAGCGCCTGCTCAGCGTCTGGAAGTCCTGGGTTCGATTCCTGGCCAGGGCACACAGAAGAAGCACCCATCTGCTTCTCCACTCTTCCCCCTCTTCTTTCTCTCTCTCTCTCTATTTCTCTCTTCCCTTCCTGCAGCCAAGGCTCCACTGAAGCAAAGTTGGCCTGGGCACTGAGGACAGCTCCACAGCCTCCACCTCAGGCGCTAGAATGGCTCCAATTGCAGCGGAGCAACGCTACAGAGGGGCCGAGCACTGCCCCCTGGTGGACAGTGCTGGGTGGATCCCGGTTGGGATTATGTGGGAGTCTGTCTGTCTGCCCCCTACCCCAGCTTCTCACTTTGGAAAAATTCACACACACAAAATATATGTTTATAAAATGTGGTTTGATGTTCTCAAAACTTTATTCCTGTGTACTTTAAGTCCCTCTTTCTTTTCCTTTCCAAGTACAAAGAACCATTATGGAAGCCAAGGAAACTGAGTTCTAGTCCTAGCCCTGCTGCTGTGTGATCCTGGACCACTTGTTTTCTGATGGGATCCTGACTCATTTGCTTTGAGTTCGGGTCCTTTGATGTTCCTAGTAGGGAATTTTGTTTTCCTTGAGCACCCTGAGGTTGCCAGGCTCACAGGAACCAACATGAGGCCCACACTTACATGAGACTAAGGTATAAACTCGATGCCACATAATTAAGTTGCAGTGAGAGGCATGACTGAATTGGGTCCTACCCAACTAAGATCAAGTGACCAAGAACCTAAACCACTCATGAGAAGGCTGTTTTGGTGCTTGTAGAACAATTAGTGCTGTGTGGTAAGGGCAGAGGCCCCGGCTCTAAATCACCCTTCTCCGTCTCCTAACTAGCTGTATGAGATTATCCACCTTGAATAAATTACTTAACCTCTCAAGACCTCAAATTTTGAAGTTGTGGTGGGGCCAGCACATCTATGCCATGGATATATTGTGAGGATTAAATGGACCATCTGCTGTCAAGTGCTTAGAACAACTTGGTCACAGAGGAAGCCTTTGTGAGTACTAAGGTGACAAAATTGTCCAGGTATGGAGAGTCTGAAAACTTTCTACGGCTCAGGAAGCTCACACTTCCGATTGGACTTGGGTCCTCCTGGGACTGGATAAACACTAAGGGAGTGGGCTCAAATGCCCCCTTTCCAGGACTCTATGCTGGCCACACACTTTGTCACACCAAGGCTTTAAACACTCAGATTATTTCAGTTGATGAGGGGACAACTTTTGTAGTTTACATTTAGTCCCAGATTATACTCTGAACACCTGGGGGCAGAGGCTGGGGTCTGTTTTATCTGAAATCCCCACTGTTTACCATAGTGCCTATAAGGTAATCCACAAGGTTTCATAAACCAGGAGTTTCCTTTTGGTGTTCTAAGATTCCCTGAGCAACAATCTACAGTGCACCTGGGGGGTGGGCTGCACCTGCAGATAGCTATTTTCTTCCTAGTTTCTCAGTGGCTGACATTTTCCTGACCTCTCTAGAGTATGGAAGCAATTTTCAAAGCCCACTACTTACAAGAGGCCCTGGCCCAAAGGGGTGTGTGCCCTTGGGAGGGGTGTCTTTCCTTTCCTCAAACCCTTACCCAATCAGTCTGGTTTTTCAAGGATAAACTGATTACTGATAAATGTTCCTTCCTCCCTCCCTTCCTTCCTTTTTATGTAACAGTCTACTTTAAACTTCAACCTAGAAATGGGAACTTCAAGCAAAACTGGGTAGATGTCTTTAGTTAAGGCCTTCGGAAGAGGTAATAAGGAAGTTCAAGAAATTGTTCCAGTGGAGTTGCAAGACGGAGACTCATTAGAGCTGTGAAGGTGCTCAATCTAAGCACAGGGGCTTTTCTTTTCTTTTTTTTTTTTTACAGAGACAGAGAGAGAGTTAGAGAGAGGGATAGATAGGGACAGACAGGAACAAAGAGCGTTGAGAAGCATCAATCATTAGTTTTTCATTGCGACACCTTAGTTGTTCATTGATTGCTTTCTCATACGTGCCTTGACCTTGGGGCTACAGCAGACCGAGTGACCCCTTGCTCAAGCCAGTGACGTTGGGTTCAAGCTGGTGAGACTTGCTCAAACCAGATGAGCCCGCGTTCAAGCTGGAGACCTCGGGTCTCAAACCTGGGTCCTCAGCATCCTGGTCCGACGCTCTATCCACTGCGCCACCACATGGTCAGGCCAGGGGCTTTTCTTTGTTGGCAGACTGGCCTGTGAGCCTCTGAGCTTCTTGCAAGCAAGACCAACACCATCCTACCCCATGGATGCAGCCTATAGCCCAGCTGGAAGAGCCCTAAAGAGCTTATGAATTGAGTTAAATTAAAACTGCCAATGAATTAAATAAAGTCACAACAACTTGGCTCACAGTAAGGTGTTCCATCAATGTTTCTTCAGGTGAAGTTGGTAAATGAAAGGCAGTAAGGTGCAGTGATTTGGGGACCAGAATTTGGGATTTAGACTCAGATGATCCTGGGATCAAGCCTTGGCTTTGCTTGCTTCTTTCAGTGTGGCCGAGGCCTCTTCTCTGTAGAGGGCCTATTTCACAGGACTGTTGAGAATGAGATGAAATCAAGCATGTGAACTCTACATTAGAAACTGCTACTATGTACTCAGCATTACTTTGGAACAAACAGTATTCTGGGGCTTTCTTAATTAATCTTTCTACAAACTGAAGAGGAAGGTGCACCTTTTTTTGTTTGTTTTACAATTTACACATACTGTATTTTATTTACTTGACTGAAAGCCTTATGGTACATAAGATGTTCTGTGTAGTTGACCTTGGCTTTGTTCACACTGACTTCAGTGAGCCATATTTCAGTTTTCTGCGCTCAAGACTCTGCTCAATTCCTGCTGTTGCCAGCTGGTGTCTTTCCTTTCAGGATCAAGGTGGGTACTTTCATATTAAAACCTTATTTTTAATTCCTTCTCTGGTAATTCTTTCCTGGATTCTTAGCTTTGCATACTTATCCCTACCTGGAACCAGCATCCTAAAGTCACCAGGATAAATAGACCTCCAACATCACATAAACTATTTCTAACTTCCCTTTCTGGGGCTGCTGCACATTGGCCATGGGGTCAAAGGGGTACATGTAGCCCTGCCCTCAAGAAAGTGCTTTTAGCCACCCCACTTACATACGAAGACGCTGAAGAGTAGAGAGGGTGAGTCAAGCCCCCAAGTTCACATAGCTCGTGAGTGGTGTGCGGGGACTCACACACAGCCACGGTCTTGACGCCTGAGGGAGAGCTGTGGAGTCCCACGTGTGGCTAGTGAGTCCTTAGTGAAGGTATGCTATTCTTATCCCTGGCGTCACCGTGGTGTGAGGAGCAGAGGACGTGAGTTCTGACAGCTGCCCCACAACAGAACAGGAGCCACAGGAGCCTCAGCATCTCGACTTAGGCCAGCGTGGCTTCTTCCTCAGCCGCCTGCTCCAAGGCCTGTCCTGGGCAGCCACACCCAGTGTTCTCACCACACCCTGGTGCCCTTGCCACCTCAGAAGTTCTGGCCACACCCTGCCTGCTCCCGGAAGGTAAACAGGGCCACCAGAGAAGGGCCGCATTGTTGTGCCTGCAGTCTTGGCCCTGGAGGTCAGGTGCTTTGGCTTATAAATGCCACAAATCAATAAACAGCCAAAGTCAGAATTGAGGCCCTCTTGAACTTCAGCTGACCCCAACTCCAACCCAGTTTGTCACAGGGAAAAATGCCCAGGGACCTGCTTCCAAGAGAGAAAACTTCCTCGTGGCATGTGGATGACTACCTTGAAGGAGGGAGTTTTTGTTCATAGGGAGTGAGTTGAGGGGGGCGTCCAGTTCTCCAGGGGAAGACAGAAGTTGGCCAATGTCACCCAGAGCAGAATAACCTGCCCTGGTGCCAATAAAGATTGCAATAGTGAGAGAGGGAAGGATTTCTCCTCCACAGAGTACTGGCCTGGATGGATGAGTTTAATTACAACAGCCAAGATTTACTGAGCGCTCCCCGGGTGCCAAACACTGTGCTTAAAGCTTTACATAAGTTGCCCTGACCGGATAGCTCGGTTGGCTAGAGCATTGGCTGAAGCAAAGAGGGTGTCAGTTCGATCCCCCGTCAGGACACATACAGGAACAGATCCATGTTCCTGTCATCTCTGTCTCTGTCTCTCTCTCTTCTTTCCTCTCTCTCTAAAATCAATAACATAAACATTGAAAGAAAAAAAAAAGCTTTACAAGCTTTACCTGAGTTAAGTCGTTGGCTGTGCCCCCTGTGGGTTTTATGGTCTTCATTTCACACGTGAGAGCCTGCGCTGGAGCTGCTCCGCCCATTTGAGACCGAACTAGAATCTGACCCCGACAATCTTCTTTAGTTCCTCCCTCTCTGTTTTCCCTCTCGTTTCATTCTGAACCGGGTTTCTAATACCAACCTGTGTACAGAGGTACAAAGCCTCTGGGAGAGGCCGCGAGGCTGCCCTGAGGCCTGCGGGCTCCTCCGGGCTGCTGGGGGAGGGAAGAGTGGGCTGGGGAACGCTGCGGCGCGGGGCACTCGAGCACGCCTCTGCCCGGCCCCAGTGTGAGCAGGGGGGCCCTCACCCGGTCTCTGTCACGGAGTACACGTGCGGAGGGAGGGCCCGGAGACCCTCGCTGCGCTGTTCTCCTCCTCCCACCACTGCGAAAGTTACAAATCCTGCAAAACTTGGTCTCCTACATTGCTGCCTGAGGTGCAGGTTGAAGTTTGACCTTCTGGGTTGCTCCCCTGAGCTAATTTCCTGCAAATAATGTGACAAAGGTCTCTAGAGAGAAAACACCTCAGCACAAGTTCCAAAGGGGCAATGCAGTGAGCACAGCATGGGCCCCTCACCTTGTAAACAGGTGGGGGGAGGGGTCCGTTCCAGGCTGCCCCGAGAGCTGGGGCTAGCCTGAACAGCATGCTTTCTGCGTGTGGTAAGAAAACCCCCACCTCTCAGGTCTGTGTGCTGTGTCTGGAGTCAGGGAGTGCAGCTGTAAGCTTGGCGCCCATGCAAGTTTACTGGGCTCGTGCTTATCAACACCTACTGCAGGTCCTCCAAGAAATGTACTGGATCACTGACTATTTCCACGTATTGGGTAAGTCCTTTGATTAGTACACTATAAGCACTTCAAGAATGATAACGTTTTAAGATCAGGGTTTTTCCTAATGAAGGTCAGGAATTCTGGATCTAAGTTGCCAAGGTATCTGTGGTTAAGAGAGAACCCGGAAAATGTGGACTGGGGGCGCCCCCTGCTGAGAAGGGTGCCCAGAGACTTGGGGCTTTGAGTTCAGAGGCAGGGGTCTTCTGAGGGGTGTTGGGACATCTCCTGCTCCTCTCAGTTGGCTCTTCCAGGACTGGGTTGCATAAGAGTAATTCAAAGCAACACGGTTTAGTGGTAAAGAGGGTGAACTCTAGAGCCAGACTGCCTGGGTTCAAATCCTGTCTCTGCCACTGCTGTGTGACTTTGGGCAGGTCATTAAACCTCTCTGTGCTTCACCTTCTTCATCTGTAATATCAGCAGGATAACATTAGAACAATCTCACAGAGCAGTGGTGAGACATAAATGAACATGTGTAAATGAGTATTATAATTGTTAATTATATATTACATGATCACATATGTGCTGATTACTGCTAAGCATCCTTATTCTTGTTGTTATTAATAGAATCTAAGAAAAAGCTTCCTTTTTCTTTCTCAACTTTAAGGGTCACTCATGGCCATCAAAAATCCTAACCATATGGGAGTCATTAACAGGCATATGCTACTGGAGGGTGGAGACAACGCTGTATATAAAATAGATCACCTAACCTAACCCACCCCTCAGTAAATATTCAATTACTGTCAGTCATTCACAGTGTGGCGTGTATGACACGGACACATTATTCTAGGCACCAGAGGAAAGAAAGAAATCATTAACATTTCAATAATAAGGCTTTCTGAAAGGAAAACGGTTGAATAATTTTGTATGAACCAGGTACCTCCAACTTTTGTTAGGTCTGTTGGCTTACTATGATAGCAAAGTAAGCAGCTGTAGGCTGCCTTTTATTTCTGCTTTTGGGGAAATTTAATAAAGTCTGGTGTCTGAGGTAACAACAGACAACCACCAACGGTTTCTTGGAAATTTGGAAATTATACACATGTATCTCTATGTATGTATGCAAACATATATATCTATACATTACATTTTAAGGAACCTGCTATATAGTGACCATTTTTAGGACCATATATACATACATTCGTACATCCAGAATGACCTAAAGATGTTTGTGACCCATCGAGTGCAATGGTGGTGATGTTGGGGAGGCAGAGAGGCATGTAGGGGGTTTTGATAGCTTTGGGGCTACCCAGAAGTTTGGAAGTTGGTCAGGGTGGGGCTCAGATAGGGCGGTGTGGTGGGGGGTGCTAGTGATGATGTAGTCAATGACTGGAAGACCTCACTGCTTCATTTCAGGGGCAGCTCGTAGTTGTGGTAGGAAAAGCTTTGCCATCCTTTTGCCTGGGAAAACGTACGCTTGGCATCACTGCTTGTGCATCCTCTGCAGCACAGTACACTGTACTGGCCCCTGTACTTACCACCCTCTTCCCTGACCTCTCCTTACAATGGGGGCTTTATGGGAGCGAGGATATGCCTTTCCCGTCCACTTCTGTATCTCCAGCACAGAGTTAGCATGCAATACCTATTTGTTGTATGGATGAATGGAGAAGCAGATAGACACATGTATCAATAGACAAACGAATGAATGAGTGTGTGGATGAGTGAGTAAATAAGTAAATGAGTAAGAGAAGCAGAGGACCGTGTGCCTGGAGCTGAGAACTGTTCCCACTTGAGGGGTTCCAGAGAGGCAGAGCGAGAGGCTACTGTCTAATACCTGCTGACATTCACCTCCTGGTAGAAAGAAGGACCTACGGCAACAGCAGTTGCCACAACCCAAGGACATCATTTAGTGTTCTGAGCCAGGAAAACTTTTTTCTGAGACTGAAGAATCTCCTAGCTGATAAGATATTTTCCAAAGCAGCCAGAACCAAAAGGGAAGTCATTTGGATGAAGCGACCTTGTGGCAGTTTGGAAAAAGAAAAAAAAAATACTATCAACATCTAGAATCTGCAGTTAGAGCAGTTTTAGATATCCTGTATAGTTCCAACTTCATAAGAGCCTTGTAAAGTAGGCATGATTATTCTACAGATAAGAAAACTGCACCTCAAAGAGGTTGGATGACTTGCTTGAAGTGACAAGTGAAGCTGTTGCGTTGCAGAGCCAGGACACTCCCAGGGGTGCCGGGTCCAGCACCTGCCTGCAGCTATTTGGGAAAACAACAATGAAGGAGATGAAAAAAGTGAGGCAAGTTTATCTGTTGGTTAGGCAGCACTGCTGTAACAAACTCTGAAATGGATAATCACTCTAGCAAGAGAAGTTCATGTCTCCCTCACATACAGTCTAAAATGGATTTCCTAATGAACGGTTGCCTCTGCTCCGAGCAGAGATTCAGGAGCCTGTGCTCCTTCCATCTTGTAGTTTCACCACCGTCAGTGTGACCTCCAGCTGCCTATCTGCATCAAGCTGGCGGTAAGGGAAAGGGCATGGAAGATGGGAGGTCTTATCGGTCAAACTCGGAAGGGGACACATCCCTTCCAATCACATTCCTTTGGCAATAGCTCAGTCACTTCATCTATACTTCAAGGGAGGCTGCAAGATGTAGTTTAACTATGCCCAGGAAAAAAAGAAAGAATTTGGTAAAGCTGTGAAGTCCCTGCCACAACCCATTTTCAGCAGCTAGGAACATGAGCAAAAGCTCATGTTAGACCTCCAATAGGGACATTGGCCCCAGGCAAGCTTGCAGGAAACCAAACTTTCAGCTGCACCTCAAGCTGCAAACATGCCCAAAGCCCTTCTGTGACAAGCTTTGCTTGTTCTCTCCTCTTCTTTGGAGAACCACTCCTCTCCTATTTCAACCGGGCCAGTCCCGGTACCCTCAGTCCCATTGGCTAGAGATGGGTACATGCTCCAGGTGGGCTCAATCATATTCCCTTCTCTCCTCAGAATCAGGGGCTAAGGATGGGAAGGTCATGTAATCCAAGGAGAGTCTGTTAGCATTCTTCTTGAATCAACTAAGAAGGCTCTTGATTCTCCAGTTACAAGGCTATAAGGATGAAAGAAAGTGTGTTGGGGTCTAGCATCATGCCCGCAGCCTCATGGAGACAGCCGGAGAATGAAGGCAGCATGCAGAGAAGAGCAGAGGAAAAGAAAGAGATTTGACAATTTAGATGTCCCTGGATCTTTAAAGATATTCCTTCCCGGCCATTTTAGTAGTTTGATTCTATAAGCCAATACATTCTCTCTTTGTTTAATCTAGTTCAAGTGTGAAATACAAAACATTCACAAGGTCTCACTTTGCTCTCAAAAGGAGAAACCATGGTAGTCTCCCAAAATGAAAAAAAAAGAAGTCAAGAATTGCTCAATCCCAGACTGCTCAGACAAGAGAACTGCAAACTGTGTTCACTTTGGTTCTAAAACAGAAATTCCTTTTTTCTTTCTCATGAACTATACTGCCCTCCTCATGGCTCAGAACTTCATCAAGTGATTTTGGTGACAAGTGCACAGTTATTATCCTTTAAAATACTTTTTTAAATGTCCCGTGACAATGTCATCTGAGCCTTGATAATGTGGTAGTGCAGAAAAGAATCAAAAGCAATGCATTTATTCCAGACTTTAGGTGCATAAAAAGGTTCTGGAGAAGACTTAACAGTCATTATGATATAATATGCTTGCAGTTTAGCAGATTCATTTCTGCAAAATATTGGAGATCATGCTGAGGAAATGAAAAGCACCATTAAAAGGAAGCTCCATGCCAATGGGTGTCGATTTATGTGCTCTGGAAACATATTCAGCCATAGTTGAAAGTTATTAATGTGGGAAAATTTGCTTTGAATTTCATGAGTCTTGAATAATGCAAAGTCTTCAGGAATGTATCCAGTGCATAAAATGAACCCACACTAAAGAAATCATCACTTGCTCATAGGAAGTTAAATATCCAATATACTCGGTAGCTATATTTTCATTATGATTTATAATTGAAAGTTTGATTTATACATCAGTCTTTACTATGCTGGATTATCATGAGTCACCCCTGGGAATACTGAGGAGAATCATTTTCCTTGTGTGTAAGCTGAGGGCCTGCCATTTAACTGTGGCAATGCAGTCCCTGTTATATGATAGGATTCAGTATACCCAGGTGGACCTTAGTTCCATCTCTCCATTTTTACCACAACATAGACAGAATCAGGGCTTTCTGAGAGAAAAGTGGAAGATATACAATAGCATGAAGTATTTAGCTTATAATAGTAGCTTCCATTTACTAGTTGCTATTAGTATGTAAGGCACAATCCTAAATACTTTACATACATTATTTTATTTTATTGACCCAACAATCCTTGTGTTAAGTAATTTTTTCAGGTCATTAATTAGAATGTGATAGAGATGGTTATTTCAGTGTCTAAATTTACTTTTAAACACTTCCATATACATAACATATGTATTACTTTAGTTAAGAAACAGCTCAGGTAGTCTATTTTAATAATGAATCCACAGTTGGGTGTGTACATACATACACACCACAGCTTCCAATTAGGTTTTTAGTACTTCACTTTTATATATAAGATGGTTGCTAAGGTTGACCAAACATCTGAGAATATATTTTTCATTTAAAAAAATCTGAGATCAAAACAATACTCTTTAAAGAGCTTGATAAAAAGAGAAATAACACAAGGAGAAGAAAACTTCAAAAATCTGTACTTAATATGCTCAGAGGAAAAAAGAGAAGAAATTCAGGAAATCATATGAGGCTCATTGAGAGACCAAAAATTGAGCTCTTAGAAATTAAAGTGATGACAACAAACATGCAAAATACAATTTAAAAAGTTGGAATGCAGAAGAAATATTGAAGATAAAAAAATATTAAAAAAATAAGAAAATTTGAAGACCAGACCAAGAGTAATAATATTCAAATAAAATAGGAGTTCCAGAAAGAAAGGACAAAGAATACAAATTCCTCAAAACTGAAGGACATGAGTTTTCATATTGAGAGGTCTTGCTGAGTCCCCTGCATAATGGGTTTAAAAAGTCTCACACCAAGATACACATCATCACAAAATGTTAGCATTCGAAGGACAAAGAGAAGATTCTAAACACACTCAGAGCAGAGGAAAATCTTCAAAAGATAAAATAGCAGATTTCTCAATAGCTTCCCTGGGAGCTAGAAGAGGAATGCCTTCAAATTTCTAAGAGAAAAATATTTTTTTTAATAAAAAATATTTTAAACTTAGAATTCTATACCTAGCCCAACTATCAATCATATATGACAGTGAAATAAATTTTTAGAGATTCACGATCTGGAAGCTACCGAAAGATGTGCTCACTCAAAATGAAAATGTAAAGTACAAAAGAATATTTTGTGGAAGAAAAATAAATTATCCAATGTAGAAGAGAACATTAAGGAATTTTGAAGTTGACAGTAAAAGGAAATCCCAGGGTAACAGCTGTGCAGCAGAACAGCTAGTCCAGATTGCAGCAAGCAGAGAGAACTCCAGAAAGGATATCTTCTTCCAGAAAGTTTACATTATTATAACATATTCAGAGGAATTTACTTTCCTAGTGGAGATTTTAGGAATGACTTAAGTAGCTGGTACATAGAAAACTAAGCATGCTTTTGTGATTTATAGTAAGGAATATACTATATTTGGTCTTTATCCAATTTCTTGGAATTTCCTAGTGGTCAGAGTGACAAAGGTGTCTTTTATTATGTTAATGAGGTGACTTTTGGGAAGCCTCTCAGTCATATAAGGATGGGGATTGGTTGTCAGGGGAGCTAACCATGTGATTAAGGGGTTAGAACTTTTAGTTCCTACACCCTAACCTCTGGGGAGGGGAGAAGAGCTAGAGGTTGAATTAATTGCCAATGGTCACTGATTTAATCAATTATGACTATGTAATGAAACTTCCATACAAAAACAAAAAGGCAGGGTCCAAAGAGCTTCCTGGTTGGTGGACACATGGAGATTTGGGGAGAGTGGCCCACTCAACAGCACATGAAAGCTATGTATCCCTTTCCCATCCCTTACCCTGTGCTCTCCTCCATCTGGCTGTTCCTGAGTTATACCCCTTTATAATAAACTAGTAATCTAGTAAGTAAAAGGTTTCTGAGTTCTGTGAGCTGGTCTAGAAAGTTAATTATACCCAAGGAAGAGGTCGTGGGAACCTCCGATTTAGAGCCAGTCATTCAGAAGAACAGGTGACAGCCTGGGCTTGTGACTGGCATGTGAAGTGGGATGGGTAGGGGGCAGTTTTGAGGGACTGAGTCCTATGGAATCTGTTGCCACCTCCAGATACAGTGTCAGCACTGAACTGAATTACAGCACTCCCAGCTGGTGCCAGAGAATTGCTTGATGGTGTGGGGAAAAGCACACACATTGGAATTGGTGTCAGAATCATAGTAAGCAAATGAACAAGGGGGAAAAAATAAGGAGATACTGATTAAGTCCAGTGTGGAGAAGAAAACATAATAATATTTCATATGGCTCACCTATAGGTTTCAAGGTTAAAATAATGTAAACATTAAATATTGATCTTAAATACTTATGATAGAAAAATAATGGCCAGCTGGTGGGGGGGAGGGTGTCTCTGTATGCATGTGTATAAAGGGTGTATTGTAACATAACCTTTTTTATAGTAGGAAGACTATAAATCATAACTAAAGACTATAAATAATAACTAAAACTGCAAAGTTAGTATAACAACAGTGCCTGGCACTGATAGAAGTGCTTTTTCTACATTCTCTTTAGCGCTCACACTAAATTCTGAGATTTTTAAACTCACTTTACAGATAAGGATATGAATAACAATATAAGCATATAATTTAGAAATAGGGAGACAAACTCCATAAGAAACAGCTTGAAGAAAGAGAAATAATTGCCCCTGTGGAGAGGATATCAGGGATGGAAAAGATAAGTAGGAGAGTGCTGGTTTTCAATAGAAGCTTTATAAAACCATTTGAGCTCTTAACCTTTGTACATGCTGAATGTTGATGAAACTAAAAAACTAGTTAACAAATGCATATTCAGAATACATTACTCTTAATTTATAAAAAGAGTTTACCTGTTATAATCAATTCAATGTGGAAAACTCACAGAAAGCATCTCTCACCTTTCTTCTTGCCAGCCTTGGCTTTTGGGGATCCACTTCCCTGTCCTGCAGATCCCTGGCCCAACAAAACTGCCATCAAATCCCCCTTTCAGAGAGGTTGGAAGATTCTGTGGTATAGCCAACAACCACTCTTCTTCCAAGATGATTAGCAAGTGTGTGCACATACCCACATGCATATAAATCAGATTAAAGACAACTTAAACCCAAAACATCAGTAATCAACTTTACAGATGTTTTTAAAACTATGAAAGCCCTATGCAATCACTTTCCATCCACACTGGGAACTACGTAGTCTCCTGCTGTATTTTCTGAGGAAAAGTCTATTAAACAAACAGACATAACAATAAATGAAATGACAACATCTAGGTTTAATTAAAACACACAATTAAACATCACATTTATTCTGGTCAGTTCTAAGGATGATGATCCTACTGATATTTTTATGGAAAACAGTTGCTAATTAATAAATGCTAGCAAGAGAAACAAAGAATAATGAATGCTTAATTCATTATTCAAACTGCCCTGGGGTCCTTGTTTTAATCTCCTCCTAAGCTATCCTTTTAGTTCCGTGCCTTTTAAGGCTGAAGTTTTTTCACTGTCACTCATGACAAAAACAGAAGACTCCTTAAGTTCTGTTAGAAGCAGATCAGCTCCCAGATAACATGCTTCCACCATAAAAAGGAAGGAAGAAAAGAATGTGTCCTGAGGTGAAGTAACCCCTGCTGTACCTTGTCGGACCTGACCCTCCAGCTCCAGTGCAGAGAAGCAAACACTAAACCTCGCACCCATGATTGCACAGTTGATGTGTGAGGGGGTTGAGGAGAGGGGAGAATCCCTAAGATCTTAAATAATGACCATATTTCAATGAACCTTTAAAAAAAATAGCCTTTCTTTTTAGAGCAGTTTTAGGTTCGCAGCAACTCAAGTGGAAAGAAAGAATAATTGACTAGAAAGTACAGAGGTTTCCCATGTCCCCCTGCCCCCACACTGACACAGGTCCCCCACCATTATTGCCAGAGTATGTTCCAGGCTGGGAACCAGCGTTTACACAGCATTAGCACCCAAAGCCTGCCGTTCACACTGGGGTGCACTCTCAGTGCTGTAGTGATGGGTTTGGACGAACGTATGACACCGGGTACCCACCACTGGAGCGTCACACTGACTAGCCTTGTGCCCTAAAAATCCCGGTGCTCTGCCCATTCACACCACCGCCACCCCTGGCAGCATAGACAGACTATATTTTATTTTTTCCATCGTTTCACCTTTTTCAGAACATCATATTAGTTGTAATCACATAATCTGTAAACTTGTCAGATTGGCTTCTTTCGTTTAGTGGTAATATGCATTTAAATTTCTCCCCTGTCTTTTCATGGCTTGACAGAAACTTGATTTTTAAAAGACTCCTAGTCTGTCTGCTATAGAATAGTAGACGTTTATACTTTAAACTTTGGAGAAATTTAAGATACTTCCACCCATTTCCTAGCCTAGCTCTTCTCGGTTCCGCGCTCCGGGGCCAGGGGCTTGACAGAAGCCGTGGCCGGCATGCCCCGTGTACTCGGGGTCTGTCACTGACCACCGTTCCCATCACAGCGTGGGTGTGACCAAGGCCCCAGGCCTGAGGGCAGTACCAACATCCATTTGTTTCAGCCCCGGGTTCTGCGGCCCAGAGCTTGGGACAGCTGGTCTCCGCCTCCCCGGGGGCGGCCCGGCTGGAGGGTTTGAGGGCTGGGAGGCCTGTCCGAAGGCCCTCCACTCACCCGGTGCTTGAAGCCGGCTGTTGGGGGCAGGGGGCATGCCCGCTCTCCGCGCCGCTTAGTCCAGACTTCCTCCCAGAGTGGTGGCCGACTTCCTGGGTGAGTGTCCTGTGAAAATCAATAAACAGAAACCGAATTGAAAATGGACTCCGGGCCCTGGCAGGTTAGCTCAGTCCCTTAGAGCGACGTGGGCAGGCGTGGGGAGATGCCCATGGTGCGGGTTCCACCCGGGGTCGGGCACATACGAGAATCAGCCAAGGTGGCAGGAATGAGTGGAACAACGAATCAATGCTTCACTCGCTCTCTCTCTCCCTCTCTCCATTCCTCTCTCACTAAAAATCAATAAAATAAAATGATAATGAAATAAAATGTAAAAAAAAATGAAATTTGTAAAATGGATCCGGGAGGCTGGAAGACAGAACCCTCAGACAGGTCAGACAATGGCACGCACTGGCCCTAACAGGAAGACACGGTACCTTGCATCGCCACAGGAGGTAACACTACTTGACCCGCACAGAAAAAGGAAGAAAGGATTCCTCCTCACCCTAACAGCTCAGCCAATGGGAGACTACCATAGCTCAGCCAATGAAAAGTCACTATACTTTGAGCTTTCAGTTTCCTCCAATGGACTCTTGAGTTACAACAGCCCCTTGAGGGTAGTCGGTAAAAGAGCATTCTCCTCCTTTGTCTGGACTGGCGCCCTCCAACTGCTTGTCCAGAATTTAAAATTTTCGTGGTTTTTTTAATAAACCCATTTTGCTGGGGGTGGGGGGGTGGGAATCTGACTCTATTTATTTAAGGCCAAGAGGCCCATGAGGGAGCATCAGGCAGAAGCCTTGTTGATTTTTATAATCTTAGCCTTGGAAGTTAGGCGTTGTGCGGCCCTCTCTTTACTGAAGCAGTCTTCCCTCCCTCCATCCTGGTTCTCAGGGGTGGGGAAATAGATTCCTCCTCGTGATGGGGAGTGGAAAGTTTGTGGAAGAACACTTGAAACTGGAAATAGTACTCTAGCTATTTTTGAAAAATACAATCACCTTTGTATGGCAGTGACTTTGCTAGGTTCTGAGGATTCCTAGGAAAAAGCCTGGTTTCTGACCACAAGACCACAGAATGGTACATGAAGATTGGGTGGCAGGCAGTAACACAATTTTAAGTTCTACCGTAGTAAATAACCAGGGTGCTTTGGAAACATAGAAATGGCGTCATAACTCAACTTTGGAGCTCGAGAAAGATTTTACAAGGAAATTGTTGTAGAATTTTATAAAAAATCTCATCTGCATTTGTGGAAATAGAGATGTATATCTGAGGGTTCTCACTGCAACACAGGCTATAAGGCTATCTCCTCAAGGCATCATCACCACAGAGCGGATAGGTACTCACCTGCCACAAGGCTTCCTCAGTCTCCTTGAAGAAGACATGATGCTAGCAAGAACCTTTCATATCCCCTACTAGTGGCAAAATGGACCAAACCAGTGCAGAGGCAGTGGCTCTGACCTTCGGAGTCAGCTGGAATTGTTATAGAGTTAGCATGTCCCAGAAATAAGCTCCTTAGAATGAACTGCTCAACCAGATTGTGTCGAAAATAGTCTAAGGTCAAAGATGACAGAAGTAGATATGGGCTAAATTGCTCAATAAATATTTCCATTTTTCTTTTTTCTACCTGTTCCAGGCCTCAGGAGAGCACTGTTAGGAAAAAACTGATCTAGTTTGCACCTCCATTTTCCCGAGAGGAAACTGAGAGCCAGAGAAATTAAGTGACTCACTCAAGATGACCCAGACCCAAGGTTGGTTGGTTGTTGCTGTTGTTTTTTCATTTTGTTTTAACACTATGTAAAGCACTAGAAAACATTCCTTTGAGATGTGTCAACAAATGTCCAATTTGTGGCGAGGTTTTGGAATATTATCACTAAATCGATTCCCTAATTTATTAATTAGCATTTGGGGGGCCACAGGGAGAAATAGAAGTGGGTTCCCTTACTTCTTAATCATCACCACCCCACATCTGGGAGACGCAGGCCCCCCTCCCCCATTGCCCTGATTATATACTTAGTTCTGTCAAGGCTGAGACAGGCAGTTGAAGCTGAATGAATGATACAGCCTTTTAATTTGCTTTTAATTATTGTGGCCTGGTAACCCTTCCAAAGACCCTTCATGGAGTATAGTTTTATTTTTCCACTCATTAACCTCATTCACTAGACTGGAAAAAGAATTCCCATCGCTCAAGACCTCTCACTTTCATTCTTCTAATTCCTTTTTTTGTTGTTGGTTTCTTTCTTTTTTTTTCCAGCACTAGGAAAGTAATGTGTGTAAAACCAGAGCCAAGTATTATAGATTGGGGTTTCAAACACAAGCCTGTTTGGAGCTGAAGCCTAGCCTGTGGGATTGTAGCATGTCAGCCTCAGGGGATGGCCCCAGTGGCCTCAGTCTGGGACAGGGAGGGGCCTGAATGGCCCTTTGATTCAGCCCCAATCTGGGAGTGGAGGGTGAGGAAGGGGCCCGCCTGTCATTTGACACTGTTGGGCTTCAGCCTGGGCCTCTTTCCCTATTCAGGCCTCTCTGGAGCCTGCAGGCCTCTCTGAGGATGCCCTAACTGGCTAGTGCTGCAATGCCTGAAATTCCTTGCTCCAGGGGAAGTACACCAGCCATCCCAAGGGTTTGTGAACTCCATTAGCTTTGAGAAAGCTGCTGTTCATGAAGTTTCCAACACACACATCCACTCTGCTCTGCTTTATTCAGGCCTTAACCATGTGTTTGCTAGTTGATTTTGAAAGTACTTATTGTTTTTGTTGTTTGCATGGGAAACCTAAGTGCAGAAACAGACATGTGATTAGAATTAATGCAAGAGGTTAACAAGAGGTGAATATAGTTTGCCTCGTATATTAGAAAATGAGTTTGGATCCTGGCTTTTCCACTTATGATCTCAAATAATTTACTTAACTTCTCTGAACTTTTTCTGGACTTTAAAGTTCCCTCATCTATAAATAGTTATAATAGCACTTCCTTGATAGTCATTGTGAGATTGAATGCATTCCATCCATATAAAATGCTCACCTGGCACATGGTGAGAATTATATAAATGTTAGCTATTTGTCATACAGATTGCTGGCTTTGAAATCAACATACAAGTTCTATACACTTCCAAATATAGTTAAAAGATGTAATTTTTTGTGTGTGACAGAGACAGAGAGAGGGACAGAGGGGAACAGACAGACAGGAAGGTTGAGAGATGAGAAGCATCAATTCTTTGTAGCGGCACCTTAGTTGTTCATTGACTACTTTTTTATATGTGCCTGCCTTGATGTGTGTGGGGGGGCTACAGCAGAGCAAGTGACTTCTTGCTCAAGCCAGCGACCTTGGGTTCAAGCCAGTGTCCTTGGGCTTTAAGCCAGCAACCTTTGGGCTCAAGGCAGCAACTATGGGTCATATCTATGATCCCACGCTCAAGTTGGTGAGCCCACACTCCAGCTGGTGACCTCGGGGTTTCAAACCTGGGTCCTCCGCATCCTACTCCAATGCTTTATCCACTGTGCCACTGCCTGTTCAGGTAAAAAGATGTAATATTTTTGAAAGATCACACTTATATCATGTATAACTGCATAAAAATAAAATATCAAAAATAAGTCTAACAAATGATGTATATAACCTTTAAGAAGAAAATCATAATATTTTTATTGAATGTAATTAAAGATTACCTAAATAAATGAAGAGATATTTCATGTTTATGGAGAGGAAGATGCATTATCTTGAAAACCTTTTCCCTCCATATTAATTTTTAATCCAAAGAAATTTTAAACAAAATATTGATTAATATTTTTAGTGTGTATATGTGGAACTTGACAAGTTAATTCCAAATGAAGATTAAAGAGCAAATAATTAAGAAGTGCAATACCAGTACAAAGATTGAGTAGTGGAAAAATGAAACAGACTAGAGAATCCAGAAGGACACGTCTACATTTCTGGTAACTTGATACGACAAAGGTGGCCTTGCAGATCAGTGGGAATAGGATGAATCATGCAAGAAATAGTGCTGAGACAATCAGCCATTAGCAAAACCTCAGAATTGGATCCCTGACTCTCACAGCAATGCCCTTTCTATGGTGACTTTGAATGTCTACTTGTAGAGTAGGCAGAATACCTATCTTCACACAATTGAGTGTGAGCTTGACTGTGGGACTTGCTTTGGCCAACGGAATGGAGCAGAACACATATGATACTGAAACTGAGATTACAAATGCTTTGCGGTTTACCTTGCCCTTTACCATCTATCATGGGAAGAGCATGCTCTGAGTTGCTGCTGCTGTCTTCCAATGAAAAGTACTTGGAGCAGACCTACTCATGCCTGAAGTTAACCAACAGGAATGTGGTAGGAAAAGAAAATTTGATTGGTATTCACCACTGTGATTTTGAGAGTTGTTCTTTATATAATATATTCTAGCAATAGCAGACAAGCATGTTAATTTAATCAAAAGGTTTTTTGTTTTTGTTTTTTAAGGATGTTGGGTACTCACAGAATCAATAAGAAATGAAGGCTTGGAAACAGGCAGGAACAAGACTATTTCTGGAGGACAGGATTTCAAGAGCATTAAGAAGTCGAAAAGCAAGCTGTCGAAGGCCAGAGCACCACTTCTGGGACAAAACAGAACTGTTTTCTATTTCTTAATTCCCTGATCAAGAGTCAGATACCAGGAAGAGAGCATGTAACTGCCTACTGTTCTTAGGGGCTTGAGCCACCTCTCTCCTAACTAGCAACAATGGTGGGATACAGCCGGTGCGCACCAGTTCAGCAGAACCGGCGCCCAAGTTTTTGTTGAGTTTGGTGAACCGGTTGTTAAAATGGCACTTGTAATCAGAGTTCTCTCTAAGGTGGGCACCTGGTCAGCTGCCCAATATGGAAATCACAAATGTACATTACTTACTTTTTTTCATGTTCATCTGCACAACAATGTATTCTAAATGCCTGTAGTAATGTTCAATCCGTCCATAGGTGAAAAAAATTGCAAGTGAAGATGCCCATCAAGAAGCAATATAGAAATATCTTATATAACAGTTTTGTTGTATTTTGGTCAGGTATTATTTAATATTTTTTCATTAATATTTTAAAGTCCTTTCTTGTAACATAATCTAGTTTTGTATACCCTCTTTTATTGTTCTTAAGTATTAAATGCATGAAATAATAAACTACCTTTTGGTATATCTTTTTTTATACTTAAAATGGCCACTAGAGCAAAGAACTGGTTGTTAAATTATTTGAATCTCACCACTGACTAGCTAGTGCTGAAGTCTTCTCTCCCAGACTATTCCAGTGGGAAGAAAGAATGCCTCAAGAGGAAATGTGCTTTTAGGAAGAGGATATTGATACTGGGCAGGGAGAAACAAAAAATGGGCAGACTTATGTTGACCAAGCAAGCTTCTGATTATGTTATTTCTTCTAATGAGGTCCTGTAGAAGTTACTACCTACCAACATGTACACTCATTTGGTCAACTCAGTAGTGATATTTTTCATAGTTAGCTTGTGTTTGGTCTTGAAAGGTGGCCATCTAACTGGTACTTGCCAGAACTGTTTTTCTATATCTGTGTAGCCTGAACTGTTTTTCTATATCTGTGTAGGACCTAACTCTGCATTCCCAGTGACTTACCGGTAATCAATGGATGCTTCTTCCCAGGGAGGGTCGTCTTAGCCACTAACTAGCCTCCTAGAAGTTTCCTCTGGGGCCATCATTCTTCACTGGCAACACAGAGGACAAGAGAAATAGTCTAGACAGAACACCAGGGACATGAAGGGAGTAGCAACAAGCCAGTTATTCGGTATTGATTTTGCTTTGAAACCCTAGGTAATTAGACTAGGCTTTATCTCACATAACCAGCTGGACATAGTTGGAGGTAATTTTGAGTTGGGAAATAACTCAAATAAAACTGTTTTAGGAAAATTATTCTTCCTATTGTGTACAGGTTGAAGAACATAAAGGAGAGATTGATCGTGTGGAGTCTGTTTGTTTTGTAGTGTAGCTTTTTAAGCTAGAAGTATAATCATGGGCAACTTCTTTGAAGTCAGTTTCCTATTCCCCAAAAGTCTCTCATCCAAGGCCAAGGTAGCCCTGATCCTGCTAAACATCAGAGGCCAAATGAAATCAGGTGTGGTCACAATTGCACAGAAGGGTATTGATAAAGCATTGGGATGTGCTTCTTCTACATTGAGGATTCCCAGACTGTGGGCTGTGAATACTTTGGAGAGCCTTGGAGCTGTTGTAAGAGGCCCCAAGTCTGTATGTGCCTCAATCACAGTTTGAGGCTGGGTAGATAACATATCTCATGTAACCTCTCTATTCTTTCCTAAATATATATAGAAGTGATAGCATTTAATTCAATGCAATTTCATTTTCAAGAGTTAGTGATTCATTATAACAGTTTCTTGTTAGCATAGATTTTTCTCAACCAACAAATATTACAGATGAAATTACTGTCAGATGGGGATCTACAAAATAGAGATAACATAACACCTGTCTCACTGAATTGTTGTGAGATTTTAGTAATTAAATGCGTGCAGGTGCTTAAATCAAGGCTTAAAGTGAATGTTCAATAAATAGCAGCCATTATTATTAGATGACCTCCATCCTTGAAAGGTGGGGACCACTTATCTAGATGATCTCTAAAATCACCCTTGTACCTCTGAGTTTTATGGTCTTATGAATTTTGTGAAAAATCTTATGAAGTGGGAAGACAGTCAATGAAATCTAATGACCCTGTAGTTTGTAATGCAGACAAGGGCTCAGCCTATTAACTGTCCTGAGCTCGAGCAGAAGGCACCCTTGGACAAGGGCCCATGTCTCTTCAATTGACAGTATGGTGGAGAGAAGCCGAATTCTGAGACGTCTGGGCACTAGTTCAAGGGTCATCTGTTTCCTTCAGCGAAGAATGAGCTAACTACTCTTTTGACTCAGCTTGCCCACGGAAAAGCTTAACAGCAACTACCAAAGTAACCACAAGGTGTCACTGTGACCCCAAATTTCACACAAGGGCGGGTCCCTGGGGGCAAGACCTCAGTTCATTTTTTTTTAATTGAACTTATTGAGGTGGCATTGGTTAATAAAATTACACGGTTTCAAGTGTATAATTCTGTAACACACCACCTGTGTATTGTATTGTGTGTGCACCACCCAAAGTCAAGTCTCCCATTGCCATTTATCCCCCTTACCCTCTTTTCCCTCCCCCACCCCTCTCCTTCTGGCAGTTACCACACTGTTGACTATGTCTATAAGGCTTTGTTTTTCTTGCTTAATTCCTTCACCTTTTCTCGCCCAACCCCCAAGCTCCCTTCCCGCTGACAGCTGTCAGTCTGTTCTCTGTACCTATGATGAGTCTGTTTCTATTTTGTTTGTTTATTTTATTCATTAGATTCCACATATAAGTGAAGTCATACGATACTTGCCTTTCCCGACTGGCTTATTTCACTTAATGTAATACTCTCCAGGTTCACCTGTGCTGTCACAAAAGGCAAGATTTCCTTTTATACTGCTCTGTAGTATTCCATTGTGTAAACATACCACAGCTTTTTATCCTCAGTTTATTTTTAATGCATACTTTCCCAGTGCTTCTAAACCCTTACTGTGCTGGAGGTCTTGTTAAAATGCAGATTCTAGTTCAATAGGCCTGGATGGGGCCTAAATTCTGCATTTCTAACAAGCTTTCACATGACACCCATGTTGCAGCAAAGTTCTAGCTTTCAGCAATTTTCTCATCCATTCTAACTGCTTTTTCCAGTTGTTTCTGATTTGGGACAGGTGTAAGTATCAAGTAGAGCCAATAAAAAACCAGGGAGCTTTCTTCTAATACTGTAATCACAGGTGTGTTAATCCCCTCTAAAGAATGACTATGATGGAATAACACCTGTCCATCATAGTCATTCTGTGGAGAAGATCAGACAGTTCTTCCCTGTCCATTTTTTTCTCTGACATCAGGATTCATTAAGGAATTTATTGCAAAATTTACAAAACACTTAAGTGGCCAAATGCTGCAGCAAACACTCCATGTCAGGAGTTTCTGATAGAAAAAGCCAAGTCAGGGTTTCTGATAGAGTCCATATAACTGGGTTGCAAAGAGCCACCCTGAGAATTGAAGAAGTGGACCAACAGGAAGAGACGCTTTGCTGGTGGCGGTGCTCTTGCATGCACAGTGGCAGCTATTTTAATATCGTGAACTTCTGCTTCCCACAGCCAGAAGGGCCGGAGGGGAGCGACCAACGTAATGAAACTGTGTCTGCTTGTACAGAAACTCTTGCTTTAAGCTCGGATGCGTTATGCAAAACGGGAAGTGTTGGTTCAGGCGGCTCCTGCTGTGCTGCTTTTCTCTTGGTCCTTGATTTTCTTTTTCTGTTTGGTTTGGGGGGTTTTCTTCTCAATGATCATCATATATCATTTTTCTTCTTTTTATTCTTGGGCCTGAAGCTGAATTTAGGACAGAGAGATATTAAAATAAAAATTATATCTATTCAGTATTTCTCTATCATAACAGTTCAATTTAAAGGTGACCCAGCTTCCTGTTGTAAAGCTAAGGAAGATACTGACCCTAAGCTCTCTAAGATCTGATAGTGGAGTTAATTTCTCACCTCCATTCTCTCCTGGGCCTCCTTAGCGGACATGCCTCTCTGTCCAATTTGCATAAAATACGGAACTGGGTATTCTAGCTGAAACCAAACTTGGAATAAAAGTTTGGCAGTTTGGGTGAAATTTACTTCCCTCTGTTTATATGCATGAATTGATATGCAGAGAAAAGAGAGGAGGAAAGTATTTTCAGGTTGGCAAAGGGGAGGTGGGAAGGAATAAAGACAATGGAAGGGGTAGGAAGCTGATTCCTCTCCTGGCCCCGTGGCCTGGTTTAGCGCTCCCATGAAGGGTGCAGGGATTTCATCACTCAGTGCCCTCTGGGTCCCAACATTACAGCTTTGAAATGCTGAGATGTTGGCACCCAGTTTTGAGGAGAGAAAGTGGTGGTTTGTTTGTTTGTTTGTTTTAAATCCTACATAATAACATGCAGTTCAACTACTTGTTTTGATTATGTAAACCATATACTTGGATTGGGGGAGGTGATTTTCCAAACTTTTTAAAGAATACAATGTTTTGAAATGTACTATGTAAATTGTAAAGGCTAAGAAATATGACACAATTTTATGGTCTCTGCATAATTATGACTCCTAGAATGACAGTGTGCAAAAACTGGAAAGAGAAAAAGCAAAAGATCAAATTTTACTTTATTTTTTTTTTTGCCCAATTGGCTAATTATTCACAACTTTAGCCTCATAAATTTATTATTAATAATCAGAAGATTTCATGATTTTCTTCACTTTTACTTTTCAGAAAAGATACTATTAAAAAGAGCCTAATTAGTGTTAGAGCATCAGCCCTGTGTGTGGAAGTGCCGGGTTCAATTCCTGGTCAGGGCACCCAGGAGAAGCACCCATCTGCTTCTTCACCCTTCCCCTTCTCCTTTTTCTTTATTTCTCTCTTCCCCTCCTGCTCCATTGGAGCAAAGTTGGCCCAGGCACTGAGGGCAGCTCCGTAGCCTCTGCCTCAGGTGCTAGAATGGCTCTGGTTGCAATGGAGCAGCAGCCCAGATGAGCAGAGCATCGTCCCCTAATAGGCATGCCGGGTGGATCCTGGTCGGGCACATGTGGGAGTCTATTTCTCTGCCTCACCACTTCTCACTTCAGAAAAATACCCTCAAAAAAGTGCTTAATTTTTTACAGTGTTTTTTAAATGAATAGAATTTTCAATTTTCATGTTATAATAGAAAAATTCACCAGCTCATTAGAAGATTATGCATGCTCATAGTACTATTTTTATTAGAATGAATATGCAGTGTTTTTTTTTTAATTTATTCATTTTTAGAGAGGAGAGAGAGAGAGAGAAGTGGGGGAAGAGCAGGAAGTATCAACTCCCATATGTGCCTTGACCAGGCAAGCCCAGGGTTTCAAACCGGCAACCTCAGTATTCCAGGTTGATGCTTTATCCACTGCGCCACCACAGGTCAGGCAATATGCAGTGTTTTAATGCTTTATTTGAGTCTCTAATTATGGAGGTTTCTAAAATGTGTATATAATTACAGTCACTTTTTATTTAAAAAATTAATTGGCCATTATTTTATAGATTTGGCAGTTTATAACGTATGTGCCTCCTATTAAATTATTATCTCCAGTTTTGTTTTTGAAGATTTATTTTTTTTATTTCCTAACAGAGTAACTTAATCTGATATTAGATTTCAAATTATTAGTCATTTTAAAATAATCCTAAGCACTAGTGGGATTGTCTTATTTTCCTCTCAATATTTTTATGAGGTATAATTGACATAACATTATATTAGTTTCAGGTGTACAACACAATGATTCAATATATGTACATATTGCAAAATGATCACCACAATAAGTCTACTTGACATCTGTCATCATACATAGTTACAAATATTTTTTTCTTATGATGAGAACTTTTAAGATCTACTCTCTTAGCAAGTTTCAAGTATGCAATACAGAATTGCTAACTATTGACTCCATGCTATACATTATGCTACCATGACTTATGTATTTTATAAAACTGGAAGTTTGTATCTTTTGACCCCTACACCCATTTCACATACCCACCCGCACTCATGCACCACTTCCCACTTCTGGGAATCACAAATTATTCTATCTATAGCTTGGTTTTGAGGGGTTTTTTTTTGTTTCTTTATTTTAGGTTCTACATACAAGTGAAATCATATGGGATTGTCTTTGCCTGACTTGTTTAGTATAGTGTTCTGAAGGCCTATCCATGTTGTCACAAATGGCAAGGTTTTATTCTTTTTTATGGCTGAGTCATATTCCATTGTATATGCATACCACCACATCTTCTTTATCCATTCATCTCTTGATGAACAACTTAGGTTATTTCCATTTATTGGCTATTATAAATAATGCTGCAATGACATGCAGGTATACATATCTTTTTGAATCAGTGCTTTTGTTCTCTTCGGATAAATGCCCAGAAGTGGAATCACTAGATCATACAATACTTCTAGTTTCAGTTTTGTTGAGGAATCCCCGTACTGTTTTTCACAGTGGCTGAACCAACTTTCATTTCCACCAACTGTGTACAAGAGTTCCTTTTTCTCCACATCCTCACCAAAACTTGTTACCTCTTGATCTTTTTGATACTAGCTATTTTAACAAGTGTGAAGTGATATCATTTTGGTTTTCATTTGTATTTCCCCGATGATTAGTGATATTGAACATGCTGGTTCCGATGAGACTCTCGATCCTAGCACTGCAGCTTTGGAATGCTGAGATGTTAGCACCCAGTTTCGAGAAGAGAGACATTGAACATACCACTACATGGAATTTAGCATGGCTCCTCATCTGAAGAATAATGGACTTGGGATTATTGAGGGAAAGCACCATTAGCATGAACATTAGCATCAGCTCCAAGGCACCTTTGTTCAGCAATGTTAATAGTACAGGTCCCCTTCAAGGACCTTGCAAGGCCCCAGGTCTAGCCATCTGAGATAACTGATGTGAAATAGACTATGGTGGCACCAGATGGTGAGTATAGCTAACAATGTAGTGTGTGAGCACAAGCAAGGTCTTATAGAAATATTCATGGGAACCTTTGCAGGATGGCCAGAACTTCTCTTAGGCAGGAGGGCCAAAGACAAGAATTTGGAGTCGCTGATGTGGATGTGCCTTCTTTGTAGCCACAAGCTCACGAGGACTGGTGGCATGTGGTTTGCACACTAATGAGGATGACTCTTAACAAGGTATCTCCATCCAAGAGTAGGGTTGAGCAGGAACAAGTATTTCCAGGGTGGCTAGAAATGTGAAGAAACCAATAGTGTGAAGCCCTGGGAGGCAGCCTAGCAAGGAGGACATGAAAGCAGGCTACCAGGGATCTCTGCCATGTACTAGCCATGAAACCTTCACTTTTTGGTTCCCTAGGTACACTATCTGTTACCTGAGATGAAGGATAAAATCTAAGTCACCGTCTATGAGAATTAATGAGTATGATTTATGGCAGCCTTAGAATAGTGATTGGCACATAGAAACCTTAGGAAGGGTTAGCAATTTGTACGGTTACACACAAGGCCAGGATACTAAGAACAGCATTGCGGAGACTGATTCAAGTTTTTTCCAGAAATGAAAGAACCAGGAGGAGGTTGAGGGCTGATGGGTGTCTGGTTGGCCTCAGGGCTGGTAAGTCTAGGAATGAAAAGAAGATGTTGTTCCCAATGGACTAGGAGAGCTAAGCTGGTACAGCTTCTCCCAGTCACAGTCCCTGGCCTATTTCCCCCCCAGGGTGCTGCTGCCAGGAAGTCAAACTCTGCAGGTCGTTAGGTTTAGAACGTTCCCTGGCACAACCAAGAATCTAACTTCCGTGCGGGGAACAGAACTTAGTGATGTGGTGCTTTCACCCGTTGTGACATAAAAGAAGAACTGCCTCTCCCCCTTTTAATTTTTTATAAAACCATAGGAGAAATTTCTAATAATAACCTTATAATATCGTGGTGCTAGAATTCGCCTGTTCTAAGCTGTCAGATCCATCAATCTTTTATTTTCTTTTTCAATTATGGTTTGCACTCAATATTATTTTGTATTGGTTTCAGGAGTACAGCATAGTGGTTACACAAGCATATACTTTACAAAGAGGTCCTACTGGCATTTCCAGAACTCATCCAGCACCAGGCATAGTTATTACAATATTAGTACTATGTTTCCTATGCTGTGCTTTACATCCCCATGACTGTTTCATCACTACCAATCTGTACTTCTTCCAGGCATCCCCAAACTACGGCCCGCGGGCCGCATGAGGCCCCCTGAGGCCATTTATCTGGCCCCCCCGCCGCACTTCCGGAAGGGGCACCTCTTTCATTGGTAGTCAGTGAGAGGAGCACTGTATGTGGTGGCCCTCCAACGGTCTGAGGAACAGTGAACTGGCCCTCTGTGTAAAAAGTTTGGGGACCCCTGTAAGTCCCCAAACTCCCCTCCTCTCTGTCATCCATCAGTCTGTCAGACCCATCAATTTTACCACTGAATTTTCCCACATTACCCATTAATTAGCACTCAAGAGAAAAAACCATCCTGCTGCCAATGACTTACTCTGAAACTGAAACAAGTCATTGTGCCACCAAGAAATAAGAAGCAATGTCTGTTCCGGCTGCACGAGCCAGGATGTTCTCCTTTCCAGAGCTGCCTTGAGGGTGTACAGGGCCCCAGAAAAAGATTTTTGGCCCAAAAGATTTAAAATAATTTGATTTTAAATTGTTTCCAAATATATGTATATATGTGAGGTTTAGTAACTTATTAATGGAGATGGGTAGAAAACAGTGAGTTTCTGCATTGTTTATTGTCTGAGTGGGCTTTTATTTAATCTATTGAACGATTATTTGTAGGATCCAAGCACCAGCTCTCCCTGTTCAAATCTAGGAACCATATCTTCAGACATTTTCTTCCTGAAGATATTTTCATCATTTCACTCTTCTTGGTTAATTTTATATGTCCCACCAGGTGAAAATAGTAGCAGTGCTGTAATTAATCACAAGAATATAGCTCTTCAGAACCTGTGCCCATTAAACAGTTTAGACTTTTTTGCCTCTCAGTTCCCTAACAGCATGTATGTACATTGCTACTCATGATACTGCAGCATTCATCCACACTGCCTTGCAATGGCTGTCTCTCAAAGGTTGGTACTGTGCTTCACTGCTACAAGTCTTCCCTAAAGTATGCAGGAAAATGTGAACCACTGTTTGTTTTTGGTCTTGTTAGGTTCACCATTGAGATTCTTATGGAGTAAACATATTCCAGCTGTGTCTTCTCTTGGGCTCAGGTGGTAATCACTGTATTCCTAGAATGGGAACTTTGGATGTTGACCAAATCCTTGCCTTCTACACCATCACAATTGAGGAGGGTAGGTGAGGGGTTCATGCATGAAGAGAGAGGCACAGTCCTATTCTTGTAAGATATGTCTTTCCCTCATCATCATAGCTTAAGACATGGAGAGCATGATGTCAGCATGTTAATGGGAGGCAAGAGAAGACGTTGCTTCAAAGGCCCGTTGTTGTTCAGTCTTGAAAGCCATCCTGGAAGAATACCTAATACATGGCACAGAGCTAGCAGCCATGGTGGTTATCAGCTGGATTCCAAAGTCTGGGGGGTGGGGAGGAAGTCAGGGTAGATAGAGGACATCTGCTACCATACCTGCCATCCTCAGGTGCTATAGACAGGATACCACAATGGAAATATACATGAACACAGGCCCACACAAGTGGCTCAAGCCCAAGGCTTGGTGGTGAACTGTTGGTAACCCCGACCCCTAAAGTCATCTTGTATTCAACATGAAGAATCACCCCAAATCAGCATGTTAGCACCATTCTGGTGGCTCAGTCTCAGGTTATCTCACACTGCTTTGGCCAGTAGGAATGATCTGCTTGCCTAAATATCTACCTCAAATGGAGGCCCAACAACCAGTCTCTGAGAGGACCTCATAAGCATGAGTGTCACAGCCCCTTAGGATATCTGGTTGACCTTATGTGCAAGGTAGAGAGTCAGAAAATGGCTCACAGGAGACAAATGAGACCAGGGTCCATGTGAGTCGGGTCTGGGCCAAAGACATTTTTTGTGGAGAACACTTTCAGTCCTGGCAGTACCAGACCCTAAGAAGAACTTATAAAATTTAAGGAAGGTCTTCCAAAGAACTGGGGTGGGGGCAGATGCAGGAGTCTGAGGCATGGGCCCACGGTAGAGGCCTTATTGGCCCAGAACTTCCCCTTCTTCTCTTGAAAGGCTGATACAACAAGCACAGGGGCAGTGGTGGGGGAACCCTAAAACCCCATTTGTGGTGACGTGTATAATCTGTAGACCCTGAAATAGTGCAAGGGCTGCCCACAGAAAACCCTTGAGATCAAGTAGATCCCAACTGGAGGAAGCAAAGAGAAGAGCCAAAGGTGGGGAAGGGGAGAGACAACCTGCGATGGCAGCTCCCAGGAAATGTAAGCAAAACACACTTATTGAAGGTGAGCAGTGCTCCTGAAAGTGAAATCTATACCCCTGATTTATGACAGCTAGGACTGACACTGAACTGGGCATCCTCGGCTGTCCTGCTGGAATTCAAAAGAGCAGAGGAGGCCAGTCAACAAAGGGTCCACAAACAAACTCTGCTTCCTTCAGAAAATAATTAAAGAGCAGCCGTGTGCCAGAGTATGCTAGGCAGAGGTGGAGACCACGTCTGTGAGCAACACAGACAAAAATATCCTCTCTACAGGAGTTTGCATTCTAGTGGGGAAGACAGAGAATACGCAAGATAAATAAAGAAATGACACCGTAACTTAGAAGATGGCAAATGCTATGGAGAAATAAAAAAAACAAAGATGGCCTGACCTGTGGTGGCGCAGTGGATAAAGCGTCGACCTGGAAATGCTGAGGTTGCCGGTCCGAAACCTTGGGCTTGCCCGGTCAAGGCACATATGGGAGTTGATGCTTCCTGCTCCTCCCTCTTCTCTCTCTCTCTCTCTCTCTCTCCCCGCCCCAAAATCAATCAATAAAAATAAATAAATAAATAAAAATAAAAAAACAAGGATGGTAGATAACCAGTGTCACCATTTTCAACCAAGTTGCCCAGGAAGTCTTCACTGGAAATGTGATTGGAGCAAAAGATTTGAAAGACAAAGATCATATTGACGTGTTTTGGGAAAATGTGAATGGATTTAGTCAAATGCTCTACCACTGAGAAATGTGAATGGATTTAGAATCCGCTTCATTGGATTTTCATTCAAACATTTAAAAGTAATTTTTAGAACGTGCATGCATTGTTAATATTTACCACTGAGCCACCTTGGACAACACTAACAAGATGCATTCAGAAGACAAATACTCTCAACTGTGAAGAGGGAGACTGGTGGCCACTGTCTAAAGTTGTGCTGGTGAGAAGGCCCCACTCAACCTCCCTAACCCCAACTCTGAACAACCCCACCTTTGGCTGCAACTTTGTTCTTGGACAACTGAACACAAAATACTTCAGCAGCTCCATAACCACTTGTCTGTAAAGGGCAGTGTGTGGCTGTTGAAATAGATGTCCAGGCCCTGGCCAGATAGCTCAGCAGTAGAGGGTCGGCCCAGTGTGTAGAAGTCCTGGGTTCAATTTCCAGTCTGGACACACAGGAGAAACGATCATCTGCTTCTCTACCCCTCCCCCTTCTCTCTCTCTCTCTCTCTCTCTCTCTCCTTTCTGTCCCTCTTCCCTTCCTGCAGCCATGGCTCAAGCAGTTTGAGCAAGTTGGCCCAGGGAGCTGAGGATGGCTCTATGGCCTCGCCTCAGGTGCTAAAATGACTCACTTGCCAAGCAACAGCACAGCAGCCCCAGAGGGGCAGAACACTACCCCAGTAGGGGGCTTGCCAGGTGGATCCTGGTTGGGGTGCATGCGGGGGACTGTGTTTCTGCCTCCCTGCTTCTCACTTAATAATAAAAAAAATTAATTAATTAAGAAAAAGAAAAGAAATAGATGTCCAGGAGCAGACCACCTCTTTTTCCACAATTCACTGTAGTGATTCATTGCGCTTGCCACCTGAGGGGATTCCAGAATGCACTTCCAGACCCTCAAGTAGCACGGCAGAAGGCAGAGATCAATACCAGCAGCACTCCGGATGTCACAGCACACCTGTGCAAAGCTGAGCTAGGGGACTGTGGGAAGCATCCTCAGCAGAGTACCAGTGATGATGTCCTCAAAACCTCCGAGGGAAATCAGGCTCCAAATTATTCTTTTTTTTTTTTTTTTCATTTTTTTTTTTTTTCATTTTTCTGAAGCTGGAAACAGGGAGAGACAGTCAGACAGACTCCCGCATGCGCCCGACCGGAATCCACCCGGCACGCCCACCAGGGGGCGATGCTCTGCCCACCAGAGGGCGATGCTCTGCCCATCCTGGGCGTCGCCATGTTGTGACCAGAGCCACTCTAGCGCCTGAGGCAGAGGCCACAGAGCCATCCCCAGCGCCCGGGCCATCTTTGCTCCAATGGAGCCTTGGCTGCGGGAGGGGAAGAGAGAGACAGAGAGGAAAGCGCGGTGGAGGGGTGGAGAAGCAAATGGGCGCTTCTCCTGTGTGCCCTGGCCGGGAATCGAACCCGGGTCCTCCGCACGCTAGGCCGACGCTCTACCACTGAGCCAATCGGCCAGGGCCTCCAAATTATTCTTTATTCTTTGCACAGAGAACATGTCTCTCTTGTGTTGGGGACAATGGGTGGAGAATCTGAGGAGTAACCTCATAGTGTGTCACTGATAGAAGATGGTTGTTGTCTTAAGCATGTAAATGCAGTGGCAAATGCAGACTGCTTTGGTTGTGCAGAGACAGTAGAGCAAGTCCAGATCTCACATGAATACGGGGGGCCTGGCCAGCTAGCTCAGTGGATAGAATGTCAGCCTGGCATGTGAACATCCTGAGTTTGATTCCCAGTCAGGGCACACAGGAGAAGTGGCCATCTGCTTCTCTTCCCCTCCCTCTCCCACTTCTCATCCTCTTCCTCTTCTGCAGCCAGTGGCTCAATTCATTCAAATATTGGCCCAGGTGCTAAAGATAGCTTGGCTGATTCAAGCATTGGCCCCAAACAAGGGTTGCCAGGTGGATCCCAATGGGGGCACATGCAGGAGTTTCACTATCTCCCCTCCTCTCACTTAAAAAAAAATGAATATGGGGAATATAAGGCTCTGATCTTGAGAATGAAAATGAAAGGATCAAGAAAATAAAATCAAATGTAAAAAATAAAATCCACCTTATTGTGGATTGCAAGGAAAAGTGTTATCGAGGAGTTAAAAAGCTACTGTTTGACCTCGGGCTTAGATGAATTATTTAATTCTAAAGCCTCAATTTCCCCACTTGAAAGAAAGAGTTAATACTTGATATGTTCTAAATTCTCATTCAGTTTAAGTATTCCTAGTCTAGCCTGACCTGTGGTGGCGCAGTGGATAAAAGCGTCGACCTGGAAATGCTGAGGTCGCCAGTTCAAAACCCTGGGCTTGCCTGGTCAAGGCACATATGGGAGTTGATGCTTCCAGCTCCTCCCCCTTCTCTCTCTCTGTCTCTCCTCTCTCTCTCTCTCTCTCTCTCTCTCTCTCTCTCTGTGTCTCTCCCTCTCCTCTCTAAAATGAATAAATAAAAAAAAATTAAAAAAAAAAAAAGTATTCCTAGTCTATGTTTTTTTTTTGCTTTTTTGTTTTGTTTTTACTGATTTGTTATAATAAAAGAGTTGAATCTTTAGGGATCATTTGCCTTAAATTAGATTTAAAATTGTTTACTTCTTCCTCCAAACCACTTGGAATTTGAGGACTACAATCCCATTTTAGTGCAGCCCTCTTTGCCATATGACTATCAACCTGAACTGTTGACACCCAGAAAATACTGCCATTTATCTGCAGAGATGCACAGTGATTGTGATGGTCCCCAAAGGAATCCACAGACAGACACCAATCACATTGACATAGCACTCAATATCCTTGGGGAAAAGAATAAAAGAAGCTCTAGGTTGACAGATGGCGAGGATATTAAAAAGAACTTGCAAGTTCACAAGATCTGGAGTCATTTTCAAAACAAGATCGAAACTGAGGAATTCTACCATGGAATAATCCTAGTTGACTTCACAGCTAATGTTACCTACTTTGCATGTTACCAGTTAGTTAATCTTTAAAGATAAGTGTCACACTGAGTAATTTACTCAAGTTTTACAAGATCTTCATAGAGTATCTGTATAACTCCTCCAGAAGGCACGAATCACATACTTAACTATCAGCAGCCCGGCTACTGAGATCCTGGGAGGAAAGGCATTCTCCCCATTCTCTGCTGTCACCCCGCTGTGGTTTCTTTGGGATTTCCCATTTACCAAACAGACCATGGGCTCAGCAGTGAGAAAGAAAAGAGACACACAGACCCTGGTCAGTTTCCCCAGTGGATAGAGCATTGGCCTACTGTATGGACATCCCAGGTTTGATTCCTGGTTAGGGCACATAAAAGAAGTAACCATGGGCTTCTCTCCTCCTCCCTCTCCCCCTTCTCTCACTCCTCCCCTCCCACAGCCAATGGCTCAATTGGTTCTAATGTTGGCCCTGGGTACTGAGGATAGCTTGGTGATTAATCATTAGCCCCAGACAGGGGTTGCCAGGTGGATCCCAGTCAGGGTGCATGTGAGAGTCTTTCTCACTATCTTCCCTCTTTTCAGTTAAAAAGAAAAAAGAAGAAGAGGAACACATAGCGTCAAGGTTGCTGGACTCTAGCTCCTTGGAGTAGACTGATCATTGGGCAAATGGAAGCACAACCTGGCTTCTAGATTGACAACCAGCCTGCTCCCTAGATTTTCAGGTTGACTGTCTTGAGTACAATTTTTCAAATGACTGCTAGCCTAAGGACTTCAAAGACCACAACTATGAGAAAATAAAGTAGATGTAGAACCCAATTTTATCTAGCTTAGAAGATTAGTTTTATTAGATTGAATGAAAGAGAACAGATTTTTTTTAGGCCAACAACAACCAAATATTGGCAATTTTCCATTATTCAAAATGTATCCAGGAATCCTTCAATTCTGGATTCTCTGTCTTCTCATCTGGCTTTAACCTATTCCTGATCTTACTGTCCAGCTTCTCAGAATTTGCCTTCAAATTCCATCATCTATCCTGAAGCCAGCTGAGACCCTGCTAAGTTTGTCCAATGAACCCCAATATCCATTTCATAGATGTTCACATAACACCTTCTCAGAACCAGGGACTGAGCAAACTGTTGCTGGTTCAAGGGCAAAGGAAAGTCTGTCCTAGCCTTTGAGTCTAATGAGAAATGGAAGCTTTAAAAACATATACTATCAGTTTGGTGACAGAAACCTGTCCAAAGTGCGATAATCAAGTGTTAATCCAGGAGGATCATCACGCTTGGGAGAAGAAAGGAAGAAGTTTTCAAAAGAGTTGACATCTGCATTGTGCCTTGAAGGGTATGTAGATTTCCTGAATGATCCAAGGTGGAAAGGTATTACAGGCGGTCGCACTACCAAGTGCTGGAGCCTGGTGGCCTGAAAGAAGACCGAATGTTCTGGGAAAGGGCCAATACCGTGATAGAGCTCAATGATAGGGTGCAAGGAGGTAAGAGGGGATTGGTGTGAGATCTTAAAAGAGCATGACCTTTTCCTCCTTTATCAAGTGGGTGATCCACAGAAATTTTTCTGATCAGGGAAGTAACATGATTTGAAATATAATTTTGTAAAATTCAGGAAATCTTGTTTTCCTTCAATGATCTATAAGACTAGAAGGAAAGAATCAAGCAAAATGAGTAGGATATGTAGGCTTTAAATACTATATTTAGTTTCTTTTCCTATTGATAAAGGAAATACAGATTTATTCTAAGCATCATAGAGATATAAAACATAGAAACCAAATGCTCCCTGTATTCTCACCTCCACTGATATATACAAAAGTATTGATATAGATTACTTTAGACATTTATTTTAATGTATAAACCAACAAATCAATATAATTTTTACCATATCAGTAAATATAGAGCTACCTCATTCTTTGTAATGGCCATATAATATTCTATTGCATTAATGTACTATAATTTATGGAATTAATCCTTATTTTGTGGACATTTGAGCTGTTTTCTGTTTTTCATGATTGTAAACAATGCTGGGAAAACACCTTTTTATGTAAACTTTTTGCAAACCTGTGTTTCTATAGGATACATTCTTAGAAAACTTTAAAGGAATTAACATGAGGAAATGATCATTTTTCATTGCAATAGATATTGCCAAATTTCCATCATAAAGGTTGTATTAACGTATAACCCAACAGTGTATGCAGGCCCCAATTTCCCTAAGGGGGGGTGGTTTTTATAGGCAGTCTGTACTTATCAGAGAGATTGTAGAACCTTGAGACTCTTCATTCAACTCTGTGAATGTCCGTAGTTCACATGTGTTTCTGGTTTCTAATAAATTAACATTAATAGCAGCTCAAAGCTTTGCCCCAAAAAGTCCACATTTACGCCTATCCTTGGGCCATTTCAAGTATGCTTTCTTTTCAATGAAAACTTTCAACTTTGGATACCTAGTCAGAATGCAGTAGAATGGAATGCGTTCCAATAAGATAAGAATTGCGTAATGAGAAGTTTCCTGGAAGAGATTGTGATAGGCAAGTAGAGTTCATAATGGCATCACTCATTCTGGACAGAGTTGGGAGATAAAACAAAGATGAATTTATAGCTTTTCTCAATGCAGTTTAGGATATTTTCAGGAATTGTGTTGCCAGAGTCAAAGTTTTCCTTGGAAAGGCAAATCAAGACAGAACCATCTTCTTTCTCTAGATTAGGGATCAATTCATGCTTCACCCCGGCAGAATCATGTTCACTATATGAAATAAACAAATGGAACTGGACATTTCTCTGGAGTTGTTGGGTTGTCTTCCTGACCCTGTGCCATGTCTGTGTCCATTGACCAACCATCCTGAGATACCAGGGCAGATAAAAGTGGTGGCAACAGAAGGCCACAGCCACTACCAGAACAAGCATGATAACCACAGTAGTGACAATCAACAGAGCTGTGTTGCAAGATAATTCAGGAAGGTAAACATCCTTTAACTGAGTCCCCTTTAGACTCAAAGGGTATTCACAGATGTATGAATCTGACCATCCGACCATCATGCCTTTAGAATATTTTCCAAGCTGAATGAAATCTCTTACTTCACAAGTACACTGGAATGGATTTCCTCTTGCACTTACAGTCTTAACTTCCTGGCAGCTCTGAAAAAAATCTAGAGATGGGCTGAATATTAAGTTCATTTCAATGTTTAGAATTGAAAGTTTTTTGAAATGGCTGCACCCAGGAAGATCAGTTAGAAAATTAAATGCAAGATTTAGCTCTTGCAAAGACTTTAGATGAGTAATCTCTTTAGGGACAGTTGGAATTTTGTTATTATTCAGATCAAGTATTTGAATATTTGTGGGCAAGCACCTGAAAATAGAATCAGCAAATTTATTGAATGAGAGGTTCATGGTGATCAAGGTTTCTGGCCAAAAACAATTTTCACCATTTTCATGTTGTAGGATTTTGGCTTAGATCTAAGAGCTGCAAGGATGTGTGGTTAGCAAAGCAACTCACTAAGGAAAGTATCTCCAATTTATTGCCCTTCAAAATGAGAGTTTTCAAATGAGGCAGTTGGATAGGTTTTCTAAATAGTTCATCTGTTAAAATAGTATTAGCAAAATTTAAATATTGGAATCTTGTAGGAGAAACAGGGAATAGCATGTCTGGCATTAGTGCATCTAATATTGTCAGGTTTTTTATATCCATTTTGGTAAAAAGCAAATAGAAACTCTCCTGTGGAATAGAAAAAATTCTGAAATGCTCCAGTTTTATAGTTGTTATTACAGTATCTGAGTAGTCAAATGAATTGGGGTCAAGATGAACCGTACCTCCAAAAGTCATGGGTTGAATTTGGAAATATTCTACTGATGTATGCCAAACAGACTGGAAGATGTCATCCCAGAGTAAATTAACTTTATTAAGTAACAGAATTGATGTCTTAGAATTCTCGAAAATAAGATTTTTTTGAGTTTCATAATGTGGAAGTTGGCTTTTGCCATCTACATTTGTCATTTCTAATATTTTTGAAGTCTTGATTCCATCACGCAAAAGAACCCAGAAATTTGTGTTCGTTGGTAAAACAATTTAAAGTTTTGTTGTATTTAGGATGGGCAGGCTGCCTTCTTCATAATGAGAAAGAGTCTTCAGTCCTAAAAAAAACAGTATTTAGATGCAAATAAGCGATTTTCTGGAAATCTGATTTTTGTATTTTTGCCCTATTCAAACCTAGAATTTCCAGGTGAGTCATTTTGCCAATCTCCTCACAGATAGGCAGGGTGTCAAAATCATTGAAAGAAAGATCTAAATGTCTGAGACCTGCCAGTGAATACCAAGTTACAGTCTTCAGTCTGTTGTAAGACAAATCTAAATATTTTAACTCCTTGTTATATTCAAAGGTCTTGAGATCCAGCTCTCGCATTCTGTCATAGCACAGAATCAAAATTAACAGTTTAGAGACAGAACAAAAATCTACACTCTGGAGTTGATAAAGAAGGTTGTGGGATAAATCCAGTGCCGTTGTAGTTGGGGTCAAGTCTGCAGGAACCTTTCTTAGAGACATATTAGAGCAGTTGGTAGTCCATTCCCTTTCTTCTGGCAGCTCTGAAGCCCAGCCATGCATTGACATGACAACACTACAAAATATGTAAATGCTTTTGATATGTCTCATTGTAATTCCAAAGATTTTATCACCGTTTCCTTCATGTGAATGATGAAGATGAGTTCAAAATACCAAAATGACAGCAAATAATGTTAAGTGGTTATGTGGTTTGTTAAATCCTGTAGTATTTTTTTTTAAGTGCCAACATATGAGTTGAAATAGGGTCCCAACATGTATATTGAGCCTTTGAACTTGATCTCAGAGCTTGGCTCATAGATTTCCCAGACAGTTATTGTGCCATATCTCCGTCACTGAAGCAAAGAGGAGAAATATAATAGTTGGCAGAAGTGTCTCTCTCTTAGTTCAGCTTAGGAATTTTATTGCTAGGATATAGTCCACATCCTCTCTTATATTCTCTTTTGACAGTATGAAGGCATTAAGAAAATTGAAAGTAATTTTTAAATTTTTTTATTAATTTATTTGTTTTTAAATTGAATGTATTAGGTGTCATTGAATACAATGTACAAGTGATTTATTATAGAATTGTACACCTGAAACCTGCATAATTTTATTAACCAATGTCACCCCAATAAATTCAATTTAGGAAAAAAGAATATAATTTTTTTTAATTTTTTCTTAATTTTATTGATTGATTTTACAGAGAGAAGAGGGGAGAGAATAAGAAGTATCAAGTCATAGTTGCTTCACTTTATTTGTTCATTGATTGCTTGTTGTATGTGCCTTGAATGGGCAAGCCCAGGGTTTTGAACCGGAGACCTCAGCATTCCAAGTCAATACTTTATCCACAATGCCACCACAGGTCAGGCAAGAATGTAATTTTTTTAAAGACTTTATATTTTTAGGAAAATATATGATTTACAGCAAAATTGAAAGGAAGATACAGAGATTTTTTTCCCCCATATTCCCTTACCACATGTTCTCCTTTTCTTTTTTATTTTTAATTTGTGTGCTGAGATTTGCACTCATCTGATTTCCTAGTTTCCAATTCGGAGACAGGCTGACAAGTCACCACAGGTAACATAGCCAAAAATAAATTGTCCAGAGTCATTTCCTTTCTATGTCACCTAAGCATCTCTTCCCCTTCCGTCATCAGCTTCTTCAGCTGCCCCCAGGTTGGGGGTTGCTGACGGTAGGTGCTCCTGGCCTGGCAGCTGGGGTGGAGATGAAGTCTCTTGAATCTGGTGGTCAGATCTTTCTCCGGATTCATGGCGTCTCACCAGACATTCAGAAACCCACAGAAGAGCCTCAGCAGACCTAGGAAAAACACAAACATATTCTCGGTCCCATAAGAGAACAGGGTCTGGCCCTTGCCAGATTCCTGTGAGCAGGTCCTTCCATCGCACTTCAGGGAAGGCTTTTCTTGTTGGATGCCAGAGTCTCTTGGCTGCTGAATGGCCCAGTATATCAGCATTCAAAAAATTTAAAGTAAAAAAGCATGATAAAGATGATTTGCAGGGGAGAGACAAGATGGCCATGGAGTAGTAGGTGGACGTTCCAATTCCCACATCCCAGAACCAAAGTGGATTACAACTTAATTTTGAGAACAGTCAGCTGGAAAGACCAACTTTGGACTAAACAAGGAGGATTCTACAGCCAAGAACCACCAAAGAACCAACACTGAGACTATTAGGAAAGGCGAAGATTCGAAAAGGGCTGTCCTGCTCCTGGGAGCAAGCGACAGCCTGGAGGGACTCTTGTGGTGAGGAGGAGTGCCCGGCAAGTTGTGGTTGTAGGTCCTCAGCCCCAGAACTGGAGTCCCAGCCTAGAGCCCTGAAGCCTGGAAGGGGCGAACAGACTGTTTTTGGCTGAGAAAGGAGCCTAGATACTGTTTGAGAGAAGGAGACAGAACTCTCTGACCCAGGCTCTGTATTAAAGGGACTGTACGGAGAGCCTTGCTCACAGCCACCTTCCCAGGGCTTCGAGAGCAGAGAGCGCTGGGAGGACTGGATTTGCCAGGAGAGAGTGTGGTCTCAGAGGCACACAGAGGGAGACACTTTGAGGGATGGACACCCTAATGCCTGGACTGAATCATGCCCCAAATTTAAAAAAGGCGAAAGATTTATACGATCTGAAGAGAAACCAGAGCATGCCCCAAATTTAAAGTGAACATTTTTTCTCAGAGCAGCAACACCAACCAAGGGAAGAAATTACCCCATCCACCGGAGGCTCCCCTGCCCCTGTTAGAACAAAGAGGTGCTTAGAGGCAACAGCATGTTATGGACACAGGTAATGAGTGCTAGGGTCTGAGCTACACTGCCTGCCTTCCCCACACACATACACTGCTGAGTGCTCCCCGAGGGTGGGTAGGCCGGCAGCAGTGGGGTGCGGCTGCAGGAGCCAGGACAATCCAAGCGAGTATGTGGGCCCACCTGCCAAGGGGGAGGCCACGGCAGCCACTGTGGAGGTCTGAGCAAGCCTGCAAACTCACCGGCAGCTGAGCCCGGGAGACTGTGGAGGTGGTCGAGCATAGGCGCGCACAGGCTGGCGCATGGAGCTGGGGGCCACAGCAGCCACTGCAGAGATCCTAGCTCATGTGCAATCCCGCCCACCCTTGGAGGCTGAGGAGGCCCAGAGGATAGTGGAGGCAATCCGAGAGGTTGTGCATGTGTGAGCCTGGTGGTGAAAGCAGAGGCCACAGTGGCTGCTGCGAAGGTCCGACCTCACGCACAATCACACCTGTGGTGTGGGCCCAACCCTGGCAGTGGCTGAGGCCCAGGTGACAGTGGAAGTAGTCTGAGTGGCTGCGCCAGTCCCGCCTGCAGAGGCCGAGGCCACTGCGGCTGCTGCACAGGTTCAGAATCGTGTGCAATCACGCCTGTGGTGTGGGCCTGCCCCTGGCAGTGGCAAAGGATCGGGCGACAGCAGAAGTGGTCCTAACAGATTCACACAGGCTGCCCGTGGTACTGGAAGCCACTGGAAGCCACTGCAAAGGTTCAAGCTCATGCACAATCCAGCCCATGCGTGATCCTGCTCTTGGCAGTGGCTGGGGCCCAGGTGACCTCAGAGTCATAGTAAACACTGACACAAAGAGCAAAAAGAATAGTGATAGCAGATAAGTAGTCCACAGCAGATTACAAACAACAGCTGATGCCAACCCAAGAAGACCTAGAAAAAATACAACTGAAAACTGGAAGTAGACAATACCAACCCTAGACTCAGCTAGCTACACAAACAACACACCAAAAGGAAGAGTGTATACACAAAATGGAAAGACAAAGAAATGCAATCCAAATGAATCAACAAGAGAAATCCCCAGAAAAAGAACTGAGTGAGATGGAAATAACCAAATTACTGGATGCAGAGTTTAAAATAATGATTGTTAGGATGCTCAAAGATCTTAAATAAACAATAAATGACATATTGAACACTAAATAAAGAGATAAAAAGTATCAAAGAGGACATTGAAATCATAAAAAAGAACCAGACAGAAATGACAAACACAATATCAGAAATGAAGACTACACTAGAAGGAATTTAAAGCAGGCTGAATGAAGCAGAGGATCAAATCAGTGACTTGGAGGACAAGATAAGCAAAAGCACAGAAGCAGAACAGCAAACAGAAAAAAGGATAAAACAGTCTGAGGAAACTCTAAGAGAGCTCTGTGACAACATGAAGAGAAACAATATCTGCATAATAGGGGTTCCTGAAGAAGAGAAAGAACAAGAGATAGAGAACCTGTTTGAAGAAATTATAGCTAAAAATTTCCCTAAATAGATGCAGGAAAGAGTCACACAGATTCAAGAAGCAGAGAGAACCCCATTAAAAAGGAACGCAAAGAGACCCACACCAAGACACATCATAATCAAAATACTAAGCTAACAGATAAAGAAAGAATACTAAGAGCTGCAAGAGAAAAACAGTCTATCACCTACAAAGGAACCCCCATAAGAATGACATTCGACTTCTCAACAGAAACACTTGAGGCCAGAAGGAAATGGCAAGAAATATTCAAAGTAATTCAGAACAAGAACCTACAACCAAGACTTCTTTATCCAGCAAGGCTACTATTTAAGATTGAAGGAATAATAAAAAGCTTCCCAGATTAAAAACAAACAAACAAGGAATTCATCACAACCAAACCAATGCTGCAAGAAATGTTAAGGGGCCTGCTGTAGACAGAACAAAATGGGAAGGAAAAAAAAAATCTAGTAAAAGAGGAATGTAGATTTAAAGAAAAAAATGGCAATAAACAACTACATATTAATAATAACCTTAAATGTAAATGGATCAAATGCTTCAATCAAAAGAAATAGGGTAGCTGAATGGATAAGAAAATAGGACCTGTACATATGCTGTCTACAAGAAATCCACCTCAAAACAAAAGATACATATAGACTGAAAGTAAAAGCATGGAAAAAAATATTTCATGCAAATGGAAATGAAAAAAACCTGGGGTAGCAATACTTATATCTGAAAAAATAGACTTTAAAACAAAGACTATAGTAGGGGATAAAGAAGGTCACTACATAATGACAAAAGGAACAATCCAACAGGAAGAGTTAACCATTATAAATATCTATGCACCTAATATAGGAGTACCTAAATATATAAAGCAGACTTTGATGGACATAAAGAGCAAGATTAACAGCAATACTATAATAGTAGGGGATTTCAATGGCTCACTAACATCACTGGATAGATCCTCAAGAAAGAATATTAACAAAGAAACAGCAGAATTAAGGGACACACTAGATCAACTGGATTTAGTAGTATCTTCAGAACCTTTCACCCTAAAGCAGTAGGATATACATTCTTTTCAAGTGCTCATGGTACATTCTCTAGGATAGACCACATATTAGGGCATAAAATGAGTCTCAACAAATTCAAGAAGATTGAAATCATATCAAGCATCCACTCTGACCACAATGGCATGAAACTAGAAATCAATTACAATAGAAAAACTAAAAAACACTCAAACACTTGGAAAGTAAACAGCATGTTATTAAATAACGAATGGGTCAACAATGAGATAAAGGAAGAAATAAAAAATTTTCTTGAAACAAATGAAAATGAGCATACAACAACTCAAAATTTATGGGACACAGCAAAAGCAGTCCTGAGAGGGAAGTTTATAGCATTACAGGCATACCTTAAGAAGCTAGAAAAAGCTCAAATAAACAACTTAACCCTGCAATTAAAAGAACTAGAAAAAGAACAGAAAGTAAAGCCCAGAGGAAGTAGAAGGAAGGAAATAATAAAGATAAGAGCAGAAATAAATGACATGGAGACTGAAAAAACAATACAGAGGATCAATGAAACCAAGAGCTGGTTCTTTGAAAGGGTAAACAAGATCAATAAACCCTTAGCCAGACTAACCAAGAAAAAAAGAGAGAGGACTCAAATAAATAAAATTAGAAATGAGTGTGGAGAAGTAACAACTGACACAGCAGAAATACAAAGGATTGTAAGAAAATACTATAAAGAACAGTATGCCAAAAAATTAGACAACCAAGTTAAAATGGAATAATTCCTCAAAAAATATAATCTTTCAAAAATCAATATAGAAGAATCAGAAAACCTAAATAGGACGATTACAACAAATGAGATCGAAACAGTTATCAAAAACTCTCAACAAACAAAAGCCCTGGGCCAGATGGCTTCACAGGAGAATTCTACCAATCATTTAAAGAAGAACTAACTCCTATCCTTCTCAAGCTATTTCAAAAGTTCAAGAGGAGGGAAAACTTCCAAGCTCCTTTTATGAGGCAAGCATAATTCTGATTCCAAAACCAGGCAAAGACAACACAAAGAAAAAAAAACTATAGGCCAATATCCCTGATGAATTTAGATGCTAAAATTCTCAACAAAATATTAGCAAATCGAATACAGCAGTACATTAAAAAAAATCATAGATCATGATAAAGTAGGATTTATACCGGGGAGGCAAGGCTGGTATAAAATTTGCAAATAAATCAATGTGATTCATCACATAAACAAAAGGAAGGACAAAAATCACATGATAATATCAATAGATGCAGAAAAAGCATTTGATAAAATCCAGCACCTATTTATGATCAAAACTCTCAGCAAAGTAGGAATACAGGAAACATACCTCAACATGATAAAGGCCATCTATGACAGACCCACAGCCAACATCATACTCAATGGGAAAAAATTAAAAGCAATCCCCTTAAGATCAGGAACAAGGCAAGAGTGCCCCCTTTCACCACTCTTATTCAACATAGTTCTGGAAGTACTAGCCACAGCAATCAGACAAGAAGAAGAAATAAAAGGCATCCAAATTGGAAATGAAGAAGTAAAACTATCATTATTTGCTGATGATATGATACTGTACATAGAAAACCCTAATGTTGCAGTAAAAAAACTACTGGACCTGATGAATGAATTCAGCAATGTGGCAGGATATAAAATTAATACACTGTACTCAGAAATCAGAGTCATTTTTATACACCAACAATGATCTGTCTAAAAAAGAAATTAAGAAAACAATCCCCTTCACTATTGCAACAAAATAAAGTACCTAGGAGTAAATTTAACCAAGGAGGTTAAAGATTTGTACTTGGAAAATCATAAAATATTGATAAAAGAAATCAAGGAAGATACAAACAAGTGGAAGCATATACTGTGTTCATGGTTAGGAAGAATAAACATCATTAAAATGTCCATATTAACCAAAGCAATTTATAAATTCAATGCAATTTCTTTTTTTTCTTTTTTTTTTTCCTGTATTTTTCTGAAGCCAGAAACGGGGAGAGACAGTCAGACAGACTCCCGCATGCGCCCGACTGGGATCCACCCGGCACACCCACCAGGGAGCGACACTCTGCCCACCAGGGGGCGATGCTCTGCCCCTCCGGGGCGTTGCTCCGCTGCAACCAGAGCCACTCCAGCGCCTGGGGCAGAGGCCAAGGAGCCATTCCCAGCGCCCAGGCCATCCTTGCTCCAGTGGAGCCTCGGCTGCGGGAGGGGAAGAGAGAGACAGAGAGGAAGGAAAGGGGGAGGGGTGGAGAAGCAGATGGGCGCCTCTCCTGTGTGCCCTGGCCGGGAATCGAACCCGGGACCTCTGCACGCCAGGCCGACGCTCCACCACTGAGCCAACCGGCCAGGGCCTCAATGCAATTTCTATTTAAATACCAATGACATACTTCAAAGATATAGAACAAATATTCCAAAAATTAATATAGAACCAAAAAAGAACACAAATAGCCTCAGCAATCTTGAAAAGAAGAATAAAGTGGGTGGTATTATACTTCCTGATATCAAGTTATACTATAAGGCCATTGTACTCAAAACAGCTTGGTACTGGCATAAGAACAGCATATAGATCAATGGAACAGAACAGAGAACCCAGAAATAAACCTGTAGCTTTATGGACAGTTGATATTTGGCCAAGGTGGTAATAGCATACAATGGAGTAAAGATAATCTCTTTAACAAATGATGTTGGGAAAAGTGGACAGCTCCCTGCAAAAAAATGAAACTAGACCACCAACTTACACCATTCACAAAAAATAAACTCAAAATGGATAAAAGACTTAAATGTAAGTCATGAAACCATAAGCATCCTAGAAAAAAACATAGGCAGTAAGCTCTCCGACATCACTCACAGCAATATATTTGCTGATTTATCTCCACGGGGAAGGGAAATAAAGGACAGGATGAACAAATGGGACTATATCAAACTAAAAAGCTTTGAACAGCTAAAAACAATATGAACAAAATAAAAAGGCAAAACACACAATGGGAGAACATATTCAACAATATGTCTGATAAGGGGTTAATAACTAAAATTTATAAAGAACTTGTAAAACTCAACACCAGGAAGATAAACAATTCAATCAAAAAATGGGCAAAAGAGATGAATAGACACTTCTCCAAAGAGGACATACAGATGGCCAATAGGCAGATGAAAAAATGTTCAACATCACTAGTCATTGGAGAAATGCAAATTAAACCCACAATGAGATATCACCTCACACCAGTCAGAATGGCGCTCATTAACAAAACAACACATAATAAGTGCTGGAGAGGTGTGCAGAAAAGGGAACCCTCCTGCATTGCTTATGGGAATGCAGACTGGTGCAGCCACTGTGGAAAACAGTATGGAGATTCCTCAAAAAATTAAAAATCAAACTGCCTTTTGACCCAGCCATCCCACTTTTAGGAATATACCCGAAGAACACCACATCAATGATTCAAAAGGAGAAATGCACCCCCCCCATGTTTATTGCAGCATTGTTTACAATAGCCAAGATCTGGAAACAGCCCAGGTGTCCATCAGTGGACGAGTGGATTAAAAAGCAATGGTACATATACACAATGGAATACTATAGGGCCATAAAAAAAAGGAAATCTTACTTTTTGCAACAACATGAATGGACCTGGAAACTATTATGTTAAGTGAAATAAGCCAGGCAGAGAAAGAAAAATATCATATGACTTCACTCATTTGAGGAATCCAATGAACAATGTGAACTGAGGAACAGAATAGAGACAGAGGAGGGATCACAGGGTCCAGAGGGAAAGGGGATGATAGGATGGGACGAGAGCAGAAAAGCAACACCAGGGGTGGGGGGGTGTTGTGGGGAGGAGGGCAAGGGGGATGTGGTGGGGAGCAAGGGGGAGGGGGGTATGTAGGGGGGACACGAAAATCTATGTTCACCCAATAAATTAAGATAAAATTTTAAAAAATAAATAAATAAAAAGATTTGCAGGAGTTCAAGAGTATAACTCCCCCTTTTTTATTTTTTCTAATTGACTTTTAAGTGTTTGATGTGCACACTCTACAATGCCTTGACCCTGAGGATTGTTAGGAATACCTGTCCTCAGGCCAATTCCAAAAGTCTGACAAAATGTAGTAAATGTTTTTCCTACATATGCAGGAACATTGTCAGTTTAATCATCTTAGGAAATCGTAAAATAGAAAATGCATACAAACAGTGAGCTATAACATGCTTAGCAGCCTCACCGGTTCTGACAGAGGCTACCATAAATCCAGAATAAGTATCCTGGAACATGGACAAAGGACTATTTGCCAAATGAGGGTAATGAGTAACATCCATTTGCCAAAGTTGTCCTGGTAGGAGTCCTCAAGGGTTAACTCCAAACAAGGGACAGATTGTAGAATAGGACACCTTGGACAGTATTTAACAATCTACTCTGCTGCCTCCTGAGAAAGTTGAAACTGTTTACGCAGGGCTGCAGCATTCTGGTGATGAATAATATGAGACTGAATTGCTTGATCAGTTGCTGATCAACATGGTTGCTCCAATAATCTTCTTTTGAGTGGCTTGATCAGCAGGAGCATTCCCTTGTGCCAAAGCTCCAGGGAGCATAGAATGAGCTCAAATATGTCCTATAAAACATGCAGCTTTATGTTGATGTACAAGTCTTTGAAGGAGAAATTGTTGAAATAGTTCCTCATCTGCAGCTGTTCCCAAGACAGTAGTCTCTATAGTGAAAACAACCATAAGCATAATATTTGTTGTCTGTATATAAATTAAAGGAGGAACGTGACAAATGCTGAAAAGCCATAATAATGGCATGTAATTCTACCCTTTGAGCTGATGTTAAGGTGACTGTTTCAGTATAAACTTGTCCATTAATTATTAAGCCTGCTATCCCCAAGCTGGACCCATCAGTAAAGACTGTAGGTGCTTCAGGAATGGGCTCATTAATAATTGCTTTAGGAAAGACAAATGTAGTAATTAATGAAAATTGAACTATTTTACCAGCTGGGTAATGAGAATCATTTTGACCTGTAAAATTTGCAAGAGCAACTTTCTATTTTGTGGACGTTTCCCAGAGCCATTGTTGTTGATCTTTTGAAAAAGGAACAACAATAAGTTGAGGCTCAAAACCTCTAAGTTGTAAAAGTTGCCTGTGTCCCTTGATACTCAAGGACTCAACAAAATCAAAATACGGAGATAGACTTTCTTAGGAGTAACAGCTAAATGAACCCATTCAGTAGGTCCTGAAGCTTGCCACAATAGTCCCGTTGGAGTGTAACTGGACAAATTAATAAAGCAATTGGTTCTTCAGGATTTATGCATTTTATTCAATACTTGTGCTTGCTGCAAGGCCTTTATTGAATACAAGCTGTAAAGCTTGCTGTCCTGCAGCTGTAAGTTGTCAAGGGGAAGCCGGTTCAGCTGAACCTCTAAGATTACCAAAAAGTGGTTTCAGTTCCCCCGTAGTTAATTTTAAGGAAGGTCTAAGTCAATTAATGTCTCCTAACAATTTCCAAAAATCATTTAAAGTTTGCAAATGATCCATCCTGATTTCTAATTTCGGTGAACGAATTTGTCGTCCTTCAATAATTTGTCCTAAATAAGAGAAAGGCAAGGACTGCTGTACCTTTTCAGGAGCTATATAAAGTCCTGATTCTTTCAAAGAATATTTTAATTGTTACAAAATGGTCAGCACAGTGTCTTTATCTGGATGAGCAATAAAAATATCATCCATATAATGAATTATGTACGCCTTAAGGGTGCTGCTTTCATACCAGAGAGATAGTTTGAGCAACATATTTTTGGCACAAGGTAGACTGTTAGCCATACCTTGAGGCAAAACTCTCCACTGGTGTCACTCCATGGGAGCCTGGAAATTAAGTGAAAGAACACTGAATGCAAAACACTTGCAATCAAGTTGGGCTTAAAGGAATAGTAAAAAAAGCAATCCTTCAAGTAAATAATAATAAGGTGAAAATCCCATGGAATGGCAGTAGGAGAGGAGAGTCCTGGCTGGAGAAGACCCATAATTTCCATAGTCTTAGTTATTGCTCTCAAATCCTGTAATAGCCTCCAGTTTCCTGATTTCTTTGTAATGACAAATATAGGCATATTCCATGGGCTATTAGAAGGTTCAATGTGCCCAAGCTGTAACTGCTCTTGTACCAATTGAGAAGCTACCTTTTCTCCTGAGAAAGGGGCCACTGGTCTACCCAAACAGAATCACCTGACTTCTAAGTAATGGGGTCTGCACAATGTATTATTAGGGTAGCAGGAGCTACCAAGGCCTCTATGCTAAATTTTGATCCCCTAATCCATGCCTTCTGGTATTGGGTGTCACTTCTATGGGGGTGAGAATCCCCCGTTGTTCTTTCCCTAATCCTTTAGTGCAACGGTTCTCAACCTGTGGGTCGCGACCCCGGCGGGGGTCGAACGACCAAAACACAGGGGTCGCCTAAAGCCATCGGAAATACGACCCACAGGTTGAGAACCGCTGCTTTAGTGGGAAAAAATTCCTGATCAAGCATTTGAGCACTGACTAAATTATTAGAACTGACAAGTAATGCTCCTATATTAGGACTGACAAGTAATGCTCCTATATTTTTCAAAACATCTCTACCCCACAAATTAATAGGCAATCTAGGGAGCACATGAGGCTGAAAAAGTCCAGTATGACCTTTATCTTCCCACTGTAAAAAAATAGAGCTTTGTTGGGGGGATTTACTTTGCTCTATGCCTTGCAGCTCAGTGGTTGCTGCATAAGTGGGCTAGGAAGAAGGCCAGTGTGTTCAGCAATAACAGATACATCAGCTCCGGTATCTGTTGGGCAAATAAGTTTGTAAAATTTGTGTTATTTGATTTTGCTCACTTTTATTGTTAAAAATGGCTGCTGTGTGATGATGCTGTCAGGTGATACTACTAATTACCTTCACACTTGGGGAGGGGCTTGGTTATGCTAATGTTTGCTGGAGGAGGGGTTTTGCTTCAAAAGGTTTTAAGAAGAAGGAAGAAGGAGGATCTAGGAGACCACGTTATGGCAGGGAAGAAGCAGCGAAGATGGTGGAGTGTTGAAGAAGAAGACAGTTTGTGCAGAGAGAAGGAGATGGGAAACAGAGGTGAATAAGGCTGGTGAGCTAGAAACCTTTGATTCTAGAAAACTTGAATGAGTCAGTAGCTTTGGGATCCCTGAATGGAAAGGGAATTGTTTTCCCACTGTGTGTATTCCTTGCCCACCGGGTGCAAGCTAGGATTAAAGCTAATGGTCCACCATTTCTTGGCTCTGCAGTTTCATTACCGTCTATCCGAATCTAATGTGAACCTGCACCTGTACCTGCATATGAATGGCCAGATGGCGCAGTTACCCCTGGCTGTACAGTATAAAAGTCCTTTAAATTTATGTCCAGGTCATACTGGACTTTTTCAGCCTTATGTGCTCCCTAGATTGCCTGTTAATTTGTGGGGTAGAGATGTTTTGAAAAATATAGGAGCATTACTTGTCAGTCCTAATATAGGAGCATTACTTGTCAGTCCTAATAATTTAGTCAGTGCTCCAATGCTTGATCAGGAATTTTTTCCCACTAAAGCAGCAGTTCTCAACCTGTAGGTCGTATTTCCGATGGCTTGTATTGTTAGTTTCATATCAGGGCACTCCTGATCTATTTTTTTTAATCCAATAGGCAGTATCAGTGAAGCCAAATCCCTGATTTTCTTGGGGCTCCTTTTGCAGGGTATGGCCTTGTCTTAAAAGAGGTAAAAGGATTAATTGAGCAATCTTCATGACTGGGGAGATAGTAACTATATTCCGTAGAGTGTGAGCCATGACTTTAATTTCCCCTGTATAATCAGAATCAATTATTCCAAGGAGAACAAAAAAATCCTCTCATAGTTAAACCACTTCTGCCTAATAAGAGTCCTACTGTGTTACTGGGAAGTGGTCCAAAAATTCCTGTGGGTATAGCCTGAGGTCCCATCTCTGGAGCTAATACAAATTGGGAAGTGAGACTGAGGTCCAGTCCAGTGCTGCCTGCTGTTGCTTGGGATAATTGGGCGATGTTTGGCCTGCTGGAATCAGAATTTGCTGAGGAAACACTGACATTGCCCCTATTGTTTGATGGGGCCGGGGAAGGCCCCGTTGTCCATTTCCCTGAATCACCTCTCCTTCAGCAGTATACTTAGATTTACATTCATTAGCCCAATGTTTCCCTTTCCTACAGCGTGGCAAAGGCTAGGAGCTTTAAGAGCAGGCTGCCCTCAAGGGGGAGGCTGAGACTAATATCTGGAGGGAGTAGGGCAATTTCTAGCAAAATGTTCTAAACTCCTTTATTGGAAACAGGATCTACTGGCAAAAGTACTTCCCTAGCCTCCTTTCCTTTGTTTGTTTTGCCGTTTATGAAAGTACTGTCCTGGAGTCCTCCCATGAAGCGCTGCCGCAGTAGCCAGACCTTGCATGTATAAAGTCCCAATATCAGTGCATATTCTGATGTAGTCCTCTATATCTCTCTTCTTGCAGTAAGGCTGGAGTGCAGCCTGGCAAACAGAATTAGCACTTTCATACACTAACTGTTTTACTAAAATCGTTCCTCCTTCTCTGTCTACCACCAGGCATCCCCAAACTATGACCCGGGGGCCGCATGTGGCCCCCTGAGGCCATTTATCTGGCCCCCTGCCGCACTTCCAGAAGGGGCACCTCTTTCATTGGTGGTCAGTGAGAGGAGCACTGTATATGGTGGCCCTCCAACCGTCTGAGGGACAGTGAACTGGCCCCTTGTGTAAAAAGTTTGGGGACCCCTGGACCACTATTCTTTCAACTGCCTAAATCAGCCATGAAACAAATTCTTAAAATAGCTCATCAGTGCCCTGCCTAATTTTGCTCAATTTCTCTGTTTTGGCCCCTGTAATAGGCAGGTGTCTCCATGCCTGTGTGGCTATCTGGTTAGTCATTAGATAAGCAATTAATTGATACTCTAACTGAGCCACCATAGGGGGATATTGTCCTTCTCCAGTTAACATATCAGCAGTAACAGCAACCTGCTGTTGCCACTTTCTCTCATCCTGCTCAGCGGCTTTTTCATAAAATTCTGATTTCCACACCAAATAATCACCCCTGGAGAGACAGGCATGAGCAATCGCCTTCCAGACATTTGGGGGAAGAGCCTTTGCACTAATAGTATCTAATAAACCGAGTGTAAAAGGGGCAGTAGGCCATACTGAGCACAAGCAAGTTTAAATTCTTTCAGAGTTTTAAAAGATAGCGGTTCTGGCCGGTTGGCTCAGCGGTAGAGCGTCGGCCTAGCGTGCGGAGGACCCGGGTTCGATTTCCGGCCAGGGCACACAGGAGAAGCGCCCATTTGCTTCTCCACCCCTCCGCCACGCTTTCCTCTCTGTCTCTCTCTTCCCTTCCCGCAGCCAAGGCTCCATTGGAGCAAAGATGGCCCGGGCGCTGGGGATGGCTCTGTGGCCTCTGCCCCAGGCGCTAGAGTGGCTCTGGTCGCATCATGACGACACCCAGGATGGGCAGAGCATCGCCCCCTGGTGGGCAGAGCTCCCCCCCTGGGGGGCGTGCCGGGTGGATCCCTGTCGGGCGCATGCGGGAGTCTGTCTGACTGTCTCTCCCTGTTTCCAGCTTCAGAAAAATGAAAAAAAAAAAAAAAAAGATAGTGGTTCATACTCTTGCACTACATTTCCTTGATCATCCCCTTTTTCTACAACAGGAAAACACAAAGCCATTCATTGTTTCCCCTAGATTTCAAGCCTGATCTTTAGCTTGTTGGAGGAGGGGATCTCCAAGGGTCTTAGCTAGAGACTCTGGGAGCAACCCGATAAGGGTATGGAGGAGCAGAGAGCAGTGGAGGCGCCAAGGTTAAGGCGGCCATAGCTGCAATACCGTCATTATCTCCTGAGTCATCCTCAGATTCCAAGGTCTTCTCATATTTACATCCCTCTGTTTCTAGATCACTCTGATATTCTTCAGACAATGATTCATTCTCATATGAAAACATTTCTACAAAAAGGTCCCTTTTGACACTAATTGTCCCATAATTAATTACTTCCGACACTACTTTCCCCAAAAACTTGACTCAAAAACTTTACTTACTGTGCACACTCGGGGAGTTCTGTCACCTGCCTTTCCTACCTCAGGTCCCTGTTCGGACGCCACTTGCCATGAACCAGCTCAGCTAGTAATTCCAGGTCCTGAGTGGGAATGGCATGGAATTAAGAAAATAGGCTTGAAAGAGAAAAAAGGTGGACTCAAGAGGACTCTGCAATGCAGAAAATAGCTTGCAAAAAGTGAGTTTCCACCCCCCTACCTGATTTATTTATAGGTAAAAGTGAGATCATTAGCAAATCAAAGAGATCATTAAAACAAAGTCACATTTCCAAGGCAACCCAAGAATTCTCCCAAGTGCAGAAAACCCCCACCATACATAACATCTTAACTTCACAAAACAAAGGATAAAAAGAAAACTGCCTCCAGTGTCTCTGAGGGACATGGAGGTAGGGACAGATAGAAAGAATCCAGCGTCACAGCTAATATAAAATGTGGAGAAAAACTTAGCCTTTAACAACTTAACCAAGCAAGTGAGGTGGAAGGTTGGGTTGAGTGCAAATACTCAGCTTTATAGCCAATATGGAGGCATGGGGGAGGGGAGAACTTAGCCTTTTGTTAAGCCTCGAACTTACAAAGGCTTTGCCACTTGCAGTCTCCCACAATCCACGTCTTTGCATGGCTTGATAACTCGTTTCTTTTTAGTGCTGAATAGTATTCTATTGTCTGAATGTACCACAGTTTCTTTATTCAGTCACCTACTAAAGGACATCTTGATTGCTTCAACGTTTTGACAATTATGAATAAAACTGCTGTAAACATTTATGTGTGGGTTTTTGTGTGGACATAAGTTCTCAATGGAAGTCATTTTTTATAATAATGTAAGCCTCTGAATTAATGTATGAGGTGTTCCTCAATTCTTGTATTTGTGGACATAAAAAGTTCCTAGGATTTATATCTGGTTTTCACCAATACTTACCGATATACATGGAAGATCCAGAGCATAGAAATAAACAGAATGGTCCCTGTCCTTGTGTGTCCGCGTCTTCAGGTTGGTGCAAAAGCAATATGGGTCACTGCCAAATAATAATAATGATGATATAAACATTTTCCATTTCTTGGAGGCTTTCAATGTGCCAAGATATATATAAACTCTTCATATACACAATCTCACTTATTTATCACAAAAGTCTGAGTGAAGTACCTATTTCTTGCATTTTACAGATGAGGAAACTCATAAATACAGAATTCTGAGGACTTTGAGAAGAGTCAATCTTTGAATTGTTTGATTATAGACAGAACAGAGGTGGTTGGAGAACTAAGATTTTTTCACAGTATTCACTATTCAAGGTATTTATTAAGTGCCTACTCTGCCAGAAAATTTTCTAGGCACTGGAGTTATTGCAGTGAATAGATGAGATAGAATTTCTGTTCCTACACAGCTTACAGTTTAGTAAGAGGTAAGAAAAGAGAGACTATAACCAAAATAATAAATTTATCTCTGAGTGGTGATAAGGACTAGAAAGAAAAATAGCTTTAAGATAAGGGGGATAGAGAGCAATTGGGAGTGATATTTTGCATAAGGCAGTAAAAAAAAGTCCCTTTGACGTGGTGGCCTTCATGCAGAGATCTAAAGGGAGTGAGGGAGCAAACCACGTGTTGTCTGGGGAAAGAGCAGTTCTGGAGAGAGAACATCAAGTACAGGTTTAAAGACCTGTGTGAGAGCGTGCTTGGAAAACGTGAGGCATGGCTACTGGCGTTGGGGAAGTGGACTGAAGGGGTCAGATGTTGAAAGGACTTCGGATTTTCCTCTGATTTGAAATAAGAAATCCTTGGAGGATTTAGGGTAGAGGAGTCACGGGGTCTGCTATACATTTTAAAGAAGCCTCTGCTTGTTGGGTGGAGATGACTGGATGAGTACAGGCTGGCAGGAAGGATCCCCTGGGACACTGTCAAGTAATTCACACCAGAAAGAAGGTAGTGGGGGTGGGCTGAGAAGTGGTTGAATTCTAATACTATATTAGTAAGATCTTCAACTTCATGTCCTCTTGTACCGGGCACTCTGAAAACAGCAATGGAAGGTAATTAGCAATGGTGTGAGCTTTCCTGCTTCAATTCGTATGTGTCCAATACACCTTGATCCTCAATTTAACCACACACTGGTCACTCCCATAGACAAGCAGGAGGATATAAAAGCATACTCCACAGGAAGAACTTGGTACAGAGAGACTCCTCTGTGCTGTTGCTGCGAAGCATTGTTCTGAGAAGGGTGTGTGTGTGTGTGTGTGTGTGTGAAGGGAGAGAACTGGCAGAACTAAGACAACAGGACACCTGAAATATTACCTCAAGCTCATATGGATTTTTCTTTCTCTAGAATCTATTCAAGATTGGGCTTTTTCTTTGTTTGTTATTGTTAAAATGAAAACATTCTAGAAAATATGTGGCTATTTCCCTGAGTTAACTTAGAAATAAAAATGCTTTATAAAACTGTTTCTTAGAAAACAGGAAACTAGACACAGAAATGCTCACTGTCCTGTGATGTGGCTGTAAAGAGAAAATTTTGATTGTATATTCCTTGTCCATAGTGTGCTAAGTGGAAAAGGGGTGGGAAAGGCTCTGGGTGGGGATGGGGTGGAGGAGATGGTAGCCCAAACTGGCCTAGAGCTTTCACCTTTCCACTAAGATAGTTCCTCCATTTTTTTTATTTCCAGTCCACCCCAGGTAGTCCTTGGTCACTTCTTTTCATGATATTTAATAAAGTACCCAACGATCAATAAAAGAACAATTATGAATATAAAAAGAGACTCTATGATGCAACTTTATGTCCATGGTAATTTTCCAGATTTCAAGCATCCAGCAAAATAAATTTCTTACCAGTGCCATAATTTTAATCCATTGACCACTTTAGGATGACCTGAATAACTTGTTCTCTTTGATGAATCTATACATTCATTGCTATTCAGCAAGTCTGATAACAACTCCATATTGATTCTATCATGCAAATGAGAGAGTGGCCACTTGATGTCTCTTGGAGTAGCAACAGCTAGCATTTATTGAGCCAAGTAATACTAACTTTATATACATTGATTGTTACAACAAGTACTTTATTAAGTAAGTGTTAACACTATTCACCTTTAACAGATAATGGAAGGTTGTGCTTAGAGAGGTCATATAATTGCTTCACAGTCACTAAGTTAATACACAATGAGTCCAGAGCCTGGGCTCTTAGCCACTGTAGGATGAGTAGAGGTAAATTTGTTTTCAAACTATATTATACTATATTAATCACAATGAAATTATATCTCACTAAGTCATATTAATTCTTTGAAGTTTCTTAATATATAGTCCAAGGAACCTAATGAGTAAATCTGCAAATGTTACCCAATTTACGTTTCATGTCAATTATTTACAAGGACATGGATTGAACCATTATGTTGAGCATTATTTTGTTTAAGCCATTGTATTTTGTTACAGCAGTCAGCCTGTATCCTAACTAATGTACTATCACAGTTAGAATGAAACCCAAACCCCTAGTTCTGGATGACAGCAGCCTGCACGAGCTGCTCTTGCTTCCTTCTGGGGTCTCACTTCATCTTACTCTTCTCCTGACCCTCTATACACCAGTCATGCTTGCCCCTTTGGCCACATCATGCTTGCTCCAACCATAGGACCTTTGCACTAGCTTTTTCCCATGGTTGGCACACATTTCCCCCAATTCTTCCTTGGCTAGATTTGTTTGTCATTTAGATCTTGGCTTATCAGAGAATAATCATCTAGCCTGACCACTGGTGATGCAGAGGATAGAATGTTGACCTGGGATGCTGAGGTCCCAGGTTTGACATTCTGAGGTCACCAGCTTAAGTGGGGGTTCATCTGGCTTGAGTGCAGGTTCACCAGCTTGAGTGTGAGGTCATCACCAGCTTGAGTGCAGGATCACTGACGTGACCAGATGGATGGCTGGCTTGAGCCCAAAGGGCACTGGCTTGAAGCCCAAGGTCGCTGGCTTGAGCCCAAGGTAACTGGCTCAGCTGGAGCCTCCAGGTCAAGGCACCTATGAGAAGCAATCAATGAATAATTAAAGTGTCACAACTCTAAGTTGGTGCTTCTCGTCTCTCCCCCTCCCTATCCCCCTTTTCAAAAAAATAATCATCTAATTTCTCTTTTCCCAATGATGCAAAAAGTGGAGAAGGGGTTAAAAACCAATTGAATGTTGAATTATCTTTGCATCGTAAGAGTTAGAATGACTGACACTTGTTGACTGTTTCTTGTCTGCCTGGCGTGGAGCTAACTGCTTTCCATACATTCTCTTGTTCGCTCCTCTCCACAACCCAACAAAATGGTGGCTGTTTTTTCCCCTATTTTACAAATAGAGTAACTAAATCCCAGAGGTTAAGTAACTTGCTCAAGGTGACCCAGTGAGTAAGTAATAGAGCTCAGATTTGAACCCACACCGATCTAGTTCCCTCCAGAACCCAAGCACTTTGAGCCCTGAAATGAAGTGGTTTGGCTGATTCCGCCATCGGGGCCTACTGCCATGATGGGCTCTTTCTGCCTTCTGACCCCGTGTTCCTCTCTCAAAAGTGGTTGGCAGCTGCTATGGGACACTCAGCTAGATGTCACAAAGTTCAAGAGACTTTGCCTACATGCATTAAGAGAGTTATGAATTCATAAGAACTAAAAATTCAGAAAGTAAACAACTCTAATTCATGGCTTAGCATAGGTGGTCTGTGAGAAAGCTCGTCTGGGAAGCAAATGCCCAGATGCTACTATCATTTTCTGCTGTACAGCAGCCGTATGGCCATCTCTGGTCACTTTGGACTTCTGAAGGGGACTGAGCAAGATCTACATTGTAGGCCTTGCCGGTTGGCTCAGTGGTAGAGCGTCAGCCTGGCGTGCAGAAGTCCTGGGTTCAATTCCCGGCCAGGGCACACAGGAGAAGCGCCCATCTGCTTCTCCACACCCCCTTCCTCTCTGTCTCTCTCTTCCCCTCCCGCAGCCGAGGCTCCATTGGAGCAAAGATGGCCCGGGCGCTGGGGATGGCTCCTTGGCCTCTGCCCCAGGCGCTAGAGTGGCTCTGGTCGCGGCAGAGCGACGCCCCGGAGGGCAGAGCATCGCCCCCTGGTGGGCAGAGCGTTGCCCCCTGGTGGGTGTGCCGGGTGGATCCCGGTCAGGCTCATGCGGGAGTCTGTCTGACTGTCTCTCCCCATTTCCAGCTTCAGAAAAATACCAAACAAACAAACAAACAAAAAAAAACTACATTGTACAATCTATCAGATGTGCCCCTACTTATAGACATGCAATGTGAATGCAGAACTTTTAAACTGAGCAACAAATACACTTTAAATAGCCAAACAGCAGATGTTACTAACATTCATTACAAAAACATTAAGGCTGGAGAAAACTCACCACAATGCCTGGGACCATCCTCTCTAGGTAGAACTGACCAGGTTTAGTCAGCAACCAGTGAAAGAAAACTCAAACCCTCAAGCAACTTTAAGACAATTCCTCAGAGCAATAACCCAAGGGCATTTACTAATCATTCATCTTCAGATTAATATAGGCAAAATAATAAATACTAAAAATCAGAATAAGGCTGCTTTTCTCCCGTGTACATGAGTTCAAGTGATCTCTTCTTTAGGTAAACCCATGCAACCCTCTTCCTTTTCATGAGTGCTACAACAAACAAAGCTAACAGTTCTTGCCCCAGTCCCACACTGGCTCTGTCCCAGCTGCAGATGTGGCTGAATCCTTGCCAGGGACAGAACCGGCTGTGGGAGCAACCGAAATCAAGCTTTCCTTTGAAGCTTGAACTCCTTTGCCCTCTACCGCATGCTTGTGGTACTACATATTGCATAAATTTTATAATCTTAGAGCACTTTTTTAAAAAATTGCAGTAAAATGCAGTTACAAAAAAATTACCATTTTAAGTGTAGTGCCACCAAGTACATTCACATTTTTGTGCACCCATCACCACCACCATCCATCTCCAGATCTTTTCATCATCCCAAGCTGAAACTCTATACCTATTACATAATAACTCCCCATTTACCCCTCTTCTCAGCCCCTGGTAAGCAATATTCTATTTTCTGTCTCTAGAAATTTAGTATCTCTAGTGACCTCATATAAGTAAAATCACCCAATATCTGTCCTTTTGTAACTGACTTATTTCATTTAGTGTAATGTTTTTAAGGGCCTTCCCTGTTGTTGCAAGAAGGAAATCAGAATTTTCTTCCATTTTATGTCTGGATAATATTCCATTGTGGGTACACTGTATACCTCATGTTGTTTATCCCTTCACCCCTCAGTGGACATTTGGATTATTTCTACCTTTTGGCTATTGTGAATAATACTGCTATAAAGATGGGCATACGAATGTCTGTTCAAGTCTCTGCTTTCAGTACTTAGAAGTGGAATTGCCAGGTCACAGAGCAAGTCTAGGTTTAATTTTTGCAGACCTGTCATACTGTTTCCCACAGCATCTTAGAGCACTTTGATGGCGCTTTATTTTAAGGTTCAGATCAGTTTTCCTGCCCATCACATTAGACATGGTGACCAAGTGGTGCTGAGAAAGAATAGGAGTGTGGCTCCATAATTTTAGTAATCTGACTGGAAGAGAGCAGCAAGGGATCAGATAGAGGCTTATCCTGAAATAAAGTGGTAAAACAAGCATAATATTATTTATGTAGATTATAAAGAACAGATCAATGTGTTTTTTTTTCAAAGCAACATTTCTTGAGGTTTTATTTATACTTGACTCAAAATTTAGGTGACACTGCTGGAAATTATGAGTGAAGATGAAAAATTTTAAATGTGTTTGTCCGTAAGAGGAATGGTCAAGTTTTAAATAAATGATACACTTGGTTTGGTTTATGTAAATATGAAATTGGGGAGGGGATGCATTGTTAAAACAAGAATTTTTTCACTAATATTTCTTTTTTTTTTTTTTTAATAAATTTTTATTAATGGTAATGGGATGACATTAATAAATCAGGGTACATATATTCAAAGAAAACATGTCTAGGTTATTTTGTCATCAAATTATGTTGCAAACCCCTCGCCCAAAGTCAGATTGTCCTCCGTCACCCTCTATCTAGTTCTCTGTGCCCCTCCCCCTCCCCCTAACTCTCTCCCTCCCTCCCTCGCATGTCCTCCCTCCCCCCCCACCCTTGGTAACCACCACACTCTTGTCCATGTCTCTTAGTCTCATTTTTATGTTCCACCAATGTATGGAATCATGTAGTTCTTGTTTTTTTCTGATTTACTTATTTCACTCCTTATAATGTTATCAAGATCCCACCATTTTGCTGTAAATGATCTGATGTCATCATTTCTTATGGCTGAGTAGTATTCCATAGTGTATATGTGCCACATCTTCTTTATCCAGTCTTCTATTGAAGGGCTTTTTGGTTGTTTCCATGTCTTGGCCACTGTGAACAGTGCTGCAATGAACATGGGGCTACATGTGTCTTCACGTATCAATGTTTCTGAGGTTTTGGGGTATATACCCAGTAGAGGGATTGCTGGGTCATAAGGCAGTTCTATTTGCAGTTTTTTGAGGAACCACCATACTTTCCTCCATAATGGTTGTACTACTTTACAGTCCCACCAACAGTGAATGAGGGTTCCTTTTTCTCCACAGCCTCTCCAACATTTGCTATTACCCGTCTTGTTGATATTAGCTAATCTAACAGGGGTGAGGTGGTATCTCATTGTAGTTTTGATTTGCATTTCTCTAATAACTAATGAAGCTGAGCATCTTTTCATATATCTGTTGGCCATTTGTATCTCTTCCTGGGAGAAGTGTCTGTTCATGTCCTCTTCCCATTTTTTTATTGGATTGCTTGTTTGTTTGTTGTTGAGTTTTATGAGTTCTTTGTAAATTTTGGATATTAGGCCCTTATCTGAGCTGTCGTTTGAAAATATCAGTTCCCATATAGTTGGCTGTCTGTTTATTTTGATATCAGTTTCTCTTGCTGAGCAAAAACTTTTAATTCTGATGTTCACTAATATTTCTTAAGTAAAAATGTAATATGTGTATTTCTACATATATTTTAGAGGAAACCCGTCCATACATAACTGTATAAAGAAAACAGTAACAAAAACAGTCTCTTTCCTACCTAAGCATATACAGACACGTCCACATACCCATGAAAACAAGAGCCGATACACACCCATCAGGAATGTTGGAGAAGGTAATCCTAGTTTATTGGATGAACTAAGCTCTAAAATCTCTTTCGTCTTAGACATTCTCAAACAACTATGCTCAGCACACTCACATTCATATTGCCCTCTTGAGGAAAAATAATCACTTGGGGGTTTTGGTGTCGAAAACTATAACCTTCGATTTCCTGCAGGCCAACATGTTTAAATACTTTACGCAGTCAGTGAATAGAGACATTTTATTTACCGTTTTAAAAATTTATTTACCAAAACACAAAAGTTGAGCCAAATGAGAAAGTGGTATTCTGTGTTGTCATCAGCAGCAGCACCATAACTTGCTCTTACTTCTTAAATGGAGGGAGTATTATTCAAGGTATTGGTTAATCCTCACCACAGACTACGCAGAAGTAATATATAAATTCCCATTTGACAGATGATGAAACTAGTTCAGAGAGAACAAGAAACTTACCCAAGATCGTCATCCAGTAACAGATAGAGTTAGGATTCAAAATCCAAGTCTGTGTGGCTTCAAACCCAACAATATTTTCACTACTCCAGGTGCCCAAGAGATCATATATTATTCCTTCTGCTTTTGCTTGAATGTCTAAAGTTTTTAATTCTTATTTGCAATTTGCAATAAGATTAGGAAGCCCAGCCCTGGCTAGTTGGCGGCCCAGCATGTGGAAGTCTCAGGTTCAATTTCCAATCAGGGCACACAGGAGAAGCACCCATCTGCCTCTCCCCCCCTTCCCCCACTCCTCAATCTCTCTTCTTCTTCCTCTCCCTCAGCCATGGTTCAAATGGTTTGAGCAAAGTTGGCCCTGGGTGCTGAGGATGGCTCCATGGCCTAGGCCTCAGGTGCTAAAATAGCTCAATTGTCCAGCAATGGAGCAGTGGTCCCAGATGGGCAGAGTAGTGCCTGGTCGGGGGTTCGCCAGGTGGATCCCAGCAGGGTCACATGTGGAACTCTGTCTCTGCCTTGCCACCTTACTTAATAGAAAGAAAGAGAGAGAGAAAGGGAGGAAGAAGAAAGAAGAAAGAAAGCAAGAAAGCAAGAAAGCAAGAAAGCAAGAAAGAAAGAAAGCAAGAAAGAAAGAAAGAAAGAAAGCCCAGAATCTTATGTGTTGATAATTTTGAGATGTTATAATTATTCCCTTCAAAATCTTTTCTTTTTCCTTTTTGTTTCTTTTTTCTTTCTCTCTTTTTACTCTCAGCTTTAGAGATATATGCCATGATAATTCTCCCCTTCTCTCTTACACACACACACATACACACACACACACAACACACACACACACACACACACACACACTCACATATATTTTCCCCCTCTTATGACTTCTCCTGATTTCAGAATTCCACATGCCACATTTCTTCCTTCATATATAAATTGCAACGAGCAGAGAGCCTTGGGTTACCTCCAGTGGATGAAGACTTATTTTAAAGATACTAGAGAAAGCAAGGGAGCAGCTCAGGAGCACACTGCCAGTCCCCACGGAGCCCTGGAAAAATGGTAGCCTGGAACAAGGGCTACCGCAATAGCCATCTTGTACCTTCCAAAGTGAACAAAGGTTATTCTCTGCTCTGGCTATGACGCAACTTCTCTTTGACTCTTCCTCTTTCTCCATCTGCTTCCCTTTTTACTCCCAGGTTCTCTTTATGGCTGCCTTTGCCTCAACACAGCCTTTTCTCAGTGTCATGGCTTCCGGGCAGGGCAGGGGCTCATCCTGAGGGTATTTCCTGCAAGATAAAAAATCTGATTGGATCCTTATGTCACCATTCAAAATGGAGCGTCTCTATTGGGCACGGACTACCTAATGGTCTGCTGGCCTATTTCATGTTTTGTGTTTAATAGGGACTAGGTCCCTCAACCAGGCGGGAAAGTCACACAACTCAAAGCTGCCTGCTGGGTGGGAGGAAGGGACTGAGGCTGTGTTCTCCCCAGGCTGCTGCAGGCTAGCTCACAGCTTAGTACAGTGCTTCTCAAACTTTTTGAAGTCAGGGTGCATTTAAAATCCTACAAATTGTAGGAGCACTATATACAAATTTCTGAGAAATATGTTATAATAATTAAGTCAAATATTAAAGAAAAAATATAAAGTCCAAGCATGCTTTCATGGTAATTAAATGAAATAAATATGACAAAATTAAATTTATTCTGACATTAAAAAACATTTTTATGTTACTTTTTTTTTTTACAGAGACAGAGAGAGAGTCAGAGAGAGAGACAGACAGACAAGAACAGAGAGAGATGAGAAGCATCAATCATCAGTTTTTTGTTGCGACACCTTAGTTGTTCATTGATTGCTTTCTCATATGTGCCTTGACCATGGGCCTTCAGCAGACTGAGTAACCCCTTGCTAGCCAGCGACCTTGGGTCCAAGCTGGTGAGCGTTGCTCAAACCAGATGAGCCTGCACTCAAGCTGGCGACCTCGAGGTCTTGAACCTGGATCCTCCACATCCCAGTCTGACACTCCATCCACTGTGCCACCACCCAGTCAGGCTATGTTACATTTTTTGAGTTATGCTTTTTAGAATTTGTAAAGAAGAGGGGTTAAAAAAATGACAAAAAATTTATCTTTTTATATATATAGATAAATTCTTAGTAAGATTTAGTAAATTTGGCAGGTCCTGGAGCAAATGTGTTAAGTTTTTTCATTCTTGTGTTTATGAGAAACATGAGCCTGATGTGTCCTAGCAATTTCTTCAATGTTTGGGTATATATTTGAAAGGCAAACTCTCATTTCCTCACCAATACATTGAAGAATTCCTCTCTTTTTTACTCGTAATTGTGTTGAGGGTAGAATATTCTAATTCACATAAATAGGATGTTGAAAATTGTAGTAAAATGTTCAAAGCTTTTTTAGATATTGCCATATATTCTTTTTTTAATAGAAATCCAAAAGGCTTCAAGAGACAATTCCTTATGTTTAAGCATCAATCCATGATCAGTGGATATAGCTGCCAGTTCTTCTTTTGTTAATGTTAAACCAAAATCACTTGAAGCTTCCATGAATGGGTTTCTAATCCAATCGTATTGTTCAGTGTTAAGTGATGAAAAATGCTATAAATTAAATTCTGCCCTTCAGCCTTCAAGTCCTATTTTATTTACACTTAACTTTTTTGCTCACTTCCAGAATCGGATTCTTCAATATCACGCTTCTTTTTTGAGAAATATATTCATTTTATTTGGGTGTATTTGTCTAAAAATAATATAATGATGTGTTAACAGAAAAGAGCAGTATTTCTGTAATGAAATGGTATAATAGAGTAACTATATTCATTTTTATAATTGGGCACATGCCACAAACCAGCGCAGCTAGTAATTCCAGGTCCCAAGTGAGAACAGTGCGCAATTAAGAAATACGCAGAATTAAGAAAATACGGGGTCAAGAAGGCCCTGTAATTGCTGCTGGCAAGAACAAAGCATGCCCCAAAACCGCATCTTGCTTTATTTATAGGGCAAAGTGGGCCATTAGCAAATCAATGAGATCTTTGATCATGTTTCCAAGGCAACCCAAGAATTTTACCAAGTGCAGAAAACCCCCATCATACATATCATCTTAACTTTACATCAAACAAAGGATAGAAGAAATTTACCTCCAGTCTTTCCGGGGGAACATTGTAGTGTAAACAGTTCAGCACCACAGCTTAACAGCCTTTTGCAACCTAATCAGGCAAGTGAAGTGGGGGTTGGGAAGACTGTCAGTTTACAGCCAATTCCCCACACCTCTGTTCCCCAAAAATCTAAACTCCAAAACCCTGTTGGTTTTTTGGTCCCCAACGGGCACATATTTCTCTGGAATACCACAGGGCGCATGTGGACATCTTCTAGGGTGCACCAGTGTGCCCTGGCACACACTTTGAGAACCACTTGGCTTAGTAGGACACATGTATTAACTGAGTAAAGCTCCTCTATTTTAATTATAAATATCAGTAGGAAAAAATAGTGACACAGGTTATTTTTTCTGAATTATATTTCTGAAAAATAAATAAAAGGTAACAAAATTCTCACATGGTTAGAAAATTAAAATAGTTTGTTATTCATTTGCTACACTTGATGAGTATAAGGAGGGAGAGAAATTTTTTGTTTCAACAAATAAATTAAATCATCTTAAATATGTTGTGGGAACATAGTGAAAGACTGCACAGATTTGGTCAATACAACATTATCAAGGACTAGAGCAGCACTGTGCAATAGAATACAGAAATAATACAAGTCACCTAAGTAGCTTTACATTATCTAGTAACCATATTAAAATATACTAAAAGAAATAGGAAAATTAATTTTAATAATATACTGTTTATTTACTCTGTAGAAAATCTTAAATTTTACTTATTTAATCTGTATAAACTATATAAAATATTTATATGTATTCAGTATTAAAAACTATTAAGATATTTTATATTCTTTCATATAATGTCTTAGAAATCTTGTATGTATTACAACACAATTCAGACTTGCTATATTGCAAGCATTCAACAGCCATATATGGCTAGCGGCTACCATACTGGACAGAAAGGGCTGAAGCCTTAAGTTAATAAAATGTCAATCCTATAATTAGACAACAAACTGGAACTCAAATTCACAAAATCCCCCCAATTATGCCAAATATTAATGTTTCTCATTTCCTTACCTCCCCTGATTTCAGCTCTTGCTCCCGTTGTTAACTGGCCCTGCTCATTTTGCTAATGATCCTGTTACAGAGACATATATCAGACCTGTGTCCTTAGAAATTATCCCAAAGGCTTTAGGGACAAGAAAGAAAAAAATACACGTATTAGAAGTGGCATGGGCAAGAGAAGAGAGAGGAGAAGCAAATAATAAAGATTAAAGAGACAGAGAGAAAATAGAAAATTTAAAAAGTAGAAAAGATAACAGATCAAAAAGAGAAAGCAAAAAAAAAAAAATAGAAGAATGAGGAACAAGAAGATGGGGAAATTAGGATGGGAGGAAAGGAATGAAGACAAAAAGAAGGGAAGAAGTATATAGCTTCACAGGGAGCAGCAAAGGAAAAAGAGTAGAAATGGAAAGGAAGAAAGTCTGGATTTCTTATCCAAGGGCCAGTTATTACTTCTATAACTTTATTAACAAAACTTTATTAAGGAGTTGCTTGGTGTTTATCTTAGACCGAGTTACAGAGAAATTCAATCCTGTAAGATACACTAGTATAAGAAATCTCCCTGGATTTCCTTGTTTGCCTCTAAACCACATGCCATTGTTTTGACTCAGTATGAAAACAATTGCACACTGAATCCTATTTGTTGAGATATCTTCCAGTCTATCCAGCGGTCTGCTACAGCAAGCTTATGACAGCTCCTGAGAGCCAATTTTTAGTTTTCAAAACTTTTGTGAGCCAGTTCTTGAAAACAGTCACCATTATAAATAGAGTTGTATATACTTGAAATTAAAATACATTAAAACTAAAGTAACAGGTACTCAAACTCAGCACTTCCTAATTATTTTACAATTATTATGATCTTGAGATTATTTATGTCTAGTGTATCTTTATGACGGAAACACTATACAATGACTTATTGATGCAACTTATTCAAACTTCATCTTTAATGACATCACATTGGTAGCTTGAAATTGATCATGGTGGGAGTATTTACACCATGAAATTGGCAAACAGGACTTTATTGCTTGGTTAATTTTCTAGACTTATAAAAGTAATGGAGGAAATGTTAATTTGTCATAGGGCTTTTTATTTGAGAACTTGCTGTTAAATATTTATCAGCACACCACTTGCATCTGATGTCATTTATATCTTAAAAAAAATTATTTCTCTAATTCAATCACTCACTTTTTAAAAGAGCTGTCTCCCACTTTTAGTTAAATCGTTGTTCAGTGTTTATATTGTGTGACCTAGGTAAATATTTGGGCACCACTAAAACCTACATTATGTACTATGATTACATTCCATGATTACTCTTCTCAGTTTTTCTCTAGTCAATAATTGCTTTGTAGTTTGTTAGTTTTCTATGTATCTATAATAATCTTCCCCATATTCTCAAATATTTCTCAGGTCAAATTTTTTAAATGATTCAATCTATCAGATAAATTATTGCTTCCCTCTAATGACCTTCTTTCACTCTGTTCTTTCACTGGATATTTTCTCTAATGGCTACAGAGCCAACATCTTCTGCCTTTGAGTTATTGCCACCTCTCTCTCGTATTATAGTGCATGTTCCTGGAAAACATAGCATCTTCTTTCTTGGTTTTCACCTGCTGTAGTGGAACACATCTTCCAGTAGTTTCCAAAGAAAGAGCATTTTGATGTCAGTATGAAGCTAGAACTTAAATGTCCTACTTCATATTTGAGTGATTTTTTGGCAGAATCTAAATGTCTAAGTAGCAAATAATTTTCCACACAATTTTGAAGGTAGCTCTATTATTTTCTAGCTTCTAGTGCAGGGGTCCCCAAACTACAGCCCGCGGGCCGCATGCGGCCCCCTAAGGCCATTTATCCGGCCCCCGCCGCACTTCTGGAAGGGGCACCTCTTTCATTGGTGGTCAGTGAGAGGAGCATAGTTCCCGTTGAAATACTGGTCAGTTTGTTGGTTTAAATTTACTTGTTCTTTATTTTAAATATTGTATTTGTTCCCGTTTTGTTTTTTATTTTAAAATAAGGTATGTGCAGTGTGCATAGGGATTTGTTCATAGTTTTTTTTATAGTCCGGCCCTCCAACGGTCTGAAGGACAGTGAACTGGCCCCCTGTGTAAAAAGTTTGGGGACCCCTGTTCTAGTGCATTGAGAAGTGCAAAGGTATTTGATTTCTGATTCTCTGTATGTGCTTTTCTCTGTATGTATGCTTTCAGGATTGTTGTCCTTGGTGTTCTAAAATGTCAAGAGCCCTAGCAGGTTGGCTCAGTGGTAAAGCATCGGTCTAATGTGTGGAAGTCCCAGGTTCGATTCCTAGTCAGGGCACACAAGAGAAGCAAGCGCCCATCTGTTTCTCCACCCTTCCCCCTCTCCATTCTCTCTTTCTCTCTCTCTCTCTTCCCCTCCTGCAGCCAAGGCTCCATTGGAACAAAGTTGGCCCAGGCGCTGAGGACAGCACCATGGCCTCGGTCTCAGAAGTTAGAACGGCTCCTGCTGCAACAGAGCAACACCCCAGATGGGCAGAGCATTGCCCCCTGGTGGGCATGATGGGTAGATCCTGGTCAGGCGCATGCAGGAGTCTGTCTCTCTGTCTCCCTGCTTCTCACTTCAGAAAAATACAAAAAAAAAAAGAAGGTGCCTTGTACCATTCATTTTTCTAGGCATAGTTGAGAGAGTCATGTCTTTCAGAGGAATTTCTTTGTTTCATTTATTCAATAATGTCTTTCCCTTCATTTTCTCTCTCTGGAACACCTACTAAATAGATGTGGACCTCCCAGACTTAGGTTCTCTTTTTTCTTTCTTTTTTTTTTTTTTACAGATAGAAAGTCAGAGAGAGGGACAGACAGACAGGAACAGAGAGAGATGAGAAGCATCAATCATCAGTTTTTCATTGCAACACCTTAGCTATTCATTGATTGCTTTCTCATATGTGCCTTGACTGTGGGCCTTCAGCAGACCAAGCAACCCCTTGCTTGAGCCAGAGACCTTGGGTCCAAGCTGGTAAGCTTTTTGCTTGAACCAGATGAGTCCGTGCTCAAACTGGCAACCCCTGGGTCTCGAACCTGGGTCCTTCCGCATCCCAGTCCAACGCTCCATCTACTGCACCACCGCCTGGTCAGGCGGTTCTCATTTTTTTCTCTTGCATTGACAATTGATTTTTTTTTGTTCTAATTTCTTAGAAATTCCCTTAGCATATTTTCCAATGCTTCCATTTCTTGGGGGAGGGGCTATCAGATTTAAGTTCTAAGAAGTATCTTCGAGTTGCCTTGGAAGAGAGGCAAACAGGTCTGCCTGTGACTGTATCATCACTACTATGAAGCATTCCAGTCCCCTGACTCTCAAAGGCATGGTGCCTGGGACCTTGTTAATTAATGTTGACAATGGATTTTTATTAAGGGTTTTAATCCTCTCTTGTGGGTGTCAAGTTGGAGAATTGGAGAAGTGCCTGTGTCCTGGTATGAGGATGAAGCCCATCAGAGAGCTCTGGAACAGCCACGGAAGGCAGTGGTGAGCTGTCCAAAGTCTTGGGGAGCCATGGGAAGACACAGTCCAGAAGGAGAGAACATGAGAGCTTATCAGGAAATTCAGCCTGCCTCTGAACTCTTCAGGAGGGATGGCATGCCCATAACAGGCAGACTGGGGACTCAAATGGTTTTACTTGAAAATAAAAGAAAATAGTATCCCCCAAACTAGAAATTGGTAACACGTGGGTTGCATTAGCAAGGTTGAAGTTTTTCATGTGTTTGTTTTCTAACTGGATCCTGTTTTGAGCTTTCCATTTTCATTGTCAATATATCAGTTGGAATCTTAATGCTTTTCTCTTTTTGTCTATTAGTTATACAAAACAGGAAAAGAGACTTTTATCTGTGATATTTGCTACTAGTTTAGTAGTTCCCAATTTATTATTTCCCCAATTGTCACTTTAAATGGCAAACATTTGTTTGCTCATTTGCTTGTTTAACATAGAGCTATTCCCAGTTTTTATGTAGCAAAATTTTGTCTTTCTTTCAATTTTATTTAATCTTAGAAAGCCTAGGACAATCTAGACTGACCATGATTAGCGGCTCTGCTCCAGTTCCACATTTGGTGGCATAAGATAATGAAGATAATAACAACAACGTTATCATCATAATAGCTAACATTTGTTTTGCCTTGTGCAAAGCACTGTTCTATGCAGATTACATATATTAACTCATTTAATTCTAACAACAGTAAGAGACTGGGTGGGAGTGTGTGTGCACTCTTACCTCAATCTCAGGAAGAGGGACTTCAACAGAACCACTTGGGAAGCTTGTCATGTGAACTTTGCAGTTTGGGGGACATATTGTGACTGGTATTTAATTTATACCTGGAAATATAAAGGTCTTGGCTAGCTACTCTAAGGGTACATTTTACAAATAATGAAATTTAGACTTAGAAAGTTTAAGTTAATTGTCCAAGATCATTCACAAATAAATGATGGAGCTAGAATGGAAAGAAACTGAGGCATTCAGGATCAGAGATTGCATATTTACCCATTCTGCAACATCTTCTCTAATCTACTTGTGTAAACTTCATTTTCATTACTACATATTTGTCTATAATAAGACCTGAATTTCTCATCTCCCAACTTGGAACTCTTTGGCAGGAGACCCCACCAATAAAATTCCAACTTCTTTCCAGCCTTCTTTAAACCACTTCTGAGATCGTATATATTTAATACGCAGTATTATACTAACTTCTCTTTTCAAAATCTTGAGTTTGTTAGGTAAACTTCAATTGACTTTATGCTTCCATTTAAGGTTATTTTTTAGACTTGCAAAATATAATGAGTTGAACTCTGTTCCCCAAAATTCATTTGTTGAAGTCCTAAACTCAGGACCTCAGACTGTGGCCTTATTTAGAAATAGAATTATTGTGGATGTTACCGGCTAAGATTAGGTCATTAAGATGGGCCTTAATCCAATGATTGGTGTCAATATAAAAATTAATTTGGAGACAGACAGGTATACAGGGAAGATGATGTAAAGAGATGCAGGGAAAGACAGATCTCTATAGCCAAGGAGAAGAGGCCTGAAATAGGTCTCTCCTCCCACCCATTAAGAACCAACCCTGCCAACACCTTGATATTGAACTATGAGCCAATAAATTTCTATTGTTCTGGACACTTGAGTTACAGTACTTTGGTATGTCAGCACTAGCAAATGGACACACAAGTGGTGCTGAGCAACTGAAACTTGGTTATGAAATCTTAAAGTTCAATAAGGAAGTGCCATCACCCTAGAGAAAACAGGAAAATCCAGTTCTGTTTACAACTTCTGTTACAGAACAAAAGCTTTTCTATATCTTTTAGCATATATTTCATGGTTTTAATTTGCCTTCCCCTATTATTCCTCATAGAAGTTTGAATGATGACTTTCCTATATTCCCAAATTCTACCTCCACTGCTTGAATTTCAAGACCCTTGACAATATAATCTTAATCTAACTTTCTATGCTTATATCTCACTGTCATTGTTCATAAACTTCATGGTTCAGTCACATTGGGACACCAGCCCCAAAATAGGCTTGGGTGTTCCTGTTTTTTATTCTCTTTATTTCTGTATTTAGAATGGCCTTTCTATTCTTCATCATACATTGAAAAAATCCAAAGTGAAAGTCTTCCTTCAAGGCCCAAAGGGAAACCAATTATTGCTAAGATTTTCTTCAGTCAATCTAAACTTCAGTTGTACATTTTTATTTCATTGATTTTTTTTTTTATTTTAGTTATCTGGATATATGCAATATCCTCTGATTGGCTCTAAGTTCCATAGGGCAAAAAGCAAATAGTATAGGTATGCGTTATTTGGATTTCTCAACCAGGAAGTGGAGGCTAAGACAAGAGCTTTGTGTGAAGGTTATTGTTTGAAGATGTAGTCTCAGGGCTTTAGAGTAAGGAAACTAAGAAAAAAAAAAAACAAGGAAGAAGACAAAGCTAACCCAAGGGCGAGTCACTGATCTGGAGGCTCCTATGGGAAAGTAAGGCTCAGTTCTGTCGAAGACTCTGAGGAATAGTGTAGACTATGCCTCATTTTTTCCCCCTTTATTGTTGTGGACTCTTTAAAGATTGAGATATAATTGACATATAACATTATATTAGTTTCAAGTGTACAACATAATAATTTGATATATGTATATATTGTGAAATGATCACCATAATAGTTCTAGCTAAAATCCATCACTGAGTGGGGCCTCTTTTTTTTTTAATCCAAAAATGAAAAGAGAGGACTGTCTAAATGGTCAAGGAACTCCTCAGGGGGTATCTATGGCACTTCTAGGTTTGCACATACACGAGAATGGTTGAACCAGCTTCTACGAACATCCTGTGCAGTGGTATTAGTGAAGCCACAGGGCATAAAGCAAGAGATACAGAGGGCAGCGCTGACAAGGTGCTGTCAGGCTGTACCTTCTCAGAGCTGGCTGCCACAGTACAAGGGAAGACAGAACATTTGAAGAGTATGAAAACTACCTGATTTTAAAAAAATCTGGACAATATCTAATAGAGCCCCTTTCTTGCATTGCCCCAGACTGTCCATGCCCTATTTTAATAGTTCCCGAAAGACAGAGATGCTATCTATAGAAAAACAGTATACATCAACTACATTCCTTCTCTGACCAAGAGAGCAAAGGCTCTCAAGAATGCCAGTTCAAACAACTAGAATCTCAGCAAGATCTCCAGCCACAGAAAAGCAGACTCAGAATTTCCATTTGGCCTGAGATGTAGCATACTTTTTGGTTTGGGTTCTGCCAGAGGCAGACCCTGAGACAAGTATTTAATTACAAGTCATTTATTCCAGCTAATCGCAGGAAACACCCTTAAAGGAATGAGGATGTGAGATAGGAATAAAAAGGAACCCAATAAAGAATGCTTTCTCAAGTTGTTTTCTACAATGGAGAATCAGAATTCTGTGGTACTAGGGAATGGAGTACACTCCCAGATTCATCCTCCAAAATGGGTGATAACGTTCAGGTATTTGTCTGCCAATTCTCTTTCTGACATTGGTTTCCAAAGACAGCCTCCAGCACTTCTGAATTGCCTGCTTTGAGGGTCTCGTGGATCCTCGTGGCCAGAAAGAAAGCCCTTCAGGCAAAGAGCCACCATCATTAGCAATAAGCAGCCTTCAACAGGTAAAGGTGAATGCTGGGTGGGAATGAAAAACACACCAACAGCTATACAAAATCTGCTATACAAACCCAGATACCTAATAGGCATGGAGTTTTCTAACATTAACCCTGGCACACGGGAACATACATCATCAAAATTATTTGAACAGGTGCTTCTCTCTCTGATTTCTTTTAAATAGGTACTTCTCTTAATTACATGATAAATTCAATGAATTCAGTCCTAGCAAAGAAACAATTGAATCCCTCATGTTAGAAATTAACTTCTTATATCAAAATTATATCATTTTATTCCTTTTTATTACCAAAGATAACTGATAAACTTGAGCCTGAAAGTACACATTGTTAAATCTATTTTATAAATTCAAAATCATGTTTAGATTTTAGTTGATGTAAAATAAACTCATTGTTGAACTTCCAAAAGCCACACAGTGAAAAGAGGAATATATTTAGATGCATATATGTTCTGTTTCTTTTGCTTGCTCTATCAACTTAATGTAAATGGATGCTCTTAGGTTAGCCCAAAAAAGTCCACGTTTACTCTTTTCCTTTGGCCATTCCAAATAAGTTCGCTGTGCCATGAGAGTTTTGAGTTGGTGATAGCTGCTGGGAATGGAATACTTTGGAATGGGTTCCAGCAAGATTAGAATTAAGTTATTAGATCCTTCATGAAAGAGGTTGTGGTGGGCAAAGTAGAGTTCATAATGGCACCACTCGCTCTGAACAAAGTTGGGAGACAAAACAAAGATAGACTTGTAACTTTTCTCAATGCAGTTTATGATATTTTCCACAATGCTCTTGCCAGGAACAAAGTTTCGCTCATGAAGACAAATCCGTATATCTTCTTTTTCAATGTTTGGTAGTAATTCATTCTTTACCCAGGCAGAATCGTGTTCACTGTATGAAATAAAAGCATGGAAATGGAAAGTGTTTTGGAGTTTGTCTAAAACTGTGTTCCTAGCCCTGTGCCGGGTCTGGGTCCATTGACACACCATCCTGAGATACCAGGGCAGATCAAAATAGATACAGAGGACAGTCATAGTAACAGCCAATACCAGCCCAGTGACCCCAATGGTGACAATCAACAGAGCTATGTTGCAGGATAATGGAGACATATGAAAGTTCTTTAATAGGGTTCCCTTATAGCTTTCTGGATAATCACACTTATAAGAGTCAGGCCAAGCCTCTAGCACTGCACTTGATACTTGGCCTATACTTTGGACAAATTCTCTTAGCTCACATGTACATTGGAATGGGTTGTTCCCTGCATTTATGGACCTAATATTCTGGCAGCTCTGGAAGAAATGAGCCGATGGGTTGGAAATTGAATTATAGTCAATGATCAGTACAGAAAGCCTGCTAAAGGCACCACATCCGGGAAGTTGGGCTAAGAAATTGAAAGCAACATTGAGTTCTTGCAAAGTTTCCAGGCTGGTGACATTTTCAGGGATGCTGGTTATTCTGTTACTGTGAAGATCAAGAACCTTGACCCCGGGAGGTAAACAACTGAATACAGAGTCAGTAAGTATATTTGAAGACATATTTAAACTTAATAAACTTATAGTCCAAGGGCAATATCCTTCATTTTCATCATATCTTAGAGCATTCTGGCTTATATCTAATTGTTGTAGAGACTTCATCTGCTCGGTCATATGAGCTATATTTGCAAGCTTTTTTAATTTATTCATTTGTAAACTAAATGTCTCCAACCTCACCAATGTTTTACAATTGTTAAAAACTGTGTCTGTTAAGAGATTATTGGAAAAATCCAAATGCAGAAATGGGCTCACTTGAGATGGACAGACCATGTGGACCATGGGTGTACCAGACACCGTAAAATTCTGGATGTTCATATTTGAAAAGATCTTATAGATATAACCTTGTGACAAACTGAACACTTCGCTGACAACATGGTATATAGACAAGGCCTTCAGTGAAGTGTTGGAATAATCAAACTCTCTGACTTTAAAGTCACCTTGCAGCCTCACATTTGAAATTGAGAAATATTCTATGCCTGTATGCCAAACCCACTGGAATATCATCATGAGAGAGTACCATGTTGCTTCAACGTTGTATAAAGTAAGATTGGATAACCTTGAATTCTTTTGAAGTTCTGACAGAACATTCAAGAAATAAGAACATCCATGATCATCCAGCTCACATTTGATATTGGACAGTTCCAAATTTACTGCAGTGCCGGCTGACACATCCAAAGGAAAGTGGAATTCCTTTCCTGCGGGAAAAACAATGTGCAGACTCTCTGTGTTAAGATCTGGAAGGCTCCCAGGGTCTTCTTCTTCCCAGTAAAGGTCTCCTAAGACCAGTAAAATCTTACTGATATGCAAATGAGCAATTGGCAATACACTAGATTTTTGGAAGTGTGTGGCACTCAAACCCAGAAATTCTAGTTGAGACATGTTGCCAAACTCTTTGCACATGGGCAGGGCATCAAATGCATTAAAAGAGAGGTCTAAGTGTTTGAGGTTCACAGAAGGGTGGCAAAAAATCTTCTCCAACTTGTTGTGGGACAAATCCAAGTATTCCAATTCCTGATTAAATTTGAAAACACTGATGTTAAGATATTGGATTTCGTTATGAGAAATTATCAAAATCCTCAGCTTTGATAATGATCGGATGTCAGAAGTCCAAAGCTCAGATATATTGTTGTGTGATATATTTAAGATTGTTGTTTTCGGGGATAGGTCTTTAGGAACATGGATGAGACCACTCTTTGATCTGTCAACTAAACATTCACTTTCATCGGATAATTGGATTTTGATCTCAAATATTAACATGGAGATGATGGCAAAATGGAAGATGGTAGAATTAGTTCTGGTCATTTTGTAACACCAGACATTCCTAAGGATAGTTGCTATTCTTCAGAGCATCTTGATACAGATACAACCTAGGGGGGAAAATCCACATTAAATGATTGCATTAAATTAGGCCTGGCTAACATTAAACATTTTTATTAGAGAGTCATAAAATGAAGGCTACATTCTTTGGAGTCACACAACCTAAAACCAGGGACATATACACATATTTATACATAACTATACTACCTCTATGGTGCATTGGCTTGAATGGTGCCCCCCACAATAGATATGTCTACCACTTAACCTAACAATCTCCAAAAACTATGAATGGTACCTTATTTGGAAAAAAATGGTCTTCGAAGAGATAATTAAGGATCTTGAGATGAGGATATCATCCGGGATTATCCAGGTGGTCCTTAAATCCAATGACGGGTGTCCTTATAAGAAAGAGTCAGAGAGGTATTTGACAGGGACAAAAGAACAGACAACAGAGACACAGAAGAGAAGGTCATATGAAGACAGAGGCAGAAGTTGGAGTGACCCAGCTACAATGTAAAGAATGATGACAGCCACCAGAAGCTGGAAAAGGCCCTAGAGAGCCAGAGAGATACAGCCTTGCTGACACCTTGATTTTGGTCTTCTGGTCTCCAGAACCATGAGAAAATACATTTTTATTGTTTTAAGCTACTAAGTTTATAGTAATTTATTATATCAGCTACAGGAAACTAATACAGATGGTTTTACGTATTCACAAAGTCTTCTGAACCCAACCCTCCCAACATCACTTAGAACTCAAGCGAGGTAGACACAGCTGGTGTACTTTCTACCTTTGACATATGCTTTCTGGTGGCTTCTTAAGTGTTTCCTTCCTGTGTGGTTGAATTTGGGCCCTTTTCACATTACCTTTTATTATCTACACATGTTTTTTTGCCTAACTTTGGTCTCATTCAAAAGGTATTTAGATCACAGTAAAGGGTTTCTCAAAATACATTTATTTATTCAATAAGTATTTATTGACAACCTATTGGCCATCTTTTAGGAACTGGAGATAAAGCAGTGAACAATTAAGATTCTAATTAACACAGAGCATTTATTATCTCGTAGGGAGACATGAAATAAACAAATAAGTGACTAAATGTACTTTCATGTAGTGCTAAATTCTATACAAAAAGATAAAACAAGGTAAATTAATCAAGAATAACGGCAGGTACGTAACAGTGGTTGATAATGGTTGTTTTAAGATGGATAGTCAAGGAGGGCCTTTCTGAAAAGATTGCATTGTGGTAGAAACCAGAATGCAGATCTGGGGGAAAAGCATTTCTGGTGAAGAAAAAGGCAAGTGGAAAGGTCCTGAGATGGAAGTGAGGCTGATTTGTCTGAGGCACAGTGAGGAAGTCAATGTTAGCATGAAATGAGTGAGGATGAGAGGAGCCAGGGCAAAGGTCACACAGGGTCTAGATTATTGCCAGGAGTTGGGATTATATCCTGACAGTGATGAGGGAACAGTAAGCAGTGAAAGGTTTTGAGAATGGGAACAGTTTCCCCCTCTCTCTTATTCAGAAAACTTTTTAAATTCATTCATTCGATTTGTATTTATTCCTTATGAAGTGTTTTTGTTCTAGGTCAGGGGTTGGGAACCTATGGCTCGCAAGCCAGATGTGGCTCTTTTGATGACTGCATCTGGCTTGCAGACAAATCTTTAATAAAAAATAATAATAACGTTAAAAATATAAAACATTCTCATGTATTACAATCCATTCATTTCCTACCGCTCATGTTCATGGTTGTGGGTGGCTAGAGCCAATCACAGCTGTCCTCCGGGACAACACCAAATTTTTATTGAATAATGCATGACGTACATGGGTCATTGTGAGGTCAGGAAGTAAACCTCCCTCCTTTTAATCAAGTAGTCAGCTAGCTAATTGCAGAAACTCTTTTGATGAAGAAGATGGCTAAAAGAAAAAAAAGATGAGAGGTATCGTACTTTTCAGCAGGAATGGACAGAGGAATTCACCTTTGTGGAGAGAGCAGGTTCTGCAGTGTGTCTAATATGCAATGATAAAATTGCATTGATGAAACAGTCTAATATAAAGCAGCACTTCGACACACACCATACTATATTTGCATTGAAATATCCAGCGGGGGACAGCAGGAAGAAAGCATGTCAAGAGCTACTGTGCAGAATGCAAACTAGTCAGCAGCAACTCTGTGTTTGGACCCAACAAGGTGACTAGAATTTGGCTAACCTTGCTGGTGCTTTAGCAATTGTGAGAAATGGAAAGCCATTCACAGATGGGGAGTATGCCAAAACATTCATGCTTGATGTTGCCAATGAACTTTTTGACTACTTTTCGGATAAAGACAAGATAATCAAACGAATAAAAGACATGCCTCTATTGGCAAGAACTGTTCACAATCGTACCATCATGATGGCAAATCAAATTGAGGCAACACAGTGAAGGACATAAATGCAGCACCATTCTTCTCTCTCACTTTGGATGAGTCAACAGACATAGCCATTTATCCTAGTTCAGCATGATTGCAAGGTATGCTGTCAGTGACACACTACGTGAGGAAAGTCTTGCTGTTTTGCCTATGAAAGAGACAACAAGAGGGGAGGATTTATTCAAGTCTTTCACTGAGTTCGCTAAAGAAAAAAATCTACCAATGAATAAACTTATTTCCGTGTGTACTGATGGTGCTCCGTGCATGGTGGGGAAAAACAGATGATTTGTAGCACTTCTTTGTGAACATGAAAAGAGACCCATCCTAAGTTTTCACTGCATCCTACATCAGGAGGCGCTTTGTGCTCAGATGTGTGGCGAGCAGCTTGGTGAGGTGATGTCGCTGGTCATTCGGGTGGTCAACTTTATTATTACCCGAGCTTTAAATGATCGCCAGTTTAAAACACTGCTTGATGAAGTTGGGAATAATTATCCTGGTCTGCTTCTGCACAGCAATATGCGCTGGTTGTCAAGAGGGAAGGTGCTCAGCCGTTTTGCTTGTCTGATCAAAATCTGGACTTTTCTTGAAATGAAAAATGTCAAGCATCCTGAGTTAGCTAACACTGGCTCCTGAAGTTCTACTATCTCATGGACATGATTGAACATCTGAACCAGCTCAATGTGAAAATGCAAGGTGTTGGAAATACAGTCTTATCCCTTCAACAAGCAGTGTTCGCATTTGAAAACAAGCTGGAAATCTTCATCGAAGACATTGAAACAGGTTATTTACTACCCTTTGAAAAACTGGGAGAGTTTAAAGATGCATGCACAGCAAGTGACCCTGCTCAACATCTTGATCACCAGCAGCTAGTGGGCTTCACATCTAATCTGAAGTCATTCAAAGCACTCTTTGGAGAATTTCGTGAGCTCACTCGTCTTTTTAAGTTCATCACCCATCCACATGAGTGTGCAGTGGACGGCGTCGACCTGAGTTACATCCCCAGTGTCTCCATCAGAGATTCTGAGCTACAAGCTGCTGACCTGAAGGCCTTAGACATGTGGGTGAATAAGTTCAAGTCACTGAATGAAGATTTGGAAAGACTTGCACGACAGCAAGCAGAGTTGGCAAGCAAACACAAGTGGGGAGAAATGAAAAAACTTCAACCCGCGGACCAGCTGATCGTCAAAACTTGGAACGCGCTTCTGTCACATACCACACACTGCAGCGTGTGAGTATTGCTGTACTGACCATGTTTGGCTCTACGTATGCATGTGAGCAGTCTTTCTCACATCTAAGGAACGTTAAGACCAACCTACGATCACATTTAATGGATGGAAGTCTCAAAGCCTGCATGATGCTTAACCTCACCACGTATCAACCAGACTACAAAGCCATCAGCAAACCATGCAGCACCAGAAGTCGCATTAATGGTAAAAAGTACTTTATTCATCATTGGCTAGCAACAGCATAACAACATTATTAAAAAGAATTCAGAGACTTATTGTACTTTAAAAGTGTTGGTCTTACATAAAATGCACACATTTACTTGTATTTAGTGTTAAACATATTGTATGGCTCTCAAGGAATTACATTTGAAAATATATGGCGTTCATGGCTCTCTCAGCCAAAAAGGTTCCCAACCCCTGTTCTAGGTTATGCTTATTGTACTAATTATCAACTCATTATAGTTCAGATACTGTTTTCTTTTGTTACCACCATGCCAATGGCACATGAGACCAAAGGGAGTTTGTTGGGATAAACCCTAGAGAGTGACATACCCCTCACCCCCAGAGACATTTTGAGCTGGTGCTATATGGTTACACAGATCTTGCAAAGATCTTATTCAAAATCTTATAAACTGCATTAGACAAGCAAACTATAAGTATCATCAGCAAAGAGTCAAATTCCTCTTCACATATCCCCTCACATCTCTCAGTGGGCACAAAAGGACCTAAATACAGCTGGCTTGCCTGACCTGTGGTGGCACAGTGGATAAAGTGTCGACCTGGAATGCTGAGGTCGCCAGTTCAAAACCCTGGGCTTGCCTGGTCAAGGCACATATGGGAGTTGATGCTTCCAGCTCCTCCCCCCTTCTCTCTCTCTCTCTCTTTCTCTCTCTCTCCTCTCTAAAATGAATAAATTAAAAAAATTAAAAAAAATACAGCTGGCCTTTCATATCACCAGATGCTGCATCCACAAATTCAAGCAACCCCAGATCAAAAGCACTCTAAAAAAATGTTATAGTATTGCTGACATGTATACTATGTTGTTAGGCCTAAGATGGTTGCATCTCTATTGAACATGTACAGATCCTTTTTTTCTGGTCATTATTCCCTCAACAATATAACAACTATTTACATAGCATCTACATGGTATTAGTTATTAAAAGTAATCTAAAGATGATTTAAAGTATATGGGAGAATGTGCTTAGCTTATATGCAAATACTATGCCATTTTATATCAGAGACTTGAGCATCCCAGGATTTTGGCATATGAGGGGGGTCCTGGAACAATCCCTCATGCATACCAAAGGATGACTAGAATTCTAGTCTCAGAAACAACCCTGCCCTCCAAAAGCTTCCCAAGTTAGACATGCAAACGTACCTGCTTTTTTGAAACATTGCTTGAACTTACCCTTTTGTAGAGATGCCAAATAATCCCTTGTCATCCTGATTTCTCCTAATATGGGCGATGGCCCGGTACCACCCCCTCCATCATCACTCATGAAGACTCTGTGCAAGGAACGGGGCACACACATTAAATGCATGTTAAAAGTAAATGTGGCATTTCCGTGACATCAATTGTATTTGGCTGAATGTCCCAGAAATTTCCCAATTCTTCTCCCCCCTCCCCCCAGCTTCCTGAAAGGTCTACTCACACAAAGAGAAGTACTTATATGAGAATCAAAATAATTCTCAATTACTGCTTGGGCCAATGCCTAATATCTCAAAAACAGAACTATGTGGTAAAATTAAGTCAAAGTATAAGTGGTTTGGGCTTAAGGACCAAATGGTTTTTTTACTTATTCCTAAACCTGAGTCCAACTCTGAGGATCTCTCTACCTTCTGGCCAACTCCACAGCTCAAGGCGGTTATTGATCAGTATGGTTAGGAATGGTATTGAGAGAGTGACCAGAGAGACCAGGGTCAGAGACAGGACCCCATGCGTGAACATGAGGGCGCACAGTGAACCCTCCACCACAAGACCAAAGCTGCCCTCATTTCTTTAACAACAGCAATCACCACAAAGATTTAAACCGATAAAGCTGTCTATCTCCAAGCATTAATGAAAACATGGCTTCAACTTTATATCTAGTAAAATTAATTGACCCCGCTATCTTCTATTTGCCCAACTTCCATTTTGCCCTTCCATTGATAGTCATTAATTTGAAGTACTCAGTTGATCAAACCATCTTTAATTCTGTAATTAAGGAGTCAAAGTATTGTACATATGAGAAACTGAGTTTTAGGTACTTACAGAATCTTTAAATTATATAAACCAAACTTGCTAAATCAGTGAAAATCAGTATTTTTCATCCAAGTCCTAATAACCAGCACTAAATCTCATATATGTTAGAATCTCAAAACTATTTTACCAACCAAATAGAATGGTCACTTGCTAAGTTGATTAGTAAAAGGAAGTTTTAATTTGAAAGTATAAAAGTATCTCTATGTCAATTTCCATAATTATGTTAAGTTTAGCTTCCAAGTATATGATATGATGCATCAATACATTTGAATTGCCTTTGTTTGAAGATTTTGGAGGCATCAAATCGGGACTTTGATTGTTTTTAATTAATGATACCACACAGTCTATCTAGCCCATTGAGATCAGTCTGCAAATACTAAGTGAGTCTTCTCTGCATCAGGCCAATAGCTATTAACCACAGATTGAAAGGATTGGAATTAGTTCAAGATCTTTTCTGCTTCGTTTCCTATGTGGCTTTGTGAACTTTTCTTTAAAAAAAAAAATGCACTCCCTTTCAACTCTTTTGATCGAATTGGGTGAAGCCTAGGAAACATATTTGAAACTTACAATTCCACCCGATCAGGAACACCACAGAATGGTTTCAGTGGTCTGAGAAAGCAGAAAAGAATAGCTTACGGAAACAGCCCAGGGAAGAAACTAAAATAAACCTGCCCATGAACACAGAGGAGACATAGGCAGCATTGCCCCCAGGAGTAATTTACCTATGTCCTATTTTCCTCAGCGTTCCTATTGCAAAGAGATGGATGGAAAGGGTCGGGATGTAGAGCAGTGGCACCTGAAGTCAACAACTAGCAGCTCCATAAAATAATCGTGAGAATATGTGTGTGACCCAAATACTCATCTCCCAACTCAAATAGATCTCTTGCAAACAAATAATGCTTGAGGTGAGTGCCATTCAAAGAAAAAAACAAAACACACAGACACACACACACACAAACACACATACACAAGAAAACCTTTTCTCTGACTACAAAGAAACGATAAACAAATGCTAGCTCAAACCACAGTAAGTACATATCAGAAATGATCCCCTTAGAAAAACACTCAAGACCTAATCATAGAGACTGAGATTTTTGTGTCCAATGGTTCATACCATTATTTTCTTTTATAGAATAATTGTTAAAAAGATATTGCTTACCAAACAATCTATCCGTAGGTCTCACTGGCAGTCTGTAGAAGAGAATTCAACTACTTCCTCAAATATTTATTTCATGTTGGGGGCGGGGCTCTTTGGTGCCATCTACTGAATCCCGCTGCAATTACATTACTTAGAAAGTATAAACCTAATTTCTCCTATTCATCTGTAGAATATGGACTCTGGCTTGACAGACCAGTATTAAAATAAAATCATATCTTTGTGGCTCTGTATTTCACTACAGTCAGCTCACTATTGAAATAAAGGAGGTGTTGTTAATAATCCACAGATCATTATTGGCTGAATCCAAAAATGCTTATCTTTGCAGCCATGCTGGTGGGGGTGGAAGTGCTGGTCAGAGTGTATTTCAGGTGCTTTGCTTTTCCTCTTGCTTTTTTGATCAGTCCACTATTACAAGTGACAGAGAATGGAAAGAGGTAGCGGTCAAACTCAAAGTTTTGCTCAAACTCATTCATAAAGAGGAAAGACCATTTGTACGTTACTATAAAATTAGGTGTTGATTGTGTCTCTTTTGACAAACTGGTTTTCAGAGAAAATCTGGTGCTCAGTTTTTTCCATTGATATGTTAAAACTTTCCTTAAAATGTGATTTTTTAAAAAATTTCCATGTAAAAAACATCATATCTAACCATCTTTCTCAGATAAAGTCTAAAACACTTGCTTTGGGTTATTGTCAGCACACTCAAGGAATCCAGTCTGATAGCTCCATTTTTGTCTTTTAAAATAACAACAAAATAAAAAAATGAAAATGGGCAAATAAAGCTAAGAAATGCTAGCTGAATTCCTCTGAACTTGTCCTCATTTTAATATTGCTTGATGTCCATTCACAAACTGGATACAATTCTTGGCTGTAATCAGCTTTTCTAAAACAGTGAACAAGGCCAACTTCCTTAAACTAAGAATCTTGGGACTTGGGGTTTTTTTGTGACTCGTAATGTTCTTTCCCCCTCACTCTACCACCCACACACTGCTTGTATGTTGTAAATGTCTGTATTCATGAGGATGCAGATGAAGATGCTATATCGATAGGTCCAAAAGTATAGTAGTTTAAACAAGGTGGAAGTTTACTTTTCTCTCACATAACAGATGCATCAATACATTTGAATTGCCTTTGTTTGAAGACTTTGTCCAGGACTTGGTAAAAGGCTGACTTGAGCCAAACAAAACAGCAGAATTGAGGGCACGTCATCAACCTGTGGCTTTAATTCCAGGTATTAGATGGTTCCTCCAATTCTTACCTTGTTTTCGGTGGAAAGACATGACCTATCTTTCTTAAAGACATGACCCAGAATGGCATTTACCTTCCAGCTACATCTCATTGCCCTGAATTTAGTCACATGTCCACATCAAGCTGTAAGGAAGGCTGGGAAATGTCATCTCTAGCTGGGTTGCCCTGATTAAAGCTCACATATTCTAGTAGTAAATAAAGGGAGAATGAATATTGAGACAACTGAAAATCTCTGTCCCAATATTTTTCAATTTATCTGCATAGTCATTTGTTATAGATTGAATTGCATCCTCTCCAGAATTTATAGGTTGAAGCCCTAACCCCCGGAACGTTAGAATATGACTACATCTGGAGACAGGGACTTGAAAGAGGTAATTAAGGTCATCAGGGTGGAGCCCTATTCCAATAGGAATGATGATCTTATCAGAAGAGAAAGAGCTACACCAATGTGTGCGCACAGAGAGAAGGCCATCTGACGACCCAGTGGGAGGGCAGCCATCTACATGCCAGTGAGAGAGGCCTCAGCAGGCACCAAACCTGCTGACACTTGAATCTGGGACTTCCAGGCTTCAGAACTGTGGGACGTAAATTCCTGCTGTTTATGGCAGCCCAAGTAGGCCAATACACCATCCTTCTGGATAGTGGTCTTGAGGCGAGGAATTCCTTGATCCTCATTAGCACTCTCACTACAGCTAATTGGTCTGGGTAGAGAGATTAGACAGAGAAAGTTTGAGCTGTTGACTGTCTCGCTTCCATACATCCTTGGAGTTCAGACTTTGGGTTCTGTGAGACTCCTCGGTAACCTTGAAGTAAGCACCTTCTTTCTCAAACTGGTATCTGAAAGAGTTCAACAGAGGATTCCTGGAGATAGAAAATCTTTGTCTAAACAAACAAACAAAAAAATGAAAAAACCTCTTATAATAGAGCTTTCATATGTTTGAAATGAGTGAATGTCTTCATATGCAACAAAAATGTAGGTTTTATTTAATTCTAGTATAAAAATGTCAAAATGCTGTATTTTCAATGTCAACAATACTTTGTGGGAAACATATTGAAACCATTTAAAACATGTGATCATTTAGTATGTGTGCCCTAGTTTGTTGCGGTTTGCTTTTTGGGTTTTGTTTTTCGAGGTTTTTTGGTTTTGTTTTTTAGTTCAGGAAAGAGCCCCACAGAGGCTGAGGAAAATGGCCCATTTGGGAGACAGCCTGTGACAGCCAGTCTGTACTCTCTGGAAGAGCAAGGGTGGGCTGATGCGCAGGAGATTACTCTCAGAACATTTCTTAAGGGTTATTTCTTTACAATTATTAATTGCGAAACTAGTTCATTGAATGAGTTAAGTCCATGAGAAAAGGGCTTCCCTTTTCTCCTTAACCACTGCCTTATAACCAGATTTTGTTGACTCTCCTTCTGTCACGACGTATTCTGAATTATGGGCACACCCCATCACTTTTAGTGAGAAGTCTCATTTTCACAACTACACCTCTATTTCAGGCCTTAAAAGTCCAGGCCAGTCCGATTTGACACCAACCTCACACCTAATTCAAAGTTCTGCTTGGCCCTAGCTCAGGCCTTCCTTGCCAGGAAATGGGGAAGGATGTGGTCTCTTTATTCTCCCTCCATTTTCCCTGCCTTCTCTATATTCTGGGTGTCCCCAGGCTACCACAAGGGAAGAGTATATTAGACAGAGAGGAGCAACTCTCCCTGAAGTTAACTGTTGGATAAGGCAGACAAGCCCTCATGCCTCTGCCTCTTATTTCACAGAATCCAAATGTTGATGCACAGGATGCACCTGTGGGTTATTCAGAAGCCTCAGGCAGACCCCCCACTACACAGTTTCTTAATGCAAGTGGCACATTCTCTGGTTGACCTGTAGCAGCAGCCCTTTCCCCCCACCTCGTGCATCCCTTCCTCTAGACCCAAGGCTTCTTACCACTAGAGTTCCTTTGTACAGCCGGCTGCCCAGATAGCTGCAGTCCCATCAGGACCACTTCATCCCAGTTACCATTTCCATGGTTGACATGGATTTGCCATGCCAAATAATGGAAGAGCAGATGACAACAGCTTCTTCCTTTCTCTTCTCATCCTGCCATTTTGGACTGCCCAAACCAACCTCTTGCCTTCTGAATTCTCCTGATGGGAAGTACTTGTTCATTCATTCAATATTTATCACACACTTATACTTGTAAAGCATTATTTCCCAATCTCTGTGTTCACTGCCCACCACACCACCGAAACTCCAAGGGACGCTCCCCAAGATCTTCTAAGATCTCTCCAGCACACCTGGTCGGCTGTACTGGATTGTGCGTTCCCGTTATCCTGCAAGGCTGCAGGCTGAGACCAGGTGCCTGGATTGTGCGTTCCCGTTATCCTGCAAGGCTGCAGGCTGAGACCAGGTGCCAGACTACTCTTCTATTATGTTCAGAGCCCTTCTTATTTGTCTTTGAAGGAAATCCAAAGCAATCTCCCCACAGGTCCAGAACCTCAACTGAATGACTCCTTAATCATCCTTTTGAACCTAGTCTTCTGTAAGTGGTAAAATGGGATGATAATTACTGTTCTCTTTCTGCTGTTTTTTAGTAAGTCCAGCCTGGCTGTGTCTAATATTTCTATTTAAAATGTGCCTTTTGTCAGCTTTAAGGTATTCTCCAGAATCCTAATGCAATAACCTATACAATAACCAGTTAATGAATTTGGCTCTGAGTTTTGCCGACAAGCAGATAAATCTGTCTTTGGCCTATGGCCCATGAATAAGGCCATGTTACCCTTTATGTACACAAACTATTGCATATTTGTGTAGCTAGGTCAAAAACTTAACAAACAATTATTCAGATGTGAAGAAAATAGGTGTCTTTTTAAAACTGATTTTAGAAAGGAGAGAGAAAAAAATACATTGATTTGTTGTTCCATTAATTAATGTATTCTTTGGTTGATTTTTGTATATGCCCTAACTGGGAGTCAAACTGTCATCTTGGCATATTGGGATGACACTCTAACTCTACCTGACCAGGGCCAAAAAGAGTCTTTAATTTTCACAACCAATCTAATTTATCCCCAAGCCCTAAAGTTGAACAGGATAACGAAGTTCACCCAGAGGCCAACGAGGATGCATCGGACACTCCGAAGACAGCTGCACATAGTTGCGAGGTTGACCCTTTCCTTCTGCCATGAAGACCCAGAGATTCCTGCTCACATGAATCCATTTTGGAAAGGCAAAGGTAGAGGAAAGGTCCTCAAATGACTGAGCATTTACTCAAATGGTCCTGTTTCAATTTGAAACAGAATGGTTAACCAGAGACTGAGCTCTGTGAAATCAGCAATGAACACCACATCAACCCCTAGCCTGCTTCACCAACTCAGTTGAAACATGACTGTCCTTAAGTCTTTCTCTAACAGACAGAAGTACTGCCGACAGCAGACAATAACTTAATACTTGATGTTCATTAGAATCATTAGAATCCATGTTATTATGGTTTCTTAAACTGGATTTTCTAGTTTTTTTTTAAATTATCCCATCATCGTTTTCGGTGTCTAGTGTTAATTTCACATTAAAAGCAGCTCTAATGTTAGCCCAAAAAAGTCCATGTTTGCTCTTCTCCTTCGGCCATTCCAAATAAGTCCGCTGTGCCATGAGAGCCTTCAGCTTGTGATACTTGTTAGGAATGCCATTATGCGGGATGGGTTCCAGCAAGATCAGAATTAAGTTGTTAGATCCTTCATGAAAGAGGTTGTGGTGGGCAAAGTAGAGTTCATAATGGCACCACTCACTCTGAACAAAGTTGGGAGACAAAACAAAGATAGACTTGTAACTTTTCTCAATGCAGTTTATGATATTTTCCACAATGCTCTTGCCAGGGACAAAGTTTCGCTCATGGAGACAAATCCGCATATCTTCTTTTTCTAGGCAAGGTACAAGTTCATTCTTCACCCAAGCAGAATCGGGTTCACTGTATGAAATAAAAGCATGGAAATGGAAAGTGTTTTGGAGTTCGTCTAAAACTGTGTTCCTAGCCCTGTGCCGGGTCTGGGTCCATTGACACACCATCCTGAGATACCAGGGCAGATCAAAATAGATACAGAGGACAGTCATAGTAACAGCCAATACCAGCCCAGTGACCCCAATGGTGACAATCAGCAGAGCTATGTTGCAGGATAATGGAGACATATGAAAGTTCTTTAATAGGGTTCCCTTATAGCTTTCTGGATAATCACACTTATAAGAGTCAGGCCAAGCCTCTAGCACTGCACTTGATACTTGGCCTATACTTTGGACAAATTCTCTTAGCTCACATGTACATTGGAATGGGTTGTTCCCTGCATTTATTGACCTAATATTCTGGCAGCTCTGGAAGAAATGAGCCGATGGGTTGGAAATTGAATTATAGTCAATGATCAGTACAGAAAGCCTGCTAAAGGCACCACATCCGGGAAGTTGGGCTAAGAAATTGAAAGCAACATTGAGTTCTTGCAAAGTTTCCAGGCTGGTGACATTTTCAGGGATGCTGGTTATGCTGTTACTGTGAAGATCAAGAACCTTGACCCTGGAAGGTAAACATCTGAATACAGAACCAGTAAGTATATTTGAAGACAAATTTAACACCACTATACTCCCAACCCAAGTGCAATTTCTGTCACGTCCATCGTATTCCAAAAAATTCCAGCTCACATCCAGTATTTCCAAAGATGGCATATTCCTAGTCATGAGACCTACTTTGAAAAGGTCTTTTAATTCATTCTTTTGTAAGATCAATGTCTCCAATTCAACTAACGTGGAGCAATTTTGAAAAATACTATCTGTGAAAACATTCTGGGTAAAGTTCAAAAACTTAAATGTGCTTGGTGCTTGAGGACAAAGCATATGTATTAAATGTGTATCTGATATGGTTAACATCATAATGTTCATCTCAGAAAACACTGTGTATAATGCTGTCTGCGAAAAAATATAAACCTTGTTTATAACATGTTCTATTTTTAATGCTTTCAAAGATGTTTCAGAATAAGTATAATCTTCTTCACCAATGCTTTCAACTATTGTTAAATTGTAAATGTTGAGATATTCTACAGGTTTGGGCCAAAGGAATTGAAAAACTCTAACCAAGCATTTCCAAGTTGTTTCCACGTGGTTTAAAGTTAAATTTAGTAAGTTTGGACCTCTAGTTAGTTCTGATAAAAATTTAATTAAAACTTGACAGCTCTCAGAATTCAATTTAATATTACTCAGTTGTAAGTGCCCTAAACTACTAACTGATATGTTTGCTTGAACAGAGAAGAAAGTATCTGGGTGGAAAACAAATTGAAGTGTTTCAGTATTCAGAATTTGAAGACTTTCTGTCTCATGTTCTTTCACATAATAACCTCCCAAATCCAGAAGGATGCAACTTAGACGCAAGTGAGCAATTGGTAGCAGATCTAATTGTTGTAACTTTTTAGCACTTAGTCCCAAGAAATTCAGTTGAGTCAAGTTGCCAAATTCCTTACAGATGGGCAGGGCATCAAAGTCATTGAACGAGAGGTCTAAATGTTTGAGACTGGTGATAAGATGGCAGGATATTTTCTGCAACTGATTGTGTGATAAATCCAAATATTCTAAATCCTGGTTGAACTTGAAAATACTAATATCAAGGCACTGGATTCTATTATGGGAAAGCCTCAAAACTTTCAACCCTGAAAGAAAGCTGATATCAGAGAGCTGAAGCTCAGATATATAGTTTTGAGACAAATCTAGGACTTCAGTTTGCGGTGGCAGGCCTTTTGGAACATGAGTAAGGCCTTTATTTGACTTGTTTACTGCAAATTCACTTTCAGTAGAGAACTGGATTATGGTTCCAACTAGTAAGGTTACGATGTAAATAAAATGGAAGCTTTTGACAATGGATTCTTTGTCCTTGGTCATGATGTTGAAACGGTTATCCCCCGAAGGGCTGTTGCTGTTCCTCAGAGCATCTTGATATATACCAAATTCTAGAAATGTAATATAAATTAAGATGTATAAAGATTGGGTGATTGCTTTCAAATCTCCATTTACTAAACACAAAATCTCAATTATTTTTTTATTCGCCATCAGACTCATAATGCCACTTAACTCCCCCAACAGGCTCAGTGGTAGAGCATTGGCCTGGCCTGTGGAAGTCCCAGGTTCAATTCCCAGCCAGTGCACACAGGAGAAGCGCCTATCTGCTTCTTCACCCTTCCCCTCTCCTTTTTGTCTATTTCTCTCTTCCCCTCCTGCAGCCAAGGTTCCATTGGAGCAAAGTTGGCCCGGGAGCTGAGGATGGCTCCATGGCCTCCACCTCAGGTGCTAGAATGGCTCCATTGCAACAGAGCAATGCCCCAGATGGGCAGAGTACCGCCCCCTAGTGGGCATGCCAGGTGGATCCCTATCAGGCACATGCAGGAGTCTCTCTCTCTGCCTCCCTGCTTCTGACTTCAGAAAAATACAATAAATAAATAAATAACCTGGAACACTGAGGTGGCCAGTTCGCAACCCAGGTTTGCCTGGTCAAGGCACATATGGGAGTTGATGCTTCCTGCTCCTCTCCCCCCCCAACCTCCTCTCTCTTCTCTCTAAAATGAATTAAAAAACACAAAAATACTAAAATAAAATCCAGCTAATGTAAAAAATTTTATATTTAAAGAAACATGCTTGTATTATTTAGAGAGAGAGAAAGAAAGAGAAAACATCTCCCACATGATTCTAGATATTTGACATTTATCAATGAGAACCAACCTAGTGGTCCCTCTGTTGTGCTTGTGTTCAGGGGACTGAAACTTAGCCACCATGTGAGAAAGTTGACCAGCTACCCTTAGAAGCACGCTGCTTCCAAAACATAAGTTTCTTTCAGGCTCACTTATTTCCTCAAGCAGTTACCAGTGTATATACTAACCCAGGGGTCGGGAACCTATGGCTCGCCAGCCAGATGTAGCTCTTTTGATGGCTGCATCTGGCTCACAGACAAATCTTTAATTTAAAAAAATAATCACGTTAAAAATATAAAACATTCTCATGTATTACAACCCATTCATTTCCTACCGCTCCTGTTCATGGTTGCGGGTGGCTGGAGCCAATCACAGCTGTCCTCCGGGACAACACCAAATTTTTACTGGATAATGTGTAATGTACAGGGGTCATTGTATGGCTTTCACGGAATTACATTTTAAAATATGTGGCGTTCATGGCTCTCTCAGCCAAAAAGTTTCCTGACCCCTGTACTAAACAAACCAGCTTTCACATTTAAGAAAAAATAAAGGAGAGGAAAATGAGAGATGAGAGTGGATGATTAGAGAGTTCACAACTTTTTTCTTAAAGGAAGTAAAAAGAGATAAAAGGAAAAAGTTATTTTTCTTTTTCTTTAATACATCAAATGAAAAGAGGAAAAGAAAAGACAAATGGAAGCAGCTCTGTTTTTTTTGTGTTTTTTTTTTAAAGCGGTAGTAAATAGGCTCAGTGAAAATTAAAACTACAAGAAAGGGAAGCAAAGAAAAACTTTGAGGTAAGTGTGATTCCATATTCAAGCCAAAAAGTGTATAAGAGAACGTTGTTTATTTGTCAAAGTCTAGGTGAGAAACCCAGAGAGAGGCAAATCCTAAGTTAGTCCTCGCCATTTCCTTCAGTTCATGACTGTTTGTTCAGTGCCGGGAGTTTGCTGGGCGTTCGGTGCTGGGGTTATAAGTGTGAATAGCACCGGCATAATCCCTGCTTTCTAAATCCTTATAAGTTAGTGACAGGTAGGAGTAAGCAATTATAGAACCATGTGACAGGGGAGATAAAACATTCATGTCTACTATAAAGGTACATAATCTGTAAAAGGTACTGTATCAGTGACGTAAGCTACTATAAACGTTACCAAAAACAAGGAACTAGAAAAGGGTGAAAAAAGAAAATGCCGCAGACGAAAGCAGACATAAATATCGTCAGTTCGTTTTTCCCTAACTATGACACAAGTGCTATCTACTTCTGTATCTTTTCAAGATAGTCTATCTTTCTTTCTTGTGTATTTAGAAAGACATTTGCAACACTTAAAATCATCTTGTAAAAATGTCAAAGAAACGTTACCTATTTTCTACACAACTGTGAAGCATTTTCTTGCTCTTTTGAAGTAATTATGCCATAATTTGAAAAGGCCACAAAAGCCTGCTTACTTACCAAGATTTCTTTCTCAGAGGAAGTGAAGGATAATTTTTAAATGTGGAAAAATAAGTGTTTCATGAAATCAAAGTCCTTTAAAGTGAAACAATACCATAGAAACAGTTTTGTGCCATCTGTTGGACTTTCCTGGAATTACTCCAAATGTGAATTTCCCTTTCAAAGATCACCACGCATATGAATCAGCAGGTTTTTATGGGCTTTTGACTAAAACACTAACCAAATTTTTGAATTCATATAAGCAAGCAGCTTATGACAATTTTAATGTGAAGAAAACTGTTTCTAAGCTAATATTTATATGTAAGAGTTTGCAGCCCAAATGTGAAATTATCACCGGAGTGGAAATTTATTGAACTTGGCCTGTTTTCTACTAATCACCACACTTAACATTTCCAAAATAATTGCAACTACCATTATCAAGCAATTTTGGAACATTACCTTGGCTGGATGATAAATAAGCTTCGGTTCAAGTTTTTTTGTTTTGTTTTTTGTTTTTTAAATCAACTTTCAAAGAAAGTTTAGTAGTTGATACATATATACCCACCTCTAGGGAAAACTGCATACTGTTTCCCACGTTCCGACCAACATTTAGTATTATTAGTCTTTAATTCTAGATTCTAGAATAATAACACTGAGATCCTGCAGGACTAATTAACAAATCAATTTCCTAAAAGGCATTTAGGATATTTTTAAAATGATATTGTCAAATGAACTCAGAAGGAGTCTGGAGGCTTTTGCTAGAAATAAACAATAAAAAATGTATTCAAGGGTCTTCGAGTTTAAAAACCGGAAACACAGCAAGGCAAAACACCCAGAAATGTTCTGAAAAAGAAAGAAAAGTCCTAAGTTCCCAGGCTAGTTAAAACAAGAATAGAATCTTTTCCTCATACCTCAACCTGCTTGATTACAATGACTCCATTTTATTTCTTCACTCTATTTCTCAGTATGAACAAGGATTGATACAAAAAGAGGGTGTCTGGCTAACCAGAGACTTCAGGTAGCTGGAATTCCCTATTTCTAACACTTTCCACTGAATTGAGTTTCTGTAAAGACCTGAACATATGAGGTATATAATCATTCTATAACTAATCCCACTCTCTATCATTACCTCATCGTTACAAAAAAAAAAAAAAAAATTAAGACCCTACAGTTTGACCTCTGACAAAGGTAGACATCTGGTAAGAATCACTTCTCCTTTCAGGAGGAAGGGAAAGGCCAGCTTCTTACAATTCATCCTTATTCACCAAACATAACAGGAAGTCTTCTCAGGCCTAAGGTCAGCAAGTAGATGGGTCTCCGCCCAACCAGCAAAAGCAGACAGCGAGAGAGCAGTAGATATCTGTGACATGGGGAAACCAGATTTGGAAACAGGCAGAGGGGAGAGGGGCCAGCTGTGGCTTTGAGGAAATTTCAAGCAACACCAAACTCACGTCTTTAAGAAAATGTGCACACATCACAGCAGCTTTGGTCACATCACACAGTGACTTTACCATACTCTCACTGGGGCCAACAGACAGTACTGGAATGACCATGCTCTCAATGCTGTGCACTAGCTGTGTGTTCCTGGCTGGGCAAGCTGCCTCACTTCACAGAGACTTCTGTATTCATCCACAAAATGGGAGTGCTTGTGATATGTAGGGAGGATAGTGACTATAAAAGGGCTGGCTGCAGTAGTGACTGACACATCAGAGAAGTCGTTGCAGTTTGGAGCTTTAGAATTCTATGCAAGCCTCAGCGTTTTATATGCTGAGGTGGAAAGGCTTCAGAATATAGCATTAAGAAGAGTAAGGTATATCCCTGGTCAATTGGTTCAGTGGTAGAGCGTCAGTTCGGTGTGTGGAAGTCCCAGTTTCGATTTCTGGTCAGGGCACACAAGAGAAGCGACCGTCTGCTTCTCCACCCCTGCCCCTTTTTTCTCTTTCTCCTCTCTCCCCCCCCTGCACCTATGTCTCATTCGAGCGAGTTGGCCCTGGGCGCTGAGGAAGGCACCACTTAGCTAGGTTGCCAAGCAATGAAGCTGTGGGCCCCAGATGGGCAAAGCATCAGCCCCAGATGGGGGTTGCCGGGTGGATGCTGGTCAGGACACATGCAGGAGTCTGTCTCTCTGCCCCCCCCCCACTAAATTAAAAAAAAAAAGAAGAGTGAGGTAAAGAACAGTATAGAGAGTGGGACAGCGTTTGTATAAAATCTGGTCTGTAAGACATTTGCACAGGTGATCTTCTTGCCAGGCATTGTTCTGAGTACTTCAAGTATTAACTCAACCCTCATAAAGATGCAATGAGATAAACACTATCATTATCCCCACTTAAGGGGGCATGGGAGAAGCAGTTAGTTAACTGTCCAAGGTTGCACTGCTAGTCATTGGTGGGGCTGGGATTTGAACCTAGATGCAATCTATCCCCTGTGTCTGTGTACCTCAGCATTATACCATGTGTCTTATAAGACACATTCAGAGAAAAGAGAGCAGGAGGCCATTCTGAAAACAGAGACAGAGATTGGAGTTTTGCAGCCACAAGTCAAGAAATGTGGCTTGCCAACACCTTGGTCTTGGACTTCTGGCCTCCAGAACTATCACAGACTAAATTTCTGTTGGAATTTGCTATAGCAGCCACTGGACATTAACATGAGAGTCTACATACATATGCTGATATATCCACAGTTTTTTTCCTGAGAGAATACTTAAACTCTTACCTTTGAGCAGAAGAACCAAGGGAGAGACATATTTTTATTACCATTTTATGCTCTTTAATCCTGTTATAATTTTTAAAATATGTACATGCTTACTATTATATGCATTTTTACTTTATAAAATAAAGTAGTATCATAGTGAGACAAGCAAAATAACATAGTCAAAGGCCAGTAAATGTACCATCCCAATATGAATAGAGGTAAAGCTAGCTGTCTTTCTCATTCCCTGGAAAATCAATTAGTAAATATTAGTGTCTATCAATAGCTTTGAATAAAATTATATAAAAAAATTATCAAGATACACAAACCATAAAAGTAAAATTGATAAGTTATACATTTTAATACTGATATTAAAACCAAAAATTCCTGCTGCATTAAAATAAAACAAGGCACAGTTCGGGAAAGATATTTGTAACATATATAAACACAAAGGATTAATATACAAAATATATAAAGGACTCTATAAATCAATAAGAAAATAACTAACAAGCCCAATGGGAGAATTAGAAAAAAATATATAAGTAAATGGGTAACAGAAAAGGAAATGGAAATAGCTCAAACATACAATAAAAAAACATTTTCATTAGAATATGGGAAATACAAATTAAGACAACCAGGAGACACCATGTACACCCCTGAGATAGAAAAAAACTTAAACGTCTACTAATATTAAATGTTGGTCATAATGTGAGGAAACAGCTGTCAAGCTTATCCAGAGATTCTGATTTAAATTGTGTGGGATGGGGCCAGGCATCAGTATTATTGTAAAAGCTCTTCAAGTGATCCTATTCTAACACAGTGAGGATCAGGGCACTCTGCGACTTAAACTCTGTCTTGAACACATTGCCCTCTAGTGGTCTCTATTTTCTCAACTGCATCCTCATGTCGCAGTGCCTGGAGGTGAGACCAGGATCCTTAACTCTCAGGTGCTACTTTCCAGATCCCTCTCCCTCCCTCCAGCCCTTGAAACTTACCCCTCCTGGCTGCATTCATCCACAGAGCTCTAGCACTCCCTCATTCGTACGTTAGCACCATTCACTGTCTAAATCCAACACCCACCTCTGCCTAATTCTAGTGATTTCAATAACTGCAAGAATTCTTTCATCCCCCCTGGCTTCTTAGTTCTTTGATATTCTCTCTTCTAATGATCTTTACCTGCAACCTACCTCAGCCATGCATTTCCCTATTATAGCCTAGATATTATTGCCAATTGCTCTACCTTCTCCTTAATCTCAATTGCCAGCCTCTCCTGTTATAGCTGCCACCTCCAACTCTTTCCACCTGATGCCAACAATTCCCTAACCCGACTGCACTGGGCTGAAAGATCATAATCCATCTTTTCAATCATCCCTCTGCATTCACCCACAGCTACCTGACTCTTCCCCCCTAACCCAGGTTAGATCCAACTTGCCACTGGACTACACTGAGCCTGAGCTATGGAATGTAGTTGGAGCAAATACCCACCCATGATGACTGTCACACTCAAAATTCATGGCTGGCTCCCAACTTCAAGAGGGAGCAGTAATATTACCTGTTCTACTCCCCTTCCCTCGCCCACTGACTCTCCCATTCTCCTATCTTACACCTCTTCCTCTCTCCTGCACTCCTAACACCTCCTTCCCTTTCTCACGCTCAGCTGATGATGCTTCATTTTTCACAGAGAAAGTAGCTGCAACCAGAAGAGCATTTCCACCTGTGTGTGACTCCAACACGCTGGCAGTACCATGACTGAGTGATGTCCACAGCGTCCTGTCTTCAACAGCCCTGCTCAGCTCCTGTGGACTCATGCCTGCGGCTTCTTCCATGGAGTCAACCCTTCTCCTGTTTGGTTTCCTTCTTTTCCTGCTGCCCTCCATTTTCCCAGCATTATTGTCTGGGAAATAAGATGTGCCCAAAGTAGGACACCTTCAGTTTTGTCACTTTTGCCCCCAATGATGTTTCAGACTTGATTTGCTCTCAGCCCCCCTTGCTCACCTTTCTAGCAGTCCAGGGTATCCACAGAGCTCTTACTCAATACCGTATTTCAAGTGAATTCATTTTTTTCTATCAGCCTTCTTTATTGTCCGACTTTCGCTTGGTACATAGTAATTGAGAATGCAAGGGTATTATGGATGATCTACTAGCCTACCTGAACCTGTTCTACGTACACTCCTGAATAAACTCTCTGCGTCAAGAGCCAATTCCTCCCCATTAAGCCCTGAATTCCATTCCTGCTCATCTGCTCAAGGAAAGCACTCTTGTAGTTAGCCTCTCTACTGTACCATCCTTTGTCTCCTCTAAGGTATGATTAAATTAGCACATAATGCTAGTTTCCCCCATATTTAAAAATATATCCCTCCTTTGAACCTCAGCCTCTTCCTGTTTGCTCCTCTTTACACCAGCACTCCCTTGAAAGAGTTCTTTCACTGACTGTCTCCAGTGATTTTCCTCCCATTCTCTCAATCCCCTTCCAATTAGGTTTCCTTCTCCACCACTCCAGAAAAGAGCTCCTGTCAGGGTCCCCAGTGACCTACACATTGCCAAGTCCAAGGGTCAATTCTCAATTTTCATCTTAGCTGTGCTATCAGTAGCATTTAACACAGTTAAAAGACTATGAAATGTTTTCTTACGTGGCTTCTGGGACCCTATACTCTCCTCCACTCCCACAGGCCTCCCTCCTGATTTTCCTGCTAAATCACTGGCATTTCTTCCTAGTCTCCCTCTTGGTCCTCAGTATCTCTCTGACGTGGAACAGCCAAAACACCCCTTGATCACAGTTCTCCTACTCATTCTCTAGAGCCTGTAGACTCTACATCCTGCTTTATTCCACCTGCTATATTATCTAGTTAGGGTCTATGTCCCCTCCAACAGAATGTAAGTTCTTTAAAGGCAAGACCTTGCTTTGCTTCTTATTGTATTCCCAGTGCCCAGAGATGTTCTAGGTACATAATACATGCTCAAAAAAGGTTTTGTTGGTTGAATAGTAGAAATACACTGGAAGACAATTTCACAATATCTAGCTAAGGTGACCTGGCTATTCCATTTCTAGTCTAGGATACAAGAAAACATATACAAAGATGGTCAGCCATTGCAGCACTATATGTAATCGTGAACAATGCAACACTGAACGTCCCGTCCATTGATGGGGGAATGAATAAATTGCAGCATAGTCCTACAATGGAATGCTATAAAGACTTTGAAGGGAACTGGCAAGAGCTACATGTATAAAAATGAATGGTTATAAAAAATATGATGTTGAGTAAACAAGTATATGAAATTTTATTTATGAAATTTTAAAGCATTAAAAAACAATTCTAGCCCTGGCCGGTTGGCTCAGCGGTAGAGCGTCGACCTAGTGTGCGGAGAACCCGGCTTCGATTCCCGGCCAGGGCACACAGGAGAAGCGCCCATTTGCTTCTCCACCCCTCCACCGTGCCTTCCTCTCTGTCTCTCTCTTCCCCTCCCGCAGCCAAGGCTCCATTGGAGCAAAGATGGCCTGGGCGCTGGGGATGGCTCTGTGGCCTCTGCCTCAGGCGCTAGAGTGGCTCTGGTCGCAACATGGCGACGCCCAGGATGGGCAGAGCATCGCCCCCTGGTGGGCAGAGCGTTGCCCCATGGTGGGCGTGCCGGGTGGATCCCGGTTGGGCGCATGCGGGAGTCTGTCTGACTGTCTTTCCCTGTTTCCAGCTTCAGAAAAATGCAAAAAAAAAAAAAAAAATTCTATACAACTTTTATGGGAGCGGGTATGTGCAGTAAAATATAGAAATATGGATGGGAAGGATACACAACAACCTCAGGACAGTGGTTACCTCCAAGGAAGTGGAGAATGAAAGAGACAGGCTTTCACACATATCTGTAACATTTTTTCTTTTAAAGCAAAAGAAAAAAATCGCTTAATCTAGCCATTATATCTCTACTTACATTTGTCATATTATCCTCTAGTTTTCTATATGTTTTAAATACTACAGACTTTTTTAAAACAAAAAAAATGCTAAGCTGCAGAAAAATGAAAGTGTTGAAAAAAAACCTGGTGGGCTTGGAAGCAATAACATTTGAGTGAAAGGCATAATTTGCAATTGGCAACAAAACTTGTTGCCAGGATTGCTTGATTAATCTTTTGTTGGAAAAGTGTGATTTGGGTGAAAAGAGGGAAACCAGCCCTATAAAAGGGGATGCCTGATTGGGCTGTTGCAGCAAAGGTTGGAGCTGTCCCACAGGTAAGGGTATTTGTGTCTATGATACGCCTGGAACACAGTTTGCTCATACTCACAATTGCAGAACTCAGAATCACTGTTTCTAAAATTATATATCCCTAACTTTTACATAAAAATACATACATGTAAATATACATATATATTTACAAGAATAGGTTCATAGTATGCATGTACTCTTCTAAGCTTCCCCTATCCTCGATTTAAGATTGGGCTATGGCCTTCCCTTCCACGACAACGAATTGGCTGTACAGAATTTTTCATGGCTACAGTACACCGGACTGAAATTACTTTAGTTTACTTCGCCAACGCTTTATTGTAGGACCGGTTGTCTCTGGTTTTCCCTGGCATCAACAACCACAATAAACACATTTGCACATTTGACTGTTTACTTAGGACAGATTCACAGATGTGGAACTCCTGGGCTAATGCATTTGAAATTTGATCCACGTTTCCAAATTGACCTAGAAAGTGCTTTTGTTTGGTTGCACCGTTGGTTTTAAATCAGATTACACTCCCACAGACAGGGTAAAAGAACGCTGTTTAACGCACAATCGGCAGATCTCAAACTCTGGCTGAACTTGAGCGACCCCTTCCTCGTCTAAGTGTCTGCGGGCTTTTCAGGGCACTTCTAAAGGAAGGAAAGGGATCCGGTGAATCCGGAGCCGCGTCTCGAATGGGATGGGCGCCCCTCCGGCCCTCACCACCAGCGCAGAGCTGGAAAAGCCGTCTCCCCGGCAGGGTCAGAAGCGCAAGTGGGACCCTCCCAGCCCGAGGGAACGGGTGCCGGGGAGCCCCCTCGCTCCGGGGCTGGGGCGGGGCGCACGCGGGGCGGGGCCCGGCCTAGCCGGCCGCGGGGCGGGGCAGTCGGCCCCGTGTCCCCCTCCAGGCCCGCCCTCTGGCCGCGTCCCCGCCGGCCCTGCCGACGTGGCGGGGCGGGACCCGCCCGCCCGGCGCTCCCGCGCGCACTCGGCCGCCTGAGCGGTAAGAGCCCGGGGTACGCACTTTTGGTCCCGGTCCCCTTCCCCCGGGCGGGGGGCGGGGGACAGCGGGGTGGTGGGGAGACGCCGCAGTCGCTCCTGGTCCTGGCCCTGGCATCCCCCCCGCTTCGTTACTGAGAAACCTTCGGCAGGGACTTGTCACCGGGCGCGGCCCCGGGAGGACCGGGCTTGGGACTGAATGACGGTCTGGGGAGGCGCGGCGGCGCGGCCGAGGGCCCTGCGTGGGTGCGGGCGTGTGAGTGTGTGTGTGTGAGTGTGTGTCGCTCCGGGTCCACGCTCATGCACACACCCACACGCCCGCACTCCGGGTCTGCACCCTCGGCCCGCGGGAACCTCCGCGGAGCCTGCCTTGAGCTCCCGATGTATCCAGTCCCGGCACCAAGCAAGACTGAAAAAGTTTCCCCATTGTCCCGGGTCGGAGTCAGAGGAAGGCTGCAGGGTCCAGGGAGCCAGGGGCGCAGAGGCCTCCCTCCTGGGGTTCGCCTGCCGTTGGATATAGAAAACCGGGCGCAGGGCCTTGACCCCCCCACCCCCACCTACCCGAGCTCATCATCCCTCCCCCTGCAGGCCCACGCCCTGCCTTCCACCCCAGCCAGCATCCTAAGCTGGCACCACCTCGATTCACAGCCCCCTGATTGAGTCCGGCTCTCTAGTCCTGCCCCACTCACCCAGTCTTCTGTGTTCTCCCCTGGAACCTGGTGAGTATTTCCAGCCCTCTCAAATCAGGCACCTGAGCTTCATTGCCTTTTCCTAGTAGAAAGATATCTCTGTATAGACAGACTTGTGAGGGCCATACTGTGCCCTGCTGAACCCTGCAGTTACCATCCTAAACATCTTGAGGGATACAAACAGGTGGCCTTTTTAAAATCAATGTCTCTTGAACTCCAGAAAACCTCAGCCAACCTGGGGAAATGAGGGATGGAACCAGCTTTCTCCTCAGAGGCCTCTTTCTGCCCTCATTTCTTCTGGTGGCCTTTTTCCTGCCTCTCTTATATTGATTCCATGCTCTCTCCTCCTTTCCTTCATCAGAATCTGAGCTCAGGAAAGAATCTCATCAACTCCTCACATTGCAAGCTGTAAGCAAAAGAATGAACCTTTCAGGGTGGAATTTGAGGCACACATGAGCCAGTGCAGAAGGAATCAGAGTGGGTGGGGGCCTGCCTGAGTCTCAGGGATTCAGTCCATATAAGTAGTCTTTTATTTATAAGACCAGCCTAAATCAAACCTTGTTTCTCTTTCATCAGTACCAAACAATATATTTCCATTCAGTAAATATTTGAGGGTAATAAACCAAACTAGGTGCTTGTGTGTCACGGTCCTAGAGGAGACAATGGCGTAGGAACAAATACCCCTGATAAGTGCAATGGAAGTAAACTAAATTGCAAAACATACTGCAAAAAGATCATGGAAGAGGCAGCAATTCATTCTTTGAAGGGCACAGGACAAAGACTATACTTTTAGGGATCATTTCTATAGTTGGAGGGCGCAGGACAAATTAAGGAAAATTTCAGAGTAAAAAGTGACATCAGGCACTGAGAAACAAATAGGAGTTTTCCAGGCAGTAGGAGGCAGGGAAGCCTGGGCAGAGGAACCGGCTTAAGCAAAGGCAAGGAGGTGGGAAGGTTTATGAGTTGGTTGGGCTCCCCAGTGGAAAGTCTAGTGTGGCAAGAGTATAGGGTGTGTTGAGAGTTGCAGGAGGCAGAGAGAGAGACTGGAACTGGGTTATAAAGAGGCCACAGATGCTGTGCTAAGATGTTTAGGCCTAATGGTTTCTAAGCCAGAAAACAAATAGTTCCCCATGTATGTTTCAGAAAAATACGTGACAGACACATGGGGTCTAGACTGGGGCCTGGGTCTGTGTCCTTGTCAAGTTCCATAGGAACTCTTACAGACTGACTAAAATCTCTCATCCAGAGTCTTTGTGCCTGGTTCTTTACTGACCAGCACTTTTTTTTTTTTTAATTGGGGGAAGTGATTTCACACAGGGCTTATTCTCACCAAATTCTTATTTTGCCAAATGAAGCTATTAAAAAAAAAATCCATCCACTACACCATTTCATAAAAATGAAAGACATTTTAATACCAAGAAAAGTGTGAAGGCTAAACATGCAAGATGAAGGTAGTCCTTTACATTTAATAAATAGATTGGTGAAAAACTCACTATCTTGTCCTCATTTTTCTCTGTCATCATGGACCGGTCCCAGCCCTGCAGTCTGGTGTTTGAGAACCAAGTATTCAGAGCTTCTTGTCCGTCCTTACTTTACAGAGGAGGAAGTGAGTGAGGGAGGCTGTACTCCCACAGCGGGACAGTGGGGCCACAACACAGCTCTTTCCACCTCCGAATACCATCCCTCCCACCCTCGCTGTTCCACACAGACATCCATCCTGCATATCTAGGATTCATTTCTCATGCCAGACATTTGCATCCCATCATGCCTAAGTAACCGTATCAAAGCCATTTTCACGGCTCTCCCTTGCACGAGGTCAGTCTAGGTCATCTTTCCCTTTTTTGATACGCTGTTTTGCGTCATCATTTAACTCATTCGATTGCGTTAGCTAAATCATGTCCTGGGCCTTCACTGACCAGGAATAAAATATAAACATAATACTCATTTTTTCTGAAGGCTAGTACTCTTTTAAAATTATTTTTAGAATTATGATACTGCCACTCCAATACCTAGCATAGTTCTGGGAGCATTTTAAGTAATGACTGAATTTACTAGTGAAAAACCGAAGTTATTCCCAGCCCACAAAGGCTTCTTTATATGCGGCCCTTCCTCTGCTTGGAGTTTACTGAAGAAGCCTCCTTGTTTCTATGGGTTGAATCTCCCTAGCATCAAAGCCACACACTTAGCTGCAGTGACCAGTGTTCCAGACCAGAAATCAGGAGAGATTTCAAAGTCTGACGGCCTGTGGGGCACCCAGGCAGAGATGGAGGCTGTCCCAGGAGACAAGCATGTGTCACGGCGATAGTCCTGGTGGACTCCCACAGGAACCGCTCACACACAGCTGAGTATTTAGAGCACACAGTTTTTGATGGTTTCAGGCAAAAGGACACCATCTTAGAAAGGATTACCCTCTCCTGTCGTAATAACACCAAAAGTAAATAAAGGTCTACCAAAACAGACAAAAAATATATCGCTTGTTTTGGTTTTGGTTTAGGGGGAAATGTAGACCTGTAATAGGTAGAAGTTAAAATAAATTAGTGATAAGTACAGCTGGAAGTTAAAGTAGGGCTGAATATTATAGTTACCGTTTTTACTATATAAACCAGGGGTCCCCAAACTACGGCCGGTGGGCCGCATGCGGCCCCCTGAGGCCATTTATCCGGCCCCTTCCGCACTTCCGGAAGGGGCACTTCTTTTATTGGTGGTCAGTGAGAGGAGCACAGGACGCAGTATGTGGAGTACTGTATGTGGCAGCGCCGCAAAGCACTGCCTTGCTCACGTACAGTGATGCGGGACGCATGTGTCACGGCTCTGGAAGCGTGTCATATCACTTGTTACAGCTAGCAGTGACAAATATGGAACCGGACATTGACCATCTCATTAGCCAAAAGCAGGCCCATAGTTCCCATTGAAATACTGGTCAGTTTGTTGATTATTTTTTTTTTTTTTTTGTATTTTTCTGAAGCTAGAAACAAGGAGAGACAGACAAACTCCCACATGTGCCCGACAGGGATCCACCTGGCACGCCCACCAGGGGCAATGCTCTGCCCCTCCGGGGCGTCGCTCTGTTGCGACCAGAGCCACTCCAGCGCCTGGGGCAGAGGCCAAGGAGCCATCCCCAGCGCCCGGGCCATCTTTGCTCCAATGGAGCCTCGGCTGCGGGAGGGGAAGAGAGAGACAGAGAGGAAGGAGAGGGGGAGGGGTGGAGAAGCAGATGGGCGCTTCTCCTGTGTGCCCTGGCCGGGAATCGAACCCAGGACTTCTGCATGCCAGGCCAATGCTCTACCACTGAGCCAACCAGCCAGGGCCCAGTTTGTTGATTTAAATTTACTTGTTCTTTATTTTAAATATTGTATTTGTTCCCGTTTTGTTTTTTTACTTTAAAATAAGATATATGCAGTGTGCATAGGGATTTATTCAGTTTTTTTTTATAGTCCAGCCCTCCAATGGTCTGAGGGACTGTGAACTGGCTCCCTGTGTAAAAAGTTTGGGGACCCCTGCTATAAACAGATGTAAAAATGTAGTCTTTCTGAAATCTATAAGTTATCCCTAAGTATTTTTTAGCAGTATTAGTTCAACACCATAGAGCCAACTTCTTGGATATTTCTGAAGCAGTGGCTTCGTGTTGCTGGTTGAAGGCAGACCAGCCACAGAGAAGAGAGGTTTTGCTGCAGCGGTTTTTCTAGAATCAAGGTGAACTGGCCTAAGGCTCTTTGGGGTGGCGGCTGTAGGTTTCCTCCCAGGGAAACCTCCCTACCAAGGGATATTACCACGAAATTCTCGCCAGAGTTCTGCTGCTCAATTGCAGGTATACTAGCAGCTGGGTTCAGTTATATGATGGCTTGTTCCTGTGAGGTTGATGAGTCCTGTCTCTGTCCTTTTAGGCCTCTGGGGAGGACTCTGGTCACCTTATCAGCTTCAGGTTTTGGTGTTCTCCTGCAGTCAGCTAGGAAAACAAGAAAAATTCTGCTCTCAGATAGCTGCTGGGCTCAATGTCTAATGCCCTGGTAATGGAAGGGCAGAAAGAACCTGTACATTATTTCTTGCCAGCCCACATACCTTAAGTCCCATCGCCATTTCATCAGTGAAAATGATTTCTAGGATCCCTTCTGTTAATTAGCACACCCCGGAGTACCTGTCTGAGAGGGTGAAAGTTGAACCCTCTCAAGAGGTGGACTCTCAATTACAGATATTGAAATGCTAACTAAAGACCTCTGGAGAGCATGTTCCTGAATAGGGCACTTCAGATGTTAACCAGCCACCACCAGGTGGTAATGACAACCCACACACCTGTCACTTGGTGTGTGCTGAAGTATTTTAGTATTATGAATGGTATCATAACACATTTAGGGCAAAGCAGACACAACAAAGTATCCATCATGCTTTTTATTTTCCCACGAACGTCTATCACAGCCAGGTTTATGTTCCTGCTTATGGAAAATTGAAATAGTTTGGAGCTTCTTAATAATCCTAATTAATAATAAGGATTTTCAAATTATCTTACAAAGATCTTTCAAATTACCTTACAGTGTCTATGACCAGCTATTGATGAACCAAAAATGGTATAAAAGTGATGTCTCAGCATCATTTACTCATAGAACCATTCTATACCCCTGCCGCTAGGACCCCATTGAGGATAGGATAAATCAGGACAGAGAACTCTTTAGGCCATGACAATCAAACAGTGTCCTTAGGCCATCAGTCAGTACACTATACGTTTTCTGTATAGGGCCAGATAGGAAATATTCTAGTCTTTGTGACTGTGGACCATATGGTCTCTGTCACAACTATTCAACTCTGTTGTTGCAGTGCCAGAGAAGCCACAGACAGTACATAAACAAATGAGTGTGTCTGTGTTCCAATAAAACTTTATTTACCAAAACAGATGGAGGGCAAGATTTAACCAGCAAGCTATAGTTTGCCAACCTCCATCCTAAGCCAGTCCTGACACGGTTTTCACAAAGATTTTATGTTTCCAAATGATGACAGCTTTTCAAGTACCCTTTTTCAGTCCCGCTCCCCTCCCATGAACCACAAGAACTATCCTTTTCTGCACAGTGGCCTTGTATCGTTCTTTACTGTTTCAACTAGGCATCAACCACACTCATTGACAGACCATCTCCAACCTTGAATAGCCTAGGTAATTGAGGAAGTCTGAGTGCCACACAGACTTTTGACACACAAAAGTTAAGAAGAAGACGTGGTGTTAATAGTAAGACAACAGATTTCCTTTGGACAGTAAGAGATGTCCAACCGGCCATTAGAACTACTTATCCAGAGGTCGAGTTTCTTTATAACAGCATTATTAAGATATAACACTAGATAGTGTATATATATATATATATGTATATATATATACTTAGTATATTAAGATGTAATTTATATACCATAAAATTCACATACTGCAAAATTCACTTTCGAAGTATACAGTTCAGTGGTTTTTAGTATATTCACACCATTGTACAACCATTATCGCTATCTAACTTTAGACCATTTTCATCACTCGAGATAGAAATCTGAGCCCATTAGCAGTCACTCCTCATTCGCCTTCCCTTCAGCCTCTGGAAACCACTAATTTACTTTCTGTCCCTATGGACTGGAGGTAGACATTTGAGACTCACAACAAGAAAGTGATATAAAACAGGAATGTGATTGACAAGGGGGAGAATGTAGCAGGAAAAGGAAATAGCCAGACAACAGCTATTTGAGGGAACGAGTGGGTTAGTGTGTGCACTTGAGTTCTTTCTAAGTCTGTACCACCAGGTGGCCAGTATGTTAAATAGCTTTTGACATACATGGTTTTAAGAGCAACATGAGATTTGACCAATTGGTAAACACCGAGGTCAACAAAAATACCTATGGATTGGCCTGACACTTGGCTTCTTGTGTAGTGAGAACACTGTGTTCATTTTATCTAAAAATAATTGTCTTGAACTAGCCTCTAGATCTGTGCTCTCCAGTAAGGTAGCCACTAGCCATTTATACCAATGTAAAGTTAATTTTAAATTATTTAAAACTAAATAAACTTTAAAATTTATTAAATAAAATTAAAACTAGCCACATTTCACATTCTCAACAGCCACATGTGGCTGTTAGCTACCACAGTGGACAGTGCAGATATAAAACATTTTCATCATCACAGAAAGTTCTGTTGAACAGCACTGTTTTATATCATATATATGTGATAATGAGTTTTCTGCTTTGTAGGTTGTTTCATAAGGGCTACATTCCTCATTTGGCTTAATACATCACTTCTCTGCTTCCCATTTTATCCTCGTGTATCCCTGTCCAAACTGTAGTCCAAGCAGAGCCCAGGCCTTCAACAGCTGGTACCCAACAAAGCACACTTATGTGTATGTGTGCCTCTTTCTCAGTGTGAATCTCTGACAACATGGCATAGCTAAATGTCAAGTATCTTTTGATAAGTTCTTAGAGATTTTCTATGCTTATTCTCTTTATTGCTACAAATATAATTAATAAAGTCATACTAAATAAATAATTTCACAGAAACGAATGGTGCTCCTGGTTACCATATGCATATCCCTACATACCAAGCACGAGATCCATGAAAGGTTAAAGCTAGCAGTGTAGGTTTTATTAGTTTCCTATTGCTGCTGTAACAAATTATCACAACCTTAGTGGATTATAGCAACACAAATTTATATTCTCTTACAGTTCTGAGGTCAGAAGTCAAAAATCAGTTTCATTGAGCTAATGTCAGAGTGTTGGTAGGGCCGGTAATCTCCTGAAAGGAGAACGGTTTCTTCAATATTTTCAGCTTCTGGTAGTCACCTGTATTCCTTGGTTTGTGGCCCCCTTCTTGGTCTTCAAAGTGCATCACTCCAATCTACAATCTCTGCATCTGTCATCACATCACCTTTTCCTCTTTGGTTATCAAATCTCCCTCTGCCTCTCTAATAAGGACACTTGGGACTTCATTTAGGACCCACACAGATAATCCAAGATAATCTCCCCATTTTAAGATCCTTAATTTGCCTGACCAGGCGATGGTGCAGTGGATAGACCGTCAGACTGGGATGCCAAGAACTCAGGTTCGAGATTCCAAAGTTGCCAGCTTGAGCGCGGGCTCATCTGGTTTGAGCAAAAGCTCACCAGCTTGGACCCAAGGTCGCTGGCTCGAGCAAGGGGTTTCTCGGTCTGCTGAAGGCCCGCGGTCAAGGCACATATGAGAAAGCAATCAATGAACAACTAAGGTGTCACAATGCGCAATGAAAAACTAATGATTGATGCTTCTCATCTCTGTTCCTGTCAGTCTGTCCCTGTCTATTCCTCTCTCTGACTCTGTCTCTGTCTCTGTAAAAAAAAGAAAAAAAAAAAAGATTCTTAATTTGATCACACCTGCAAAGTTCTTTTTGCCGTATAAAGTAATATTTACAGATTCCAGGAATTAGAATATGAATATCTTTGGAATATTGATTCAGTCTACCCAAAGGTTACATAAAGTTACTTATTGGTTAAAAACATTCTACCCCAGCAGCCTTAATACATTGTTGACTGCTCACAAGTTAACTCATGTTTGCACTTCCATTAGCTATTTCAATTTTTGAAACTCAGGGTAATATAGGATTATTGTATTAGTGACTCTTTGCCCTGAGGGTTGAAGTTCGAAAAACAGCACACCGTTCTATATTCTCGTGCAGCCTCCTTTTCTTCCCACTCCTCCAGGCGTGAGACAGCAAAATCGAAGGTACGGTAAACAAAAATAGTCACAGTGTCGAGCCATCTAAACTTGGATTCTCTTCTAACCACTCGCAGTTTGAACGTACATATCAAGGATATTGTAAAATCTTTCTTCGTCGTGTTCAATCCAACTAGAACGTGGAAAGTGGGTGTTTCAAAAGGAAAGCGCAGCGAAACCAGATATATTTTGTAAAACATGTTGTGTACCTTTACATGTAGATGATTGCTATACAGTATACCACACCAAAAAGATTACTAAAATATATAATATGTATAAAATATAATATGTAGCAGATATGTACAAAGTTTCATTTAAATTCATTATGTATAAATAAAGTATACTGAAGTTTATTTAGATTGTTTCACTTTTATACTCAATTCCAAAAAAAGAGCCGGTGACATGAGATAACTTCCTCAGAAAATTGCCGGTCAACAATGTGTTAATTTAATTATCCAGAGATTTGAATGAAAGTTTAACAATTCAGATTAAAGCAGAAGGTTTTTATTTGTTATCCTTTTGACAGATAATAAAATGTCTGATGATGCCGGTGACACTGTAGCCACTGAAGACAAAGGAGAAATAACCGAGATGCCCAATACTGATTCTTTACCTGAAGATGCAGAAGGGCACTGTGATTCAACTATGATTTCCAATGAGCCAACACTTGCTGACCCCAAAGCAGATGTGCATGAAAATGCAGCTGTTGAAGGTGCAGAGACGGGGCACCCTGGGCATCCTGAAGACACCAGTCCGGGGGAGCCCCCCCGCAATGGAGCAGTGGCTGGAGATGCGCTTGCCGAATGCATTGATGCCGTCAGCCTGGAGGCGGAACTTGGATCCGAAATACCTCTGAAAGAACAGAATAGTCTGGTAGGAGTGGTGCATTCGATTCAGTTCAACCTAAGTTCTTACTGATACCAACCAGGCACACAGATTTGTGCCACGCCCTGCGGGTGGGGGATGGAGGTTCAGAATACACTGTGATATCACCCCTGTCATCAAAAATGTGTTGTGTGATGAGAAAAGGCATATATGAGAATAGTTGGTCATTATAATATCTGTATTTTGGTAATTGTGTTAATAATAATAACAGCCACCAATAATTAGGTACACCCTCTGTGCCAGGCACTCCCGCTAGCCACTTTATTTATTTTTATTTATTTATTATTTTTTGGGGGGTATTTTTCTGAAGCTGGAAACGGGGAGAGACAGTCAGACAGACTCCCGCATGCGCCCGACCAGGATCCACCCGGCACACCCACCAGGGGGCGACGCTCTGCCCCTCCGGGGCGTTGCTCTTTTGCAACCAGAGCCACTCCAGCGCCTGGGGCAGAGGCCAAGGAGCCATCCCCAGCGCCCGGGCCATCTTTGCTCCATTGGAGCCTCGCTGCAGGAGGGGAAGAGAGAGACAGAGAGGAAGGAGAGGGAGAGGGGTGGAGAAGCAGATGGGCGCTTCTCCTGTGTGCCCTGGCCGGGAGTCGAACCCGGGACTTTCACGCCAGGCCGACGCTCTACCACTGAGCCAACCGGCCAGGGCCCGCTAGCCACTTTATATGTATGTCATTCACTCCATACTACAGTTCTTTGAGGTGCTAAGCTGGAATATTATTAACCTCAGTTTATCGACAAAGCGAGAGATTTTAAACAACCCAGTAAGATATTAAGCTACTCAGGAGTAAAATGGAAAATAATGTAGTGTTGAACATGAGCCCAAATTATTAATGCACCTGATTCCACCCTAAACAGGTCAGTGTTTCTTTGACGTCACTTATATTTGAATGCACATGTACAAATCCACTGTGGAGATATTAGACATTTGGATACTTTGTTATCATCATACACCTTCCCGCCTTCCAGGGGACCAGAGGCAGAATAGGTTCTGTGCCTGCATCTGTCTCTCTGGAGGAAAAGATAGACGACTGTCTTCCCATGTGGTACCTCGTGCCACACCTACACAGCCATTGAGCTGGGTTTTGTGGGCATCTCACCTCCGTCCTCCATCCATGCGGGGACTGGCGGGGATGGGGAGGCGCACGGCATGACAGGAGAGGCGGGCAGCTCTCCTCCAGTCCTGCCCTCTGGACCGACGGTACAGGCTGGGGAGCTGGGCGTCCCTCAGCCAGCCCCAGCCCGGCTCGTCCCGGAGCTGGGCGTCCCTCAGCCAGCCCCAGCCCGGCTCGTCCGGGAGCTGGGCGTCCCTCAGCCAGCCCCAGCCCGGCTCGTCCGGGAGCTGGGCGTCCCTCAGCCAGCCCCAGCCCGGCTCGTCCGGGAGCTGGGCGTCCCTCAGCCAGCCCCAGCCCGGCTCGTCCGGGAGCTGGGCGTCCCTCAGCCAGCCCCAGCCCGGCTTGTCTGGGAGCATGCCACCTCGGGTCACCTCCTCGAAGGGACTCTGCTGCATGCTGTGAGGGAGGTGAACTCAACAGGAGACCGAGGGCCTGGGCTCTCATCCTACAACTTATCAGTAAGTCTGTTAATTTGGGCAAGACACCTAATTTCTCTGTGCCTCCTTTTTTTCCTCCATAAAATGAAAAATTTGTACATGGAGACCACTAGATATCCTTCTGACTAATGTTTTATAATTCTTTTATTCAAAATCAACTGTTAAAATTTTTTTTAATTTTTCAATTACAGTTTACATTCAGTATTATTCTGTATTAGTTTCAGGTGTACAGCATAGTGGTTAGACAATCATACAATTTACAAAGTGTCCCCCCTCCCGATATTTTCAGTACCCACCTGATATCATACATGGTTTTTACAATATTACTCTCACCCCTGTATTTTACTTTATGTGACTGTTTTGTAACTGCCAATCTGTTCTTCTCAATTCCCTGACCTTTCTCACCCAGTCCCCCAAAATCAGTTTCTTAGTTTCCTTAGAACTGTTCTAAGACAGAGATGGGCTTTCTCGGGAAGGAGGGTGTTTTCCATGACTGGAGATGTTTAAAGAAAACCAAACAGTTATTTTACAAGGATGTCAACTGGGAGTTAGGATCAGATATGGTCAACATAAACGCACAATTTTGTTTCGCCGTCGGGGATTCGGAACTCCGAGACCAGAGGTTCCCGACTCTAGCTGAACATTTCAACCCCTGGGAAGCTTTAAAACATACTGAGGCCGAGGTCTGTGCTAGTCTGGGCTCTCCATGGAAACAGAACCCATAGGATCATATTGATTTCTTATACCTAAAAAAACCTATACACCTGACTCTGAAACCTGTTTTCACTCCACACTATCCCTCTGTTGTGGGGAGCATTGGTTCCCAATTTTTATTACAAGTGCTACTGTTAATAAATACCTTTGTCCATTAGGAAAAATATACCTTAGCCCCACCATTCTGACCTGAGATGGTTTAAAGAAACTACACAAGTTCCACTAATCCAAAATGTATATTCTCCTGATGCCTAGGTTATACATTTCAATTTCAGACTTCTAATAATTATAATAAGATTGTTAATAAAGGTAGCACAATAAAAAGTCTGTAGGCTGCTATACATCTGCCTTCTTAAATTGTTTGAGCTAAGAGAATAGATCCTGCTTTTGAAAGCACTTTATAAACCTCCTTGATGCTACAAGGATGAGCTGGCAGGCAGAGATACCCCCCTCCTCTCCCTGCACACCACTTTCAGCTTCCAAGGACTTCGTAAAGGTGAGCATTTCCTCATACTGAAGTATTATAACAGTATCGGGACGGAAATGCAAATATTGGCCACAGAATTAGGACCACGGCTCTGGGTGTATGTGGGTGGTATTGCCCCCAGCAGCTGAGCTAGAACCAAGGTGTGGGAGCAACACCTGTGAGCATGTTTGTTCTAAGAAAGGCAGAAAGCTGATAGGGCTAGTTGGAAGGGTATCACTTTCATCCAGGTCATGTTTAAACCCTTCTAGGTAGTTGAAAATTTAGTCTCTTTTTAAGGATTGCCAGAAAAGGAGTTTCTACTCTCTCTTTTGGTAACCTTTTATCTTAAGTTAATATTAGAAGTCGGTTTTGTGGCTCATTTTCAAGTATTGTTCACTTGCTCTATTCTGTTTGCCCTTTGTTGGACACGTACAACAAGTCGTCTTGCAGTGATGAAAGGCAATTCTTTTTCTGATCCAGAAGAGGCTGAACGCTGCAAAAAAAATATCTTGAATCAAAAGTTCATTTACAAATTGACTATTTGGATCTTGAGCACAGGCCCTGAAGCATGGCAGGTCTTATAGGAAAACAGCCAAATTAGAAAGCCTATTTTATCCAAGGTATCTCTGAGTCTAAAAGCATCTCATCATCCCATTTCAAAAACTTCTATGGGAAAAAGCCTGCTTAAAAAAACCACACAAAACACTGGTAGAATAGCCTTTGAGAAATTATAAGACAGCGTCTTCTAGGATACACTAGATTTTGTAATACTGTGCTTCAATGTGTATATCTTTCTAAAAATGGTTTGTATCTGCATAGTTACTTTGGGTATGGGGGTCCCTAAAAATTCACAGTATTAGCTTCACCTTTGCCAGAGTCAGCACAGCGGCCACAATGCAGCAGGGAGGGTGATGTGACCAGAAGGGGCCTAGAGAAGAGGGAGAGGCCGGTGGCCCTGGCAGCCACTCCATAGGCCTGTGCCTTGAGGGGTCACACCACTCCCAGTTTATGCACTCAGAGAAGCGATCTCATCTCTGGCGCCCCTTCTCTTTCTCATCCATTCTGATGTGCAGACTAGACGCCATTGAGTTAAGGCTTCCTGCAGGAATCCTCATGAGATGTGTTGGACAAGATTCTTGAAGTCCTCTATCAGTTCCATGACACCATGTGTTATGTCCGGAAATCTGAGTCATGCACCTGTCTTCAGAATGCCCACAGTCTAGTTGGAGAGGGCAGTGTTGTATACAGCAATTGAAGAGCATGTTCTGTAGTACTAGGTAGGACAGGCACAAGGGAAGCCTTAGATGGAACATTTAAATCAGTTTTAAGGAGTCAGGGAAGTCTTCAGCCTCAATTCAGAGATGGTTTTCTTGGATGCCAATCAGGAGTGATATTTATTCCCAGAGATATTATATTATTATACACTAGTCCATTGCCCCCTAAAAGATCCCATCTAGATCAAATGTCCCTAAGATCTATTTTTTTTTTGAGAGAGAGAGACAAGAAGGGAGAGAGATGAGATACATCAACCTGTAGTTGCATCACTTTAGTTGTTCATTGACTGCTTTCTCATATGTGCCTTGACCTGGAGGCTCCAGCTGATCCAGTGACCCCTTGCTCAAGCCAGTGACCTATGAAATCATGTCTATGACCCCACTCTCAAGCCAGTGACCTCATACTCAAGCTGCTGAGCCCTTGCTCAAGCTGGCGACTTCAGGGTTTCAACCTAGGACCTCAGCATCCCAGGTCGATGCTCTATCCACTGCATCACCACCAGTCAGGCCGTTCCTAATTCTTAACACCAAGAAATGTGACCCAGAGTAAAAAAAAAAAGTCATTTCTACTGTTCAACACCAATGCATAGGATAATTATGAAGGTAAAGAATTTCAGAAAGTACTCTCTAAGGAAAACATAGATCACCTCTGGTAGTTCTCTCCCTAGAAAAGGAAAAGAATGGTGTTTAAGTCATAAAATTGCTATTGAAGGAGGCAGTGAAGAGGGAACATAGGCCAAGACATGCTGGTAGCAGACTGTTGCCTCTTCAGTGAGTGAGTAGAGTTTGCTCCAATTCTGATTATTTCCCTTTTTAAACTTGCTCTACATGATGGCACTCAACAAGCAACCAGGTGGATGCTGGTGCCAATTGGCCATATAGGGCAGTGCTTCCCAAATCTGGTGGTGTGTTGGAATCACCTGGGAAGTTTGTTAAAATTCAGATTCCTGAACTCTACACTGTAATCTAAAAGATCACAGTAGAAGACAAGACTCTATTTTTAAGTTCTCCCAGCTGCTACTTTTGCAGTCAATCTGCGGACCAATGCTTGGGAACACTAATGCTAACACTAATGCGAGTCAGAGGATTGGTGAGATTAAGAAGAGAGAAGATGGTGAGTTCAGTATTGAACATGCCATGGGACATATAAGTGAAGAGGTTTTATGAGCAGTTGGCTATAATGGTCTAGAGTCCAGGAGAGAGAGAGATCTGGAGGCCATGAGTACTTGGATATTATTTAGTAATGGGAATGTGTCAAGTTGCCCAGCTGTTATATTATAATAATAATAATAATAATAATAATAATGAAAGAAGAACAGAAATCAGTGGCTTGGCCTTAGAAGGCTCCTATTTCTAAGCCAACTTGGTCATACACAGTTCTTAGATTCTTTCTGACAGGTCATGAGAGCCAACAAAGAAATTGAGATGGTGAGCCATGGCTGGTTGGCTTATGGCTCAGCGGTAGAGTGTCAGCCCAGTGTGTGGAAGTTCCGGGTTCAATTCCCGGTCAGGGAACACAAGAGAAGTGCCCATCTGCTTCTCCACCCTTCTCTCTCTCCTTCCTCGCTATCTCTCTCTTTTTCTTCTGCAGCCCAGGCTCCATTGGAGCAAAGTTGGCCCCAGGCACTGAGGACAGCTCCATGGCACTAGAATGGTTCCGGCTGCAACAGAGCAACGCCCCAGATGGGCTGAGCATCACCACTTGGTGGGCATGCCGGGTGGATCCCAGTAGTGCACATGTGGGAGTCTGTCTCTCTGCCTCCCTGCTTCTCACTTCAGAAAAATACCAAAAAAAATAAATTGTTCATGAGACCATTTTATTGTTCCATCCTTTGAGGTGCTTTGACCACCATCCTGAGTGAAAGGTTTACTTAAGGCAAATGCCTAGAATTTTAGAGGCAGGGTTTTCTTTCCTTATAATTGGCATCTAGAAACCAGAATTCCCCAGAACTTAGAACTTGATAGGAGACCACTTGGCACAGGGCAACCACCTTTCTTATACCCTATTCATGTAAAGGAAGACTCTCTAAAATATATTTAATCAGCTACAAACCTCAAATACTTTTAATTTCACCATCTGGAACCCCTTTCAGATATTCAGAATGCTAGTTAATAGTCTACCATGTTTACCAGTTAAAACCTGTTTCTGCAATTCAGTATCCTGATTAGCAGAGCATCAGACAATAGAAGTGCATATTTAATTTGAGTGTTGGCAGCACTTAGATTGTAATTTAATCTAAGGAGCCCCCGTAATGTCACAGTATGCATGTGGAAACTTTCCAAAGTGGACTGAAATCATAATACTAAAGAATGGACCAAAAAAGTCCGAGTCAGAAATAGAACAGGGAAGCAGTGAGCATAGAGTATTTTAAGAATGGTGGGGGGGGGGGGGGGGGGTTAAGCTTCAGATGCTATGAAGAAGTCAAGAAATAAAATGAGTCAATGGCTTTGACCTTGATGAGAAGGGTTTCATGAAGTAGTGGCCATGGGAGAGTTACTGGTGGGTGGAGGAATGAAGAGGGAGTAGATACAGAAGGGAGCTATCTTTTCTAGGAGGCAAAGAAGAAAGATGTGGAGCAAAACACAAGATTACGTTTGAAAGAAACGGTTTGTTATTGTGATTTTTATTTGTTGATTTTAAGACAGAAAAATTGGGAGTATGATTAAATATAGAAAATGGCCTGCAGAGAAAGATTGAAAAGTCAGGAGAAAAGGGAAAAACCAACCTACCCAGGCCCAGAGGAGTCTGGTGGGGGTGATAATTGTAGCTAAAAGGAAGATATACTTCCATAATATTGCAAAAAAGGAAAGAATTGTCAGTGGAGGTGCAGTAACATTTAATCTGTGTTTAGATGGGTTTTTGGTGTAAGCCAATATGGTTTTGTGCATAAAAAGGACTACCCAGATTTAATTGGGATTATACAATTAGTGTTCAATTTATTAAGGTCACTAATTTAGAATTTTATTTCTCACTAGGCTGTATATTCATCTCACAAATTTTTATTTAGAAATTTAGCAAAATTGAACACTTTCAAGGGGCTTTTGATTAATGCCTGTTCCTTTTTACCAATTTAAACATGTTTAAATATTTTTAAACAGCAACTATAAATTTAATATGTTGTATTTCTTTTTTAAGTATCTCATTTATCTACTTAAACAAAACCTTGCTAAGCACATAAGAAATGTTATAAATGAATTACGATCATAGAGTAGACCTGAAGACCTTTTAGATGTTATAATAATATGCAAGGAAGATTTCAACTTAAAATTAGAAGTCTGATAATTTATTTTAGTTGGTTTTCAAGAATTGATGTTCTCGCCCTGGCCGGTTGGTTCAGCGGTAGAGCGTCGGCCTGGCATGCAGGGGACCCGGGTTCGATTCCCGGCCAGGGCACATAGGAGAAGCGCCCATTTGCTTCTCCACCCCTCCCCCTCTCCTTCCTCTCTGTCTCTCTCTTCCCCTCCCATAACCAAGGCTCCATTGGAGCAAAGATGGCCCGGGGGCTGGGGATGGCTCCTTGGCCTCTGCCCCAGGCGCTAGAGTGGCTCTGGTTGTGGCAGAGCGAGGCCCCAGAGGGGCAGAGCATCGCCCCCTGGTGGGCAGAGCTTCACCCCTGGTGGGCGTGCCGGGTGGATCCCGGTCGGGCGCATGCGGGAGTCTGTCTGACTGTCTCTCCCCATTCCCAACTTCAGAAAAATACAAAAAAAAAAAGAAAGAAATGATGTTCTTATCAGTCAAATTCTTTAAACCTTAGTAGTACAAAAAGACCAAATATGCACAAAAGTATCAACAGCTTGACTTTCTGTTTTAAACCTTTCTATGTTTAATTTTAAGTCTTCTCAGAGTTGTGTGATCCATATTCACAGAGGACGAAAATTACCTGGAAATAACTGAGGCCATTTTCAAGCAAATATTTTGACAGAGTTGCAGGCATCCAGAGCAATTCACCTCCTCCCAGAGGTCACACTGAGTCTCTTTTTGGAGAAGCTATGTCATGTGTTCCAAAACTTAAAAAGGGTTTGATGTCACAGTTCTCATCACTCACTCCCATAAACATGTATTATGCACAGTACCTGATTCTTGATCTACACAAGAAAATAAGACAACCAGGTTGATCTTTGATCTTTAAGACAGATTCATTTATTTTCGGTCTAAATATTAAAGACCTTTGAATTCTATGGAATCTAAAATTCGTACATGTTTTGCTATCTAATAATACCATGGAACTTTATAGCCTAAAACAAATAGATGTATTTCCTATTGAAAGATCTTTATGTAAGACGCTAGATATATAAATGTCTTTTCTATTTAAAGAACTTCAAACTTAGTGGTATCTTTCATTCTTTCATGTTCTTAGGACTACACAATGGTTATACAAGTTTAAATGCCCTCCATTTGAGTTTTGGGAATTCTTCTTCATCAAACCAAATCTGATTTGCTTATAAGATGATGTCATTCTTCTGAGATTTTATGGGGAGGAGGTAGGAAGTTTAAAGAATTCTCATCCAATGACTTTATTTTCTCTGTAAAATAGGATGTGAACCTATCTGATAAAGGAAGTGGGGGTTATATGGCATGAGGATGAGAAAAAGCTTTAAAATAACCGTATTTGATAATGGAAGTTCTGAGTAGATCCATTCCGCCTACTTTATAGTCTCATAAGTATGTGACCAAGCCAATTAAAGTGGAGACAGTCCTCCTAAGGAGATATATTTATTATTCATGTTGAACATTTATTTTATATAATTTTTATATTATATGTGCACATTTAGTCATTTGAATACTTGCCACTGATAAATATTCTCTGTAGCTGATCAGGAGGTCACAGCTCAATGTCAAAGGAGTTTTTATTAATAAAGCAATTGAAGTTGTCACTTATACTGCAAAAAGTTCTAGATTCATTTCACACTTATTTCCATTTGCTAGTCAATTACCAGCTGTCAGAACACATTAAGTATTATAAAGTTGAGTCAGAAGCTGTCACCATTAAGTGTATTAACTCTCCATAATCACATAGGTAGTGATTTTTCCCATAAAAGCATGATACTAATCATCAGCTTACATCTGTCTTCATGATGGTATAAAATTGCCATTGGCTTCCATCACCGAAGCGAAGTAAATCAATATAGACACTGAAAATGAAAGCTTACAGTCATGAATCATGAGTACTTCCATTCATGTTAACAGGCTTCTCATTGTTTCCAGCAGAAAAAAAAAATGTCAGCCAACTTTCAAAGCTTTTTACTTCTTGGTGTTAAAAAATAGTTTATTGTTGTTATTATTACTAGTTAACACTTATGAAGTATTTATTAAGTGCCAGGGACTATGCTCACAGCTTTATATGAATGATTTTTTTTCTTATCTTTGCAATAAACCTCTGAGGCTATTGATTCTTATTCTTACAGTGCTTATAATACCATACCTTGTGTTTTGTAATAAAGTAAACAATGGCTTACAGGACTTGAGTAACTCGTTGCCCAAAATGGCAGAGCCTGGAGTCAAACCCAAGCAATTTAATTTCATAACCTCTTCTTTTGACCAGTCGTCTCCATTAACGGCTGGTGTTTGATATTTACTAGATGAATCCGTTAGGAATAAATTTGGGTGCAAGTAACTAAAATCCAACTTGTAATAGCTTATAAAATAGCAATTTTTTTCTTAATTAACAGAAAGAACGGAGATGGCAGCTACTTACAGTGGTTTAGTGGCTCAGCAGTGCCCGGACCAGTGTTGGGGATTCCCTGGCCTTTCTCCCTTGGCAGCAAAAATGGCTGCTTCTGTTTCAAGCACTGTGTCCACATTCAGAGTGGGAAAGAGGGAGGGGAAAGAGCTGGCGCTAGCCATAACTGTATGATTTATTATGAAAGCAAAACTCTCCCAGTTAGATCTCACTAGTTTAGAACTGTTTCACATGTCCGCTCTTATCTGCAAGAGTGGCCGGCGGCAGGGGCAGGGGGGTTGGAGATCATTGCTGGACCAGCCTTGGGTCAAAAGTTATAGAATCTACAGGCTTGGTAGGAAGTTTTCACTTCCTTCTTAACTACTTTTTCTTTTCTTTTTTTGGAGTGAAAGAGCTGTGATTCTCCAACACCTAATTATGTTCTTGCCTCATTTTCTAGAATGTATTCCTAGACATTAAGAGAAAGCCATGGTTTTACTAATTGGACCAGAACTAATCAGTTACAGATAATAAAAACTATTGCACACTTAAGAAAATAGATGAGCCTGACCTGTGGTGGCATCAACCTGGAATGCTGAGGCTGCTGGTTCGAAACCCTGTGCCTGCCCAGTCAAGGCACATAAGACAAGCAAGTACCTATGAGTCGATGCTTCCCACTCCTTCCCTCCGCCTTTCTCTTTCTCTCCTCTCTCTAAAAGCAATAAGTAAACCCTTAGCCCTGGCCGGTTAGCTCAGCGGTAGAGCGTCGGCCTAGCGTGCGGAGGATCCGGGTTCGATTCCCGGCCGGGGCACATAGAAGAAGCGCCCATTTGCTTCTCCACCCCTCCCCCTCTCCTTCCTCTGTCTCTCCCTTCCCCTCCCGCAGCCAAGGCTCCATTGGAGCAGAGATGGCCCGGGCTGGGGATGGCTCTGTGGCCTCTGCCTCAGGCGCTAGAGTGGCTCTGGTCGCAACATGGCGACGCCCAGGATGGCAGAGCATCGCCCCCTGGTGGGCAGAGCGTCGCCATGGTGGGCGTGCCGGGTGGATCCCGGTCGGGCGCATGCGGGAGTTTGTCTGACTGTCTCTCCCTGTTTCCAGCTTCAGAAAGAAAAAAAAGCAAAATAAACAAACAAATAAATAAATAAAACCTTAAAAGAAAAAAAAAAGATGTGCAAGAAGACAGATAAATTTCAGTTATTTATTGAACATATACATGAATTAAGCACTCATTATATGCCATGTGCTCTTCTTGGCTCTGGGGATATATCAGTGGAGAGGAGGAGGAGAGAAACCCACGCACTCACTCGTTATGCAGGAATCTCCTGGAACCCAAGACAGGAAGGCAGCAGAGCCTTGAAGAGGACCAGGGAGTGGGGGCTGAGAGGGAGTCAGGAACTCAGACAGCTCCTCTGAATGACTCTCCTTCGTTCTGCTCACTCTGCTTTCTCTTCATTCTTAGTCTGCACGGTGGATAGAATACGGTCACCCTACATTGCCCAAGTTTCCATCTTCCATTCAAGCGCCAGTCTTTCCGTCCCAACTCGAATACCTAAGCAAGAGAATTTGAATCTACTAAGCCCACGGACAGGGAGATCCACGGTTACAGGGGTCATTGTGAGTGGAGTGGACACTTTGAAAGGAGTCTGCCTTAAATGGTTACCTGGTGTTGCTGCCATCTCCATACTCATTGATGTTCTTCCAGACACTCTGCCTATCACCCATGCCAAAGCTCCCCCCTGCCACCCCAAAGATTTGAACGTTAACTACCTTGAAGAGTAAAATTGTTTAGTTCTATAAAAATTGTATGAGCCAAAGTTATTTTGAACTTTTTCAAATCACTCTTTACCCTAATCTATTAAGTCCCCACCCCCACCCCAGCACGTGTGCACACACACACACACACACACACACACACAGCCCTGTCTCTGTCTTCCAGATAAAGGGAGATTTGGGTCTTGGTTAACATCAGATTGCCTTCTCACTTCAGGCCAAGCCCTCGGAAGCCACCACCACTATGAATCAATTTGGTTCAAAGTACATATTGCAGTGTGTGGGGGTTGGTGTATTCTTTTATGGCCCTTGGTGGGGATAAAAAAACAAACTTCGCTTTGTTTCAAACCAATGCATGTTTTTCAATTTGGGGATGACCTGAATTGCTGACCTTGTGACCAATCTGTTTTTCTACAGGCTGTGGATTCCCTGCCACGTGGAGGGGGATGGGCAGGCTGGGGCTCCTGGGGCAAGTCTCTGCTCTCATCAGCATCTGCCACAGTAGGTAAGCACTGTATCTTGCATTTGAATGGGTAAAGTCCAGAAGCCTAATAGGATGCAATCGTTTAATCATATCATGTGCTGACAGTTTAACATTAGCTCATCAGATAATCATTTTTAGTGCTTACTGTCCTAAGCGCTTCATGTATAGTAACACATTTATTCCTTAAAATAACCCTATAAGGGGTATGCTAATCCTCTCCATTTTGGAGAAAAGGAAGCTGAATCTCAGGGAGGCAAAGACCTTGTCTGAAGTCAGGAGTAGCTGGGTTGAGATTTGAACCAAGTAGTATGACTTTTTATATAAAAGCCACTATATTATATTGACTTAAATATATAAGATTTAAGAATTAAAATATAAGATTTGAGCTTTTAAAAATATATTGTTAAAGCTTTGTGCTTAGCATTCCAATTGAAGTTTTAAAACGTACAACTTGCCTACCCTCTAAAATGGGTCAGGAACCTTTTTGGCTGAGAGAGCCATGAACGCCACATATTTTAAAATTTAATTCCGTGAGAGCCATACAACAACCATGTACGTTATGCATTATCCAATAAAAATTTGGTGTTGTCCCAGAGGACAGCTGTGATTGGCTCTAGCTACCCGCAACCATGAACATGAGAGGTAGGAAATGAAAGGATTGGAATACATGAGAATGTTTTATATTTTTAATGTTATTTTTTTTTATTAAAGATTTGTCTGCGAGCCAGATGCAGCCATCAAAAGAGTCACATCTGGCTCACGAGTCATAGGTTCCCGACCCCTGCCCTAAAAGGACCTGTAAAAGGCACTTTTGAGGTATCCATAAAAGGCACTTCATTGGCAGAGCATTGAAATACAAATAGAAAAAACTAGGCAGGTAGGAAGGATAAATAAAATATATGAAATATATCCCAAGGCTAATAGAGTTACTGTAATTGAGCATTGATCTTAACTCTGAGCTCTGTGGCTACCAGTCTTTCTCACTGAATGATAAAATATAACTTAGTTTACCTTGATAAATTTATTGCTTTCCTGGTATAAACTTTTTGATGCAATTTCTTATATTGGCTTTTATAGAAAGAGATTATATGATGGACAATGTCTTCATTAGTTCAGATTTGTCAAAATACTTTTCATATATCCATTCTTATATCCACATTTCATGAAAACTGAGCACAGAACATCAACATGCCTAAGATAATTTAGCAAAGGCATCTTATATGGAAGGTAGAAAGTGAGGAGCAGGATAGGGAAGCCACAAGTAACATAACTTTTACATCATTTAACTCCGGTGTTTCAAGATATAGTTCATGGCCATGAGCATCTCACGATGGGCCATCATTGGTCCACTCTACTGTTAAACCAGGAGGGATAGAATGGTCTGAAGGTCTTTTGTCCCACTACAATGAACCATGGTCACAAACAATTTAAGGACCAGATATCTAATTTGATAAAATTTAGACATCCTGGAAGAATGGATAGATTATCTCCCCTACAGTAGACAATAGTAAATGTCACCCTGTCTGGCAAGAACCTGGAGAGCAGATGTTTCTCTATGCTAATTGAAAGGTGTCACAAACCAGTGCAACTAGTAATTCCAGGTCCCAAGTGGGAACAGTGCAAAATTAAGTAAATACGCTTAAAGAATTAAAGAATGGGTTTGGGAGGGCTCTACAATTGCTGCTGGCAAGAAGAGAGCGTGCCCAAAAACTGCATCTTACTTTATTATAGGGCAAAGTGAGGCCATTAGGAAATCAGTGAGATCTCTGATCACATTTCCAAGGCAACCTAAGAATTTTACCAAGTGCAGAAAACCCCCACCAAACATAACATCTTAACTTTACACAAAACAGAGGATAGAAGAAACTTGCCTCCAGTCTTTCCGGGAGACATGGGGGGTAGGATGAGTATCAGCTAACATGGAGGTGTGGGGAAGGGCTTAGCCTTTTACAACTTTAATCAGGCAAGTGAGGTAGGGGGTGGGCAGACTGTCAGCTTACAGCCAGTTCCCCACACCTCTGTCCCCCAAAATTCTAAACTGCAAAAACCCTGTTGGCTTGTCGGTCCCCAACAGAAGGGGCCATGTATACAGTGGATACTATGTATAGAGATGGCAGAATTAACCAAATTAAAGCAAAGAAGCCTGTATTGTTGTTTGAACAGGACAGATCTCTTCATGAGAGTGAGAATAATGCTTCCCAGGAAAAATGTTTGGCTAACAAGTGGATCTTGCCACTGGCATCAGTTAGGAATGACAAGCTTTCTGAACCAAAACCTACAAGTGTGGAGTCTGGAAGTTTTTGAAATTGGGATAAGTCATAGAAAAATGAATAGTATGGGACCAAATTTACAGCTGTCCTCATGATTCATGCCATAAGTAAAGTGTTCTGGGTGCTTCCGGTTATAATGGTGTCCAGAGCTGCCCTGGTTTATAATGAATTCAGTGCTTCTGGTGGTTGTTTTATAGACAAAGGATATGCTTTAATGTTAACTATAAGTTCCTTCCACAGTGAATATAGAAATCAATTGCCCTGTGGTAGCTGTTCCCAGAGTTTTCTTGTGCATGCTTACAAGGGCACCTGCCTGTATGTAACTGCTCTGCCGTGGTTGGTCTGTTTGCTATTGTTTGTCATCGGTCCCCAGTTACACCCCAGCCACATCATCTGACTTCAGGCTTCTCTGAACCCGTACAAGGTTTCCCATCCAATAACTGACAGTTTGTCTGTTGAGTTTACTATCTAGCATCTTAGGTATCTTGTGGGAATCTGACCTTTGCGTATATACAGCCTAGTGCCACCTTGGTTTCAGGGGACTGTGCTGCAAAGTCTCTGGGTTCTGTTATGAGTTCAAGTATAACCAGTAGATCAGCGGTTCTTACAATATATTTTTAAATAAAATATGTATTTCCAATGGCTTTAGGCGACCCCTGTGTTTTGGTCGTTCGACCCTTGCCGGGGTCACGACCCACAGGTTGAGAACCACTGCAGTAGATGATGTGGCCTTACTGCTTGAAAAGCAGGGTGTTATTTCTGTGGCAGGCTCGTTTCATCCTGGTGGACACTTACCTTTTTGACTTGATCAGAAGTCAGTGTCTAAATCTGGAGCCTGTGCTTGTGTTCATTGTTGCTCTTGAAGTTTCCCTGTGTCTAAGTTACCATGAAGATGATATATATTGTATCTTATTAATGTTTCAAACACTTAAAAATTCTGGTGGTTCTCACCTAGCTCTGAGTAATTGACCCAGAAGAGCCTGGAGAGCTAACTGCTCACGAACCAGCACGATCACTGTGCCAAGCACTGTCGCCACCTTCCCTGTTAGGGTTGGTGGAGATACGGTGTCTCTGAGATTGTATGGCATTCGCACATTGGCCTAGCCCTAGAAGATATCAGAATGGTGTTTGGCACATCCTCTTGCACTTGCATTTCTTTTGCTGTGTAACAAATTACTGCAAATTTAGATGCTTAAAACCACAGACAGGGTGGAGCAAAAGTAAGTTTACAGCTTTAAGGACGGGAAACAGTTTATTCTTGTATTATTATTTATTCACTAGCTGTATCCGGCCATGCGTTGCTGTAGCTCAGTCTGGTTAAATGGAAAAAGAAAGAAAAGAGAAAGCGCATGTTTCTAATATGTTTAATTTCACAATGCTTGTGGGTATACAGTATATTTTTTGTTCTACTGTCTGTGCAGATATAGAGATTGTCTGGTTTGCCGAGTCTAGAACACGCAACATATAATTGTCCATGTGAGAAGCAATCCGTGTGTAGATCTAAAGTGCACAGTTCTAAAGATTGGCCCTGAGCTTTGTTAATGGTGATTGCAAACGCCAATTGAATTCGGAACTGCAGTCTCTTAAATCGAAATGGCATATCCGTTGGAATCATAGGAATGCGAGGAATGAGGACATCTTCACCTTTGAAAGGTCCTGTCAAGATTGTTGCTTCTACAACGTTACTCATTAATTTTTTTACTGCAAGCCGCATGCTGTTGCAAAGCTTTGGCTGGTTGATATTTCGCAACATGATAATCGGCACGCCGATTTTCAATTGCAGTACGTGCGGTGGCATCCCTGGCAGATCGAGTGAATTCAAAAATTCTGTTGGATAATGAACTGCTTCATCTGCTTCCACAACAGTGTTGACGGATTTGTATGTGACTGCCTCGCTTTGAATGTTAGACTGAATAATATTGTTAAGAACAAAGATTGTCATAGACATCTTTGTTCTTGGCCACAAGAATAGCTCATTCACTCTGCCAATCATGATTCTTATAATTGGTTTGAATATTGGGAAATACTTTTTCAACCAATTCTTCTTTTGACGTCACTAAATTGCAGAAGTTATGAGGCAATGAAATTCGTCCTGAGGTCAGATCAACCGGCACCTTTCTGTTCCCAATTTCCAGCAATTGACTTGAGAATATCTCAGCTGATCGATCGTTTTGCAGCCGGACATACATATTTGTAGTTAGTTTTAACGTCTTTACATGTCGCCACAAAGTAGAGTATTTCAGGCAAGCATTTATTTCATCCGCTGGTGTCGATCGAGGAATTACAGGTAATGTTTGCCTGAAATCTCCTGCAAGCAATATTAATGCGTTCCCAAATGGTCTGATGTTTCCACGCAAATCTTGCAATGATCGATCAAGAGCCTCAAGCAATTTTTTTTGTGCCATTGTGCATTCATCCCAAACAATAAGTTTGCATGTCTGCAATACTTTTCCCATGCCGGATGCTTTGGAAATGTTGCACATGGGAGTTTCAATGAATTGCATGTTCAATGGCAATTTCAAAACAGAATGAGCAGTTCTCCCACCTGGTAGAAATTCACAGCTATTCTGGATGACGCAAGAGCTAAGGCTATGTCATTTTGGGATAAAAACACACGTGTATTCGAATGCAGCATTATTTCAGAATTTCAAAGCAATCGGTGAAGAACTTTTGGCGGTTTAAGATTTTGAACAACCGAACATTTACATTTTTATTTATATAGATTATTGTATTATTTCCTATATGAACAACTGGAAACCTACTTTTGCCCCACCATGTACATTGGTTAGCTCACAGTTTCTGTGGGGCAGGAATTCAGACACAGGATAGCTAGGTCTTCTGCTCAGTGACTTAACAAGACTGAAATCAAGGTGTCTGTCTGCCTGCTGCATTCTCCCCTGATGTCAGAGTCATCTTTCAAGGTTATATATGGTGTTGACAGAATTTAGTTCCTTTTGATGGCAGGGCTGGTGTCCCTGTTATCTTGCTGATTCTCAGCAGGGGCCACTCTCAGCTCCTTGAGGCTACCTGCAGGACCTTCTTCAAAGCCAGCTGGACAGTCTCCCCCATACTTTAAACCTCTCCTTTTGGAAGAGTCCAGTACCTTTTAAAAAGGCTCATCTGATTAGTTCAAGCCCATTTAAGACGATTTCTCTTTTGATTAACTCAAATCTAACTGATTAATTTAGTTGTATTTGCAAAATCTCTTCACAATAGCCATATAACATAACCTAATCATGGGAGTGAAAGCCTATTATATTCATAGTCTTGCCTATGCACTAAGAGGTGGGGGGGGGGTGTTTACACCAACAATGGTCAAAGAGCACATGAGAGAGGTCAAAGAAATTTTGAAATGTTGATGCCCATTCTAAGGGTCCCTTTGGACAAATTGGAGCTATCTTTAGAAAAGCAGAGAGTAACTTGGTCATCACCACTGGTCATCACAACCCCAGTGCATGCAAAAGCAATATAACTGAATGCCACCCATCATTTGCTCCTAAGGCATATTTTGGAGATTTCTGATACAGGTATGCTGTGACTCTATATAGTAATAGTAGCTGAAATAATACCAACAGATAGTTTAAAACTAGATAAGTATCGCCTGACTTGTGATGACACCGTGGATAAAGCGTCGACTTGGAATGTTGAGGTCGCTGGTTCAAATCCCAGAGCTTGCCTGGTCAAGGCACATATGGGAAGCAACCATGAGTTGATACTTCTTGCTCCTCCAGCATCCCCTCTTTTCTCTCTCTTTCTCTCTCCTTTCTCTAAAATCAATAAATAAAATCATGAAACAAAATAAAACTAGATAAGTATCATTGTGGATCTGATAGAGAACTAACTATGTAGCATAAGGGAAGGCTGAACCCATGGGTTCCAAAGCCGGAAACAGGAAGTGGTTGGTGGTGGTTGGAAGAGACTCCCAAACGATGACGGGGATCACAAATGTCCCACAGTTGGAGAGGTGCCAACGCTGGGCTCCAACCTGAAACAGGGCTGGGATAGGGTTCAGCCATCTGTGAACAGAGGCTTTAGAAAGTTACGGGTAACATCCTGGATTGCGGTCTGGATCGATTTGCTGCCTTGGAATTGAGAGGCAAGCTGGGCACACCTTCTATTATGGAGAGGCATATTATCTACCCAGGGCTTGGCAGTGTTAATAGTTTATTATCATAAAGCAAAGAAACCTATTGGAAAACAGAGCACTCAGAGCAATAGGCAACCTCTTGATGGTTTATAAATTGCCGTGGAAAGTAAAGAAAGAAAATAACCACGTATTCCATTGCGATTGATTTCTACTCAGAAACTTCATGCCACCCCCAGGGTAATTCCAATTGCAGACAGGAGTGCAGAACACATAGTCTGTAACAAAATACAGAGCTGGCAATTCAGAAGTAGAAACAGAAATCAATACTTCTTACAGTTGTTGGAAAACTGCTATCACGACAGCTAGAACTATTTAGAGTTGGCAGGAGAGTACAGGGAGTCCTTGGGTTATGACAGTTTCGACATACAACGTTTCAAGTTTGCAACAGTCCCGTAAAAACTTTAAGAAATTGAGACGTGTTTCGGCTTATACTGTTAGGTGTACTTACGGACTATGTGGGTGAACTAGTTTGGTTGCTCAGAGGAAGAATATGCAATAAGATGGCACATGAGTGAGGGAGTTGGCGTTACCTACGCCGTTTTGGACTGTTAAAAGCGCAAGTGTACCTTCCGTTTGTGTTAGGCTAGGGTGTATTTCAACTTATACCAAAATTTGGGTAACATCACTGTCGTAGAAATGGCACTGTGTCGTAACCTGAGGACACCCTGTAATTGGAAAATGGAAACATTTGGAATGTGGTTCTTTCGTGGAAAGAGCACTGTACCAGGAGTCATAAGACCCGAAACCAGGTCCTGACTGCTGCTAACTTGCGATCACAGAGGACTGTCACTAACTAGCTATACCATGCCCTTCACCTCTCTGAAACTCAGCTTTCTGATTTGGAAAGGTGTGAGTGGGGGAACTTGACAAGTTCTGAGATTCCCTCCAACTTTTGGAATATGATGAGTTCATAATCTGCAGCTACATATAGAAGTAGAAAGATATTTATAAGTACTGTGCTAAGTGGAAAAATACAGGAAATTGATTAACTTTTTGCTTTTCTGCATTTTTCTGTTTTGTCTTTGCCTCGCTACATTGATCCCAAAGTGAAGGGAAAATGGGAAAAAGCAGCCTTCCCAATGCTTACATAAAATCAAACATTTCTCAGCCAATCAACATTTCCATTTCTGTGGAAAGGCCGTACCTCAAGCGGTAGCTTCATCCACAGCTGCTGTGTCATCACAGCCTGAGACTTGAATACCTGCCACCATACCTTTGGACAAGTTCATAAAATGCAGTGAAAATGATTGTTACTTAAGATCCAGGCAGAAACCAGAATGGGAAAGGAAAATGTAAAAAAAAAGATATTTTAGATGATAATTTCAAGTGATGTTGAGAGACCAGATGTGATTTCCCACAAGCATCTTGGCGACCTGACTTGTTTCTAGGATGTACTGAGTGAAGAGCGATAGGCCAGTAATCAGAATGAACGTGGACAATGCTGAAACTTACACAGATAAGTACACCAAAGTAAAAGCCCCATGGCAGAACAGAGCAGTGTATTCCTAGGTACCACAAAAGGCCTAAATGTTTATTTAAAATTCTAGTTTTGACAGTTTTATTAGTCTAAACGCCTTCTGCGAAAGAACCTGAGGAGCGGGGGGGGGGGGGGGGGGGGGGCGATGGGGACGGGACATCTGCTCTGCATATTCACCTTTCAAAATGACCATTGTCCCCTCCCCCATCCTCTGCCGGCTTACATGGTTTTCTCCTTCTGCACATTTCCGTGAAACCTTCTACCAGCATTGTCAGAAATAATGTCAGCGTTTATTACAGCGAACAGCAAACTATCAAAAATGATGCTAAGTGAGAACCCTTAACTGTGTAAAATCACTGTTAATATCACATGAGTTCATATGGCATTGCTGGTGATGTAAAAATTCTCAGGAATCATGATTAGAGTTTGATTCATGGGTACTTGCTGCTGTTCCTATCTGCGCAAGGACCCTCATATAGGGCATCAGCTAACTCGCACAGGGGATTCCCCTTTGTAGATGGCTTTATTTATTTATTTATTTATTTTTGTGACAGACAGAGAGAGTTAGAGAGAGGGACAGATAGGGACCGACAGGAAGGGAGAGAGATGAGAAGCATCAATTCTTTGTTGCGGCACCTTAGTTGTTAATTGATTGCTTTCTCATATGTGCCTTAACCAGGGGGGCTACAGCAAACTAACTGACCCCTTACTTGAGCCAGGGACTTTGGGTTCAAGCTAGTGAGCCTTGCTCAAACCAGATGAACCTGCGCTCAAGCTGGCGACCTCGGGGTCTCGAACCTGGGTCCTCTGCATTTCAATCCGACGACGCTCTGTCCACTGCGCTACTGCCTGGTCAGGCGATAGCTTTAATTTTTAATATAACATTTTCTTCTTTTTGTTTCATTTATTTCTTTATTTTTGTTTTTAAAAAATGAATACATAAAAAAGAAACTAAAGAAAGTAGCATTTATGTTTAGAGTTTGTTCATAATCCTTTACAATCTATGAATACAATCCAGAGGTAAATTAATTTCTGTTTGATATCTGGACAGACACTATCAGTTCAGAAACACTTCTTGTCAATTTTGACCCTAAAGAGAAGTCTGATTGCAGAGTGGACATCAACCATCATCATGGAGAGGGGAGACTTTTCAAAAAGGAAGGTTGGTGGCTCCTCTTTTTGCTGCGCTAGTTTGCGTTAGCTGAGCACAGCAACACCATCTGTGTGTATTTCTAAGCAACTGCTCCTCACAACTTTTGATAATATTTTAAATTCATTGATAGAGGAGTCTGAAATGCACTCAATATAAGGTGAGGTAAAAGTTGGTTTACCATTGTGAGTACATGAAACAGTTTGTTCTTGTTTTATTTATTAATTGTATTATTTTCCATACAAACAACTGTAAAGCCTACTTTTGCCCCACCCTATATTTTTAAATTGGTTTATATTGCAAAAATTCATGCAAATACAAGTATAAATTGATACAACTTTTAGAAGAACAATTAGCACTACCTATAAATTTTAAAATGCACATACTTGTAGCCCATCAATTGCACTGTTGATCTTTGCAAAAGCTCGTTAATATGTATGTACAAGGATGTGCAATATAGAATTCACTCAGCAAATACCATGTCAGGCACTATTCTAGGCACCACAGATAAAGCAGTGAGCAAATAAGACAAAGGCCCCAGCCCTGTCAGGCTTACATTTTAGTGGAAGGAGACAGACAATAAACAATACACATATTGAAGAAAAATTATATAGTGGAGCAGGATAAGAGGGGTCAGAAGTACAGGTTAAGGCTTTTAAAACGGTGGTAAGGGCCTGACCAGGCGGTGGCTTAGTGGATGGAGCGTCGGACTAGGATGAGAAGGACCCAGGTTCGAGACCCCGAGGTCACCAGCTTGGGTGTGGGCTCATCTGGTTTGAGCAAAGCTCACCAGCTTGGACCCAAGGTCACTGGCTCGAGCAAGGGGTCACTTGGTCTGCTGAAGACCCCCAGTCAAGGCACATATGAGAAGGCAATCAATGAACAACTAAGGTGTTGCAACAAAAAACTGATGATTGATGCTTCTTATCTCTCTCCGTTCCTGTCTGTCTGTCCCTATCTATCCCTCTCTGACTCTCTGTCTCTGTAAAAAAATAAATAAATAAAACGGCGGTAACAAGTAGACCTTAGGGAGGTGATATTTGAGAAAAGATTTGAAGGAGATGAGGGAGTTCACCAGGCATATATGAAAAACTTGAAAAAAACAAAGTATCCCCCCACTGAGAATGTGGAGATGTGATAGAGCCATTCAGTGGAATAATACTGTGAAGCTATTAGAAAGAATGAGGAAGATTAATGTTCTAGGTGAGCTGCCCAGAAGAGACTAAGGCAGAGATTTGTGTGCTGGTGTTTCACTGTGAGGCAATCTCAGGGGCGAGCCTTGCAAGAGAGTGAAGGATTGAGAAGAGCTCAGGCAAACAAGAAGCTGAACTACCAAGCAGTTGCCTTGCAGACCTCAGCCTATCTCATCAGGAGCTTGGAGGTTGAGATGACTCTTCAGAGATGTCCCACATGAATGCATGGAACCAGGATTTTCTATCACCAACACCCCCATTGACCAGTCATTGTAGTACAGTTGTGAGGAAATCAATTCCCTGTGGTCAAGGGAAGCATTTAGTGGAGGCATTCAGCAGACAATACTTCCAGCAGTGGGGAGAAAGCCCCATGACCCCAGGGAGTACACACAACATCCACCATTACCTGTATGGCTGAGACCTCCACTGTATACTGGGAAGTGGAAAAAGCCAAGTTCAGAACACTCACATGTAGATATAGTCTTTTTTTTTCTTGAAAAAAACTACAAGAAACAATATTCGAATTGTTATCTTTAGAAGAAAATGGGGGAAGGGCTAAAAAGACAGGTCCACTTAAAGTGGACCCCTCTTTAAGAAAATATAATAACATATACCCACATCCCTTACTAAATATATAATTTACATATAACTCTGAGTTGAATTTATGTAAACGATAGTTGACCAGTTGACCTAATATTCCATTTTTTAATATACTTAAGAAAATGATAATTAATTTCTAATTTGGAAATTTTCTTTTTTATCTTTAATAACCAATAATTATTTTTTAGGTCTTAAATATTTCCATAGGCACTTATAGGCTCATAGACTCTATTATCTATTATGTCAGTAGACTCTGTTGTAAAAATAAGAGGCTAGTCCACTTTCTGTTGTCTATGTTTCTATACTCTTTGAATTTGCCAATGTTTCTTAATACTTTTATTTTGAAAATCAAGCAGGTATATCAGAGAAGTGAGATACTAGATATTTCTTAGTTTCTTTTCTTTATATTTATTTTTTAAAAGAAGAAATAAAGACATGAGATGAAAAGGAAGGAATGTTATATTAAAAATTAAAGCAGTGTAAAAAGGAGGAGCTGCCTGAATGAGTTAGCTGGTGTCCTCTTAGGGGTCCCTCTAGAGCAGGAGTAGTCAACCTTTTTATACCTACCGTCCACTTTTGTATCTCTGTTAGTAGTAAAATTTTCTAACCTCCCACCAGTCCCACAGTAAGGGTGATTTATAAAGTAGGGAAGTAACTTTACTTTATAAAATTTCTAAAGCAGAGTTACAGCAAGTTAAAGCATATAATAATAATTACTTACCAGTACTTTACCTCGAATTTTTGCTAAGTTTGGCAGAATAAATCTTTATAAAACAACTTACTATAGTTAAATCTATCTTTTTATTTACACTTTGGTTGCTCCACTACCGCCCACCATGAAAGCTGGAACGCCCACTAGTGGGCGGTAGGGACCAGGTTGACTACCACTGCTCTAGCATATGGGAACAGTAGGAAGCATCCATAGAGCTACCCAGACATCCAGGGTGCTGCCTAGAATTGCTCTTGCTCCCCCAAGTTACCACTTGGTCAGGAAGACCCTCCCACCAACAACAAATTATTTTCATCCTCCAGAAAAAGGAGAGACCTCCCTTCAATAGGGTTTTGATCTCAGTAGAACTCACAAGAAGAGGGCATGGTGAAATTGTTGTGCTTTTTGAGAAGAAAAAATAAACTGAAAGAATATGGAGCACCACACAGTGTCTTGGGATCTGTGTCTGCACAGCACAGGGCTGATCCTAAAGACATCAAGCCATGCCAGTCCGAGGCATGGCTGCAAGGGGCAGGGCTAGATTCCCGAAGTTTCACTGCAGGTGTGACCTTCACCTTGCTGTTTCACCAGGGTAAGGTAAGGCAAGCTAAGTTTAGCATAAACCAATGTTTTAAAAGTAAAGATGTTCTTAATCAAAGATCTAATTTCTGAGGAATTATAGAAATGGGACTAAGATGACATTTAATCAACTATAAGTGACATGTAAAACTTTAATATAATGTAGTGATTGAACATGTGAGTTCTAGAGTCAGAAGGATTAGGTTCAGATCCTGCCCCTGCTACTTACTGGTTGTAGGACCTTGAGCTAGTGATTTCAAAGTCTCAGTTTTCTCACTTGTGAAATGGGTGTAATAATATCCCTTATAAGTTGTTGAGAAGATTCAATGAGATAATTTACTGTACTAAAAATATTTAGTCCCATGTTTGGGACTTAGTGAGTACTCAATAAATATATGAGGTTCAGTAAGTATATAAGGCCATACCAAAAGGTTTATATTTCTTCTCAGTGACCCTACAAAACCTTGGCAAGTTGATGTTATAATCCTCCTTTCAGAGAAGACACAGCAACAGAAACTCAGAGAGGTTAAGTAACTCACCAAGGTCACCCAGCTAATAGGTGATGAAACCAAAATTCCTCCACAAGACTCCTGACTCCTAAGTTTAGGGTGTTTTCCATTAGAGTACAGGGGGTAAGTTGAATACTGGCCAATCACGTAACATTTGTTTTTCAATTATATAGTATCACAGCGTTTATACCACATTCCTTTCTTCTTTACAATGCTACAATATGTCAAGGGGGAGAGGATAGTTCATCTTCAGAACCATGGAATTTGGGGGATTTTAATTTTCTGAGGATACTTAGGGTTTGTGATGACATGTGAAAAAACTAATCTATACACTATACCCTAGTATTATTCATATTTGTTGGTTTTTTCTGTTATTAGTAGGATAGATCAATATCTGAAAATGAATCCCTCCCAGTCAAAAGGCAACAATGACTCCATATTTTTACTTCCTTGTTCTGAGCACTAGATGTCACACTAAGTAAGGTTTTAGAAGTTATTTTTCAAAGTCGAGTGTAGTGTACAGTGTAAATCCTAGCTATGAAAATCTATAGCTTTGTATTTCTTGTAGAATGCAATACATATGTAAATATCAAAATAACCACTATCAAAATAACTCAGGAAACAGCTATCAGAATATATATTTAAGAGAAATCTTAAATAAATGCATTCTTTGCATATAATTACACTTCAATAAAGCTCTGTGTTTGGGGGGGTTAGGGTGTGGGGGGATGTAGTTGGAATAGCAGCCTCTTGTCATGACTGTTAAGCAAAAACATCCCATTTATATTCACATAAAAATGGTATTTTCTTGCCTCACCAGGCAATGGTGCAGTGGATAGAGCATCAGCCTGGGATGTTTAGGACCCAGGTTTGAAACCCCAAGGTCACTGACTTGTGCACTGGCTCATCCAGCTTGAGCGCTGGGTCACTGACTTGAGTGTGAGATCATAGACATGACCCCCCATAGTCACTGGCTTGAGCCCAAAGATCGCTGACTTGAAGTACAAGGTCACTGGCTTAAAGCCCAAGGTTGCTGGCTTGAGCAAGGGATTACTCGCTTACCTGGAGCTCCCTGGTCAAGGCACATATGAGAAAGCAATCAGTGAACAACTAAGGTGCTGCAACTATGAGTTGATGCTTCTCATCTCTCTCCCTTCCTGTCTGTCTGTCTGTCTGTCTCTGTTTGTCCCTCCCTCTCTCTTTCTCTAAAAAAAAAATTATTTTTTCCATCAACCTATGCACACATATCCATGATCATCTGTGTTCTGAATGGCAAGAGCTGTTCTTCCCTAGGAAGAGAATCAGCCATGGTCCTAACCTGCAAAGGGTGAAGAAAGTTAAAGAGGAGATCATGACAGTGAGGTTTAATCAGCCCTGAATGGTCTCAGGGAAGGATGCAGAATTGTCTTTCCACATGGCTTATGCAAAGGAGCTGTCACAGATGCCTCCCAGCCTTCTCTAGCTCATTTATTCCTTGGTTTTAGCTCTCATACATGCAGGTGAGAATCAGATTCAGATCTGGATATACATTATTTCCTTTTGAAAAAAATATTTTCTTAAAAGATGGCAAGGAATATGGATTCAGTATGTAAATAAGTTAGATGATTATGTTGTATAACTTAAGTGTGTTACTGAAACTCGAGTAAGTTCCCATTGAAATGCTTGAAATTCATTGGAAGCAACAGAGAATTAATCCTAGGCTTAGTTTTAGCAGTTATAGTGCATCTTTCTTTCCAACTTAGTAATGATTTGAACTGTATTTAATGATTGCACATGAATCTAGGTAATTAATATTATAAACATTGTAAATAATGTTTCAGGGTTTTCTAGAGTGTGTACAATGACAGGTTATTCTCACTGGATATAATTAGTCCTATATCTGTTTGGTAAATATCAGTGTCCTAATTATGTTAAGATAGCTCTGATAAAGTTATAACTGATTACAACACTACTATTTGGGTTTGGGATTTATCCATGTCTTTCTCTTCCTCAAGAGGTGAATGATCTATAACTTTAACAGGGCCTTCTAAGAACAGGTGGTTCTCTTTGTCTCTAAATCCTGCCATGACTTGGGACATTCACCCACACCCTTGTGTATTAATATTGCTGCTGCCGTGGGTTTTAACAACCGGAGGCCGCCCAAATCCCCAGTGAAATCTCCCATTCTCCTGGGGTGCTAAGGGGAGAGGTGAGCGCTGTGATGATGGCAGCTCATGGTGTTTCTTTTTCAAGAACGCAAAGAGCCACTTAAGAGCATCAGTCGACTGTTAGCTTTGTGTTCAGTTTGGGAACTCTGAGAAAAGCTATAGTTCATCATGAGCACCTCTAAAGAGAAAAAAAAGCTGCAGAATAAAATGTAGACAAGAAATTTATCAAGCCAAGGATGTGTGTGTGTGTGTGTGTGTGTGCGCGCGCGCACACACGTGTGCATGTAGTGTATGTGGGGGGGGGGGATGAGCAGGTCAGCTTTGTATTTACCAGATAGTTACTGAAAACCCACGGTGCTGGGTTTTTGTCCCTGATCAGACGGAACCAGTACCCTTCCTCCTAGCAGACTGTTCTTATAGCTTGTGTTTAGACTGTTACTGCTTAAGACAACTGACAGAGGTGTTGGCTGCTCTTCCTGGTTTTCCCACTGACTTGCCTTTTGATTTTGACACACCGACCCCCGACCCTGCTCTCTCCATACGAAAGGAAAGATGAACATGTTAAAGCTCAACCGATTTCAGTTCACCAAATAGCAGTGGAGCAACTGCAATAGGCTGGGCCTGCAAGAAATCAGAAAATGGATGCTGCACCCCTGCCTTGAGGAGCTTGGGAAAGGGAAAAGGGGAGAAGGCAGGGACACTGTCCCCAGATAATATCTCTGGTTCAGAATCCCAGGTTGCTTGTTTGAAGTGTGAGAAGCAAAATAGGATAATAAAACATCTGGGAGCACTGTAGATTGGTCTCTCTCATGTGCCCCTCACAACAAGCCCACGAAGAAACTGAGTCACTGAGAGGTTAGGGAACTTCTCCAGGGTCACCTACCTGGGCAGTAGTGAGCTGCGCTGGGACCAGAACTCACACTGGAGGTTTGCCAAGTCGATGCCGTTCACCAGCGCACTTCCTTACAGCAACTCTGGAGATGAGCTGTAGAATTCACAGACTGTGACCTTCTGATGTATCTGTGAACCGTGTTTTTATTTCCTGATAGGTCATGGCCTAACAGCAGTCAAGGAGAAAGCAGGGGCCACCCTACGGATTCATAGTGCAAATTCCTGCTCTTTGGACGGGGCCCAGCCTGACTCCGAAAATGGCATCCCTCAAAGTGAGTGATGTGTTTATTTGGGGGCTTCTGGACTTGGGCTGTATTACCCTGCACATACAAATAGCAGATTTCAGATCAGCAAAGACTGTTTCTCTCTCTTTAGTAACAGATGTGACCATGGATCAGAGCCCTGCAGAAGGCCCACCCACTTCTCCTTCATCAGGGTCTCGGGGCGTGCTGTCAGCCATCACCAATGCGGTTCAGAACACGGTAAGTCGTCAGCTGCATCCTCTGTTGTCCCTGGTGTCTCCCAGCACCTTCTTTTCATATCTCTGTTTACCAGTGACCTAGATACATCAGAGAAAAGATGGCCTTGCTCACAACTTTGGATTGTGGTTTTGTTATGCTTTCTCCTACAGAGTGGGCGTAACCTTGGAACAAAATAATAAGGACAAAATGAAATGCATTTTATGTTTAAAAGAAAAGAGCTGCTTTAAAGGGACATTTTTTAGTCTGCTGTTACAGCGTCCTTCAGCTGCTCCAAGGACAGCCTCTGGGTGGGGAGACAGAGCTCTTTCTTAGAGCTGGGACAGCGGTTTTCCCTCAATACTGTGCCTCTTAACCTTCTATGTGAAAAATTAGCCATTTAAATAAAAATAAATGTTGGCAAAGAGTCAGCAAGAATATCCCCGAGATGTTTCTAAAGGGTTTCCAGATAACTGAGACCAACATTCTTCCCCCATTTCTACTGTCCCTCTGAAAATAACTCAAAGTCTGCCCCCGACACCTCACTTCCGACCCCAGCTGGGGTGTGGGGGGCTTCCTACCTCTTTATTGGCAACAAAACACAGATGAAGAATGCAAAGAGGAGAAGCCCCCCAACTGAGAGGAGGCAGCCAGCTGGTCTTTGGGGTTTATTTTCTGCTATGTAAAACCAACTAACTGGTTTTTCTAGAAATATGGCTCATGTTCAGTTTATTCATTCATTTTTTTTTAAATGGTTAACTTTCATTATATACCAGGAGCTATGCTAGGTGCTGGGCATGTGCTGACAAACAAGAGGGCATAATATCCCAGAAGGAGAGACAAACTAGCAGCACCTACACCAAAACACGGCAAGCAAACATGGCAAAACACGCACAGAGGAGGGTGTCCCGCCTGAACTTTGGGGTCAGAGCATGCCAGAAACGGCTAACTGCTTCTCTTATTGGTACTTGCGGACCTGTACACTGAGTAGGGTGGATGAGGAGCAGCAAACATGTTGTAGGATCAAACAGCAATACAAGTCCATTATGCCCCAAGGAATCTGTCGGACTGCGGGTGGGAAGGAGTGCTTTCAGTATCTCTGGTGTAAGAAATGAATTCACAGTCTCCCTGAGCTCCAGTGCAGGGCACTCTGACTTTGCCTTTCAGCATCCTCACCTTCCATTCTGTGTTCTCTCTGACCTTCTGGTACAGTGGTCCCCCCTTATCTGCGAGCGATACGTTCCAGGAACCCCAGTGGATGCCTGAAACCATGGATAGTACTGAACCCTATGTATACTGTTTTCTCCTATACATACGTCCTCAACTTCTCACTTAACGGCAGCACTTTATGGCATCTCTTTGGCACATCTGAATTACCAACATCACTACTCACTCAGGTGCTTGGGGGACATTGTTAAGTAAAATAAGGATTACTCGGACACTAGCACTGTGAGACCAGAGACCACAACAGTTAATCTGATAACCCCAACAGCTACTAAGTGACTCATGGGCCAGGAACATGTACAGTGTGGATCCGCTGGACAGAGGGATGATTAATGTCCAGGGCGGGGCAGAGCAGGATGGCATGAGATCTCAAGACACTACTCAGAATGACGCACAACTTAAAACTTATGAATTGTTTATTTCTGAAATTTTCCGTTTAGAACTTCAGTTGGCCACAAGTAACTGAAAACACAGAAAGAGAAACCTCAGATTGGGAAGAGGATACTATATTCTCTTTTCCCGAGTTCCAGACACCTCCACCTGGTCTGCCCATACTCAAAGTGCCTACGACTTTCCTTTTCCCATTTTATTCTGTACTGAAGTAACCCCCACAGACTGTCAGGAGAAAATAAATCAAATTATGCAGAAGTGTGAATTGTTGATATCCCGTAGTCCTCCCAAAGTATGTATATTTTAAGTTCTGTTTTATAGGGTGATTGTTGATTGGCTCCCAAATCTGAATACAAAGTCTAAATGTCCAAGATGGGAATGACAGATAAAGTATATTAATTCTGTGAAATCAAATATTGTTATTGAAGTGATAATTAAGAGGATTGGAAAATGCATATAATATCAATATAATATTACATTATAATGTATATAAATTTGTGTGAGGTGGGAAAAAACGTAGAGGTGTGCATATTGCAATTGCAGTTATGTCGTTGGAGGGTACGTACAGAAGTTAGAAAGGATTTAAGCAGTTCTCTTTATATGAACAGTTTATGTGAGTAAATCTTGACTGTTTTAATGGAAAACAGTGGCTGACAGAGGGATTTGCAAGAAGATAACTGTATAATAGAACAGTTTCTAAAGCCAGTAGTGTAAGGAAATCAGCCTGTCTCGTTTCATGAATATACTGAATACAAGTGGTTTATTACTAGTTTCTGAAAGTATGCAAGAGCCATCTTAAACAGCCAGAGGATCCTATACTCCAGGGCCCTAGGTTTAAGAATTCCCTTGGCAAGAGTATTTGACATTTTAATCGATTATTCCAAATAACTCTGTTACTTAGATTAAAATTTTTTCAAACAAAAGTAGCCATTAGGTCACTCTATTTATATACACAGAGCTAGTAAAATTAATCCCCAAAATGCTTTGGTTTTTCCTAACCATCCTTTTTAAATAACATTGCATGCCCTACAAATTATGCGACATATGCTCTTCCAAGGGAAAGAAAATGGGATTAAATGGATGATTAATCTCCGGATGAAAAAAATTGTGACTGTATATTGATTTTAATATTTAAGATAGAACCACCTAGGAGTTGCCAACTCTTGCAAAACAGCAAAATGTAAAAATCTAATCTCATTCAATGACCTCATCTGCAGGGTAAAAGCGTCTTAACTGGTGGGCTCGACGCTTTGGAGTTCATTGGCAAGAAAACCATGAATGTCCTTGCAGAAAGTGACCCAGGCTTTAAACGGACGAAGACACTCATGGAAAGAACCGTTTCCTTATCTCAGGTGGGATGACGTACTTTTGCAAGTTTTTCTTTCACTCAATAAAGTAAATATATTCTTATTTATTTTCTTTTATTAGCTATTTTAAAGTACATGATTCAAATTTAAATGATGCAGAACAGTAGAGAGTGAAAACTTAGTTTCTAATATACCCTTTCCCCTGGCCACGTAGTTTCTTGTGGGAGATGACCACTGTTAACAGCTTCTTACGGATTCCATCAGAATTACCATAGAGATAAAGAGATACAGATAAAGATATATGTAGCTACACACACATATACACACACACACATACATATGCACATATACATGTATCTACATTTTCAACCAAATGGTAGCATACTAACCATACTCTTTTATTCCTTGTTTTGTTCACTTAATTTCTTGAAGATTATTCCATTTATGTCATTTGTCTTCACCCATTCAGGCTGCTATAGAAAAATACCATAGACAAGGTGCTTGTAAACAGCAAACATTTGTTTCTCACAGTTCCAGAAGTTTACACCCCTGTAAAATAAAGATTGGACCTGGTCGCTTTCCCAGATTCCCGTCATTCTTGTGCCACCATCACAATTTTCATCAGATCTGTATTCAGTCTACCGCTAAAAAGTAAGTGGTAGCAATGCTCGTAGAAATGTGTCACTCAAGAAGCCACACGAACCATTTGCAATGTTTGCTCTAATTACACGTCTGAAATGTGCAACATGTGTAATACATAACATACTGGGCCACACTTTAGCACTGTGCCTATAATTCACATGGCCGGCTTAAGCTGCGTCACACGACACTACCAACTTTAACCTCCTTCCAAACAGTAATTTGTCATTCACTCATTCACGCATTCATTCCACAAATGCATGTTAAGTATCCACTGTGTGCCAGGCACTGTTCCAAGCACTTGAGATACATTTAGTTACCAAAATGGACAAAATCCCTGTCCTTAAGGAACTTTTATTCCAGTAAAGAAAGGTAAACAAGCAATAAACATTACCTCGTATTTTAGAAGGTAGTGAGTGCTGTGGAAAAATAGAAAAAGTAGAGCAGGAAAAAGGTAATCAGGAATGTGGGAGTGAGGGGCAAGGAAAAAATTGGAGTGTGATGTGGGGACTCATGGAAATGGAGAATAACAGTTGAGTAAATATTTGAAGGTGATAACACACTTGACCATGCAGAAATCTGAGCAAAGCACATTCCAGTTAGAAAGAGCAGCTTGTGCAAAGGCCCTGGGGCAGAAGTATCTGGTATGAACAAAACCAGCCAAGGTGCTATGTGGTGGGATAAGAGTGAGACAGGATGAGAGTTGTTAAAGAGAAGGCCAGAATGGTAACGGGAAGCAGATGATGGCAGATGATGGGGGGCATTTGTAAAGACCTTGGGTTTTACTGTTAGTGAAATAGGGAAACCAATGCAGCACTTTGAAAAGAGGAGTGACAAATCTGACTTTGAAAGTCTAGTCACTGTGTGAAAAATAGACTGGGTAAGGAGGAAAGCCAAGGGCAGGGAGACCAGTTAGAATACATATCAGTCTAGGTCCTCCCAGAAACGGATGCCAAGATGGGCTTAAACATGTGAGGATTTTATTAGAGGAAAAGCCCGTGTGAGAGAAAATCGGGGGTTGGGTGCTCAGGACGGTGGGAAGAGCCGTCAGAACACGATGCAAGTCTGACAAGATGCAGTGAAGGGGAGAGAAGATTGGGCGGAAGCATCCATCTGAGGGAGGTTTGGCAAAGCTGTGGGGGAGTCCTTCAGCCCAAGTCCACTGACAAAGAAGCTCCTGTCTCCCGGGAGCAGGTCTGCCTTCGCGCTCCTGCTGCACTGTGATGGGCAGGGAGAGTTATGGGAGGCGTGACTCAGTGCGGATGAGGGATGGATTCCGAAGCGCAGCAGCTGAGGCCCTTGGTCATTCATGCTCCAGTCTCTCAGCCTCCTCAGGAGGCTGTTAATTGCACTGATCTAAGCAGGAGGTAGTAGAGGTTTGGAATGCAGAGCCATGAAGGAAGCCAGGAGTGCTGATGCTGGGTGGAGGTCGAAGGCCTTTCCAGGTTTCCCGAAGGCTTGAGCGTGGAGTGGAAGATAAAAGGAGGAGGCAGGGATGGACTCAGGGTGTCGGTCTCAGGGTGGAAGGATGAAGCTGCTATTAACTGACATAGGAAAGTCTGTGAGGCTTTTCCTAATGCACACTAAATAACTAGAGAGATCATCGGTGTACGACCCACATTCCTCACGTGTTCTATGCCAGTGCAGCACTGAGGAACATTTCCTGGATCCCACACCGGAATCACTCCTTGATCTTTAAACCCACTTCCTTTTCTTTTCCAGAGGAAAATAGAACCAACATCCTGGGTAAAGCCAGTTCTTCTTTAAGCAACTTGAATTTCACTCTCCCACCTATTTTGTGTGCATCCATTTAAATCATTCCAGCACAGTGTTTTCCTTTTACCTTCCATCACAGCCCTTTCCCATGGGTCCCAAAGTCCAAATTTAGAGATGCAAGTTGGTGTAGAGAAAGGAAGCAGTCTCAACGTCACCTGGTTATTTTATTTTACCACTGCCAACCCAGTGAGGTCACTGGGGGAGGCTGTGCCTGCCTGCTACCTGCTGTTGAGTTGGCTCCGACTCAGGGTGACCCCAGGACTGTGTGATATCCATAATGTCCTCTCCACAACATCCCAGCTCAGCTCCTGTGGACTCATGCCTATGGCTTCTTTTTTTTTTTTTTTTACAGAGACAGAGAGTCAGAGAGAGGGATAGACAGGGACAGACAGACAGGAATGGAGAGAGATGAGAAGCATCAATCATTAGTTTTTCGTTGCAACACCTTAGTTGTTCATTGATTGCTTTCTCATATGTGCCTTGACTTTGGGGCTACAGCAGACCAAGTAACTCCTTGCTCAAGCCAGCGACCTTGGGTCCAAGCTGGTGAGCTTTGTTCAAACCAGATGAGCCCGCGCTTAAGCTGGCGAGCTCGGAGTCTCGAACCTGGGTCCTCCGCATCCCAGTCCGACGCTCTATCCCCTGCGCCACTGCCTGGTCAGGCTCCTATGGCTTCTTTTATGGTGTCAGTCCAGCTCATATATGGTCTTCTTCTTTTCCTGTGACCTTCTGTTTGTTCCAGCATTATTGTCTTTTTCAGAAACCCTTGCCCTCTCATGAAGTGCTCAGAGTTGGACACCTTCCATTTCGTCATTTTTGCCTCCAGCCATGTCCCAGGCTTAATTTGCTCTAAGACCACTTGTTCATCTTTCTGGAGATCTATCTGTAGAGCTTTCCTCCAACACCATTTTGCAAATGAATCTATTTTTTTTTTCTTCACTAGGTTTTATTGTGTTAAAAACTCCCAGTGGTTTGACGGGGTTGCATAGAAAACTTCAAAATTTAGAGCTTCTACTTTGTTTAGTGTTAAAGGCCGGCAGGAGGGAGAATTCTGTCTGCAGCCCTGTGGGTCTTTGGCTGACAACTTCAAGACCCAAAAGGAGAATGTGGCCGATTGTTTTGTTGACACAGACTAAAAAAAAAAAAAAATCTATTCTTTTGTGATCTTCCCTTTGTGACCTTGCTAGTGGCCAGTGTATTTATGGTGCTCTTCACAGATAATAAAGGACTCTCTAAACTTAATGCCCCAGTAAACTTGATGAGGAATCAAATAAATAAGTCTTAGAATCAAAGAAAGTGAGTACAGGAAACTGGGAGTGACTGGTGGGCTTATAGTTGTTTCATTGTCTTTTTATTTAATCAATAAAAAACGTAACTGGAGAAAAATTATCAATTTGGAGGGGAACTCAGTTCACAGTCAGACATCTCGTGACTGACCTAAGAACTGATAAGCTAACATTCTTGTTTATGTTCAGTATCTAGTAAAGGATACATTCTGAGTTTATATTTTATTAATTTTTATTAAGAGTGTTTAATAATCGCACACACAAGAAATATATAAAAAATAATGTAACTCAGATAAAATTGGGTCAGTTTATTTCTGCTTTGAAGTCTGCATGGGTGCAGACATTGCAATTAACCCTGTCACACTAGCTTAAGCCTTTCTAGCGCACATAAATTTGCTCATTATAAAAAACTTGGGCATTTTGAAGAGTAAGAAAATTAATCACACACAGAAAGCACTTCAGTGGAAGCCACTATTGAGCTTTTGTTGTGCTTCTTTCCAGTCCTGCTCCTGGGCAGAGAATTTATGCTTTGTTTTGTTGTGTACATAATGAACACATCAAATTCAAAGTGGAATATCATCTAAAAATTGACAGTAGAATCCATCAAAAACATCATTTTTCTAGAAATTCCAAAGTGGCTAAAACCTATCTTACAAAGTCAGTCCTCATCGCCCCCTACGTCTTGTGCAAGTAAAGGCGCTTTCAGGACACACGGAGTGTACAAACACAGTGTATTTCTGCAGATGTTAAGGGAGGCCAAGGAGAAAGAGAAGCAGAGACTGGCTCAGCAGCTCACGGCCGAGAGGACCGCCCACTACGGGATGCTGTTTGATGAGTATCAAGGTTTGTCGCACCTGGAAGCTCTGGAAATTCTATCCAATGAAAGTGAAAGCAAGGTACGTCTGCATTGGTGATGTTAAACGACATATTTATCAACGTGTTTTCTTAACCGGGAAAGAAATGGGAAAATCTGCCATTAAAACATCTCATTGTTAGAGCCTTATTATTATTGTGCTCAGGTCACAAATACTGTCCAGCCTGATGACCCCGTCATGCTCCATATTATTTCTTCTCTGTCCTCACACTCCTCCCCTCCCCGAGAGGGCCGGCATAGTAGGAGTCATTACTAGCCCTACCTCTTGGTGCGGTAGCTGCTCAGAAGCTTGGCTGTCGGGCTCTAGGTGCACGCCTGTCTTTGGCGATGTAGCACCCAGATCAGTGATGCCCGACCAACACTCGTCTTCATTCCCACCCAGTGACAACAGAGCAGCTGATGTTTCTTCCAGACTACAGCGGTTTCATATGGGTTATATGTTTAATCACCAACTTATTAGACTGCCTGGGCTACAAAGTGCAGGGTTATTCTATCAGTGGTTACAGTTCTGTTTGAGAATGCCCCTGGACAGAAACTGAGAAGTCACCTAGCAGCCCTGCATGTTCACATCCCCCACTGTGATCCCAAGAAGCAAAACATGAATGGCAGAAATCAGCAGGGTTTGGTGATTTCTTTTTCAAAGGCTCTACGTGTGTGTGTGTGTGTGTGTGTGTGTGTGAGAGAGAGAGAGAGAGAGAGAGAGAGAGAGCAAACACTTATTCTGACTTATATAGTCACTATTCTAAGCACTTTAAAATTATTAACTCACTTAATTATATATATGGTTTTTTTGGTGAATGTCAGGCTGAGTACTCTGGGGTATTTTTCCAGTGGAGGCCACAGGGAAGTACCCTCAGGACCCCTCTTGAGGGACTATGGGTTATGAGGAGCTATGAGTCATTCACTGGGGAGAGGCAGGTGCTCGGGCAGGAAGCTGACTTTGGAAGTGAGCCTCAGAATGGAGAAGAGATTTTTGACTCACTCTAAGCCTTCTTCTTTCATGTTTGGCCTTTGAGAAGGTTGAGACATTCTTCATGCCCACCTTAGGGGAAGGTGACATCTGCCACATAACAGACCACCAAGAACCAAACAAGATGGAGACACACACATCCCCACTCCCCACCCACAAGGTTATCGAGTTACAAGTTGCTCTCTGTTTTTATTTCCTTTTTAGTTGCCCATGAGCCATGAGTGACAGTCTTGTGGTTAAACTATTAATGGATAGTTTTTTTAAAAAAAGAAAAATTATGAATCTTATACAGATATGAAATGAACATGAATTAAAGAATTTATTTAACTCATTAATTAAATGAAGGAACCAAACAGCTATTACAACTGATTCAAGCACAGATTTATATTGAGTAAGGTATGTGGAAATGGACACATCCCTGTTTTTTCCACAGGAGGCTGTGTCTCCACTGGGCAAATTCATTCACATGTCTATAGACCTGAATTATTTTGCACTGTGATCAGCCATCTACAACTTACAGAGTTATAAAATCACTCCCATACACTCAGAATTTGATGATCTGGTAAGGTGTGCTTTGGAAAATGCAGTTTTCCACTGAAGCCCAGTTTTTCCTATAAAACCTGCATTTGGGGCCAGATGTTATGTGATCAAATACAACTCAGTATCTGTATGATTTTGGACTTGTCTTACCTCAGCCTCCTTATCTATGAAGTGAGAATAATAATGAAAACCTACTTCACTGCATTATTAAAATAATTAAGTGAGATAATCCATGAGAAGTGAGTCACAGCATGCCCGATACATAATAAGCACTCAATAAATGTTAGCTGTCATTGTGTAACGTACCTGGGTATGCCTGTATAATGTGGATGACGATTTACATTTATATGCACTCTTATCTTACGTATATTTGTTATTATTACTAAAAGCTTTACAGGGGAGCATGGCCCCTGGAAGTTATCGTGCTAATAATAGAGTTTTCACTCTGGCTGGTTCCATTGCTGGTCTCCGCTGTGAAACAGCCTCAGGTCCGTAGAAAAGAGCCCCAAAGGACTGGTGTCGCAGGCAGGGAGGGTTCTCTGGAGAGATGCATGTTTGCATACTGCTCCCACGAGATCAGCTTTTTTTCCCCAACCTGGAGGGTTTTGTAGTTTTCATAGTAAGGGATGCAGGATTATTTTTTCTTGGCTTAGCGATGACAGTCACTGGGTGCCATCATAAACAGTCCATTAGGAGTTACCCCCACTCCTGTAGCAGTCCAGGATAGGGGTGCCGGGTCAGCAAGCAGCTTCCCCGCACTTAGGGACCCAGGAGCCGGGCTCTGCCGTTTCGTGCCTCCACTAGACCCGTGCTCATGCTTGTAGGCCGCCGGCAGGGATACAAATGGAGACCTATATTGGGGTTGTCGGATTTAACAACAAGAACAACAACAAAAACAGGATGACTAGTTACATTTTAACTTTAGATAAACAATGAATACTTACTTGGGACACATACTACGAAAATATTCGTTGTTTATCCAGAATGCAAACTTAACTGAATACCCTATATTTTATCTGGCAACCCTACACATACCAAATATTTAGAAGTAAAAGAACTCTTAGAAACAGACTGATAAAGAAACTATAGTGTCATCCTACCTTATGAAATATACTTTCCTAATGACCTGAAAGGGCCCCGTTCCGTTTAGAATTCTCCAACTCCTCAGTTTCCACACGCCCTCCCGCCTTTGTCTCCAGCTGCCTCACACCTTGAAGAGCCTCATGGGCACATGTGAAGATGACGTGGTTCAAGTTCCACCCACACCCTGTGAACAGCCACCTCTTGGTCATCCCCTGGGCCTCAGAGCGACCCCTCCATTCGATGGTCCCACTGAAGGAGCACAACCTGGGGAGGAGGCTCCTGCAGGCTGTAGAAAGGAAGTTGGGGTCACCCGGAGAAGGCAGGTCTGGAAGGGGGAGTGTGGGCTCTGGGCAGGCATATCCCTTCGGCCCTGTGCGCCCCACCGTATCCGAGTCTCAAGTGTTAGCCTTTACCATCATCTGGGGCCTCAATGTATTCTTAATCCCACCGGCATAAGGAAGGAGTATATAAAGGGGAGACTCACATTTTTTCCAAAGCCTTGACCCAGAAATGATTAACATCTCCTCTGCTAACATTCCGTTGACCAAAGCTGAAACGGTCGATGGAACTGTAAGGACCACTTAGCATTACTATCTACTTGATTGATTCTCAGATGGCGGTTGGCATGGCAATGTGGTTGTAATATATAACTCTTTAGGAAAAACTAATAATTGTATTGCCATTATACTTAATATTTAACAAGAATGGTAAACAAGAATCTTCAAAATGGCCCCAGTCAGGGAAAAGATTTATCAGGTAGACTGTCAACCCTTATGTTCCTGATAGCATGTAAGCACAGTGCCAAGTATACGGGTCAGCATCCCGTGAATATTTATTGAAGAGTGCATACTTATTTATTATTTATTATTTATTACTTACTATTTATTATTGGATTGAAGTAAAGATTCACATTGCCTTAGCATAACAGAATGAACTAGGAAGAAGCAAAGGAGATGCGGGGTAGTAGACACGCTGACAAGTGTCCTTTGCTTAAAGGAATTCTTCCTGGGGGCTCCCCAAACCAGCATACCCCACCACCACTGCTCCCGGAGAATGGCTGCCCTCCAGGGACACAGGAAGACCCAAATGTTCCACATGGGCATGTACATTTTCACTAAGTGCTGCGCTCTAACACGTTTATTTAATTACCCCTTTATTTTTTTTAACTCTTAGAAAACTGCTGTTTAGAAAATATATCTGAAATGTATTTTCAGGAATAGGATGTGGACATAGCTAAGACCCTGAGACCTAACCATGAGCGTATAAGCTGAAACAGTCTGAAAAGGTGGAGGTGGACAGGAGGGGCGGCAGCCCTCGTTCAGGGTGCGTTTGCTGTCACCTGCTGAACTCACGGCTAATGGGTTTTACTGTTGATGACTTCCACCCGGGCTTCCGCCCAGAGCTGTGGGGCTGGCTGCATCAGCAACGTTTAGGAAAATGGTCTCCTGGCATCCCAGCGCCCTCTGTAGCTCCATCACTTATCCTGATGTGCAAATCTGCTACCACAACGAATATGAAAACGCATTCGAAAGGGCAGGGGCTCCTCAGCTGGCTCTCTCTCCAGAGACAGCGTTGGGCCCACAGAATGAGGAATTAAAAGCCTTACTATTGCCTGACCAGGTGGTGGCGCAGTGGATAGAGCGTCGGACTGGGATGCGGAAGGACCCAGGTTCGAGACCCTGAAGTCGCCAACTTGAGTGCGGGCTCATCTGGCTTGAGCAAAGAGCTCACCAGCTTAGACCCTAGGTCGCTGGCTCCAGCAGGGGGTTACTCAGTCTGATGAAGGCCCACGGTCAAGGCACATCTGAGAAAGCAATCAATGAACAACTAAGAAGTCGCAACGCGCAACGAGAAACTGATGATTGATGCTTCTCATCTCTCTCCGTTCCTGTCTGTCTGTCCCTGTCTATCTCTGCCTCTGTAAAAAAAAAAAAAAAAAAAAAAAAAAAAAAAAAAAAAGCCTTACTATTTGTACAGCCATGCTTCACTTTTTATGGGGTTCTCCGTGCACTTTGACCATCTTGGAAATGGAAATCAATCTTCAGACTCACAAAGGATGACTGGCCATTCGTACAAATAACTTTTCCTTTAAGTAATTTCAAAAGGTTGTTTCTAAAGGGGATCTGAAGAGTGGGCAGGGAGAGCAGCAGTTCAGGAAGGACGTGAGACCTCCCTGCACGGCCCTCGCCCCCACAGGGAGACGGACAGCTCCCTCCCTGCTGCCCCCACTGTCACTCCACTCACAGCTGTCATGGTTAACATGGGCCACCCTCCTCTGGGCTACAAGATCTCTCTCTGAGAAGAAAAATGTGTTTTGTGCATTTTTGCAACCCTAATACAAAAACCCACATCTAGCAAGTAATATGTATTTATATTTATATGTAATATTTATTTGTTTATTTAAATGTGTGTGTGTGTGTATAATTTCTTGATCATCACTATAAGTACTTTTAAGTACATTATTTTATTAACCTTCAAATCAGCCTTCTAAGTTAGATGCTGTTGGCCCCCATTATTACAGATAAAGAAGCTGAGGGCCTGACCTGTGGTGGCGCAGTGGATGGGGCGTTGACCTGGAAATGCTGAGGTCGCCGGTTCAAAAAAGCCCTGGGCTTGCCTGGTCAAGGCACATATGGGAGTTGATGCTTCCAGCTCCTCCACCCTTTTCTCTCTCTGTCTCTCCCTCTCCTCTTTAAAAAAAAAAAAAAAAAAAGTCATCGTGAAGTCCTATGTAACATATGACAATATTAAATATTAAAAAAAAAAAAAAAAGTTAAGTAAATTACCTAGGGTCACATAATTAGTAAGTGAGGAGCTGCTATTTGAACCCAGGGTTGACCCCAGAGTGTGTGTGTAGCCCCTGCTGTGGAAGAGCCGCCACCACCATTGACGCAGTGTCTGCTGTGCGCCCTCGTGCGACGTGCCTCACGGTCGTTACCTCATTTACTGCGCGAGGGTCACACTGAAGCGCGGATCTCACTTTACAAATTTAAAAACCGAGGCCAAGGGAGCTCGTGTAACCTACCCAAAGTTGCCCAGTTAATAGGCAATGTCACCCAACGCTACCTCTCACACCACCGATCACCTCAGTCCCGGGAGAGCCGGGGACGTCTGTATGTAAATGTGATTTAAGGAGAAGAAGGGATGGCAGTTATGCTGACCTATTTCTTTTTTCAGGTTCAGTCATTTTTAGCATCATTTGATGGAGAGAAGCTGGAACTCTTAAAAAATGACCTAATTTCCATTAAAGACATCTTTGCAGCCAAGGAATTAGAGAATGAAGAGAATCAAGAAGAACAAGGTAAAGGAAGATAATCAGTTAATAGCAAGACAGACTATTGATGTAATCCTTAGGAAACTGCTATTAATAAGCACATCCCTTTAAACAGAGTAGAATTATTTAATTCAGTCCTCTTCCTTCCCACTCCCTCAAGACTCCATGTGTCTGCTCTTGTTACAGGAGCTGGTCACATTGATTTATCACCCTTGCTGGGCGGGAATTCCTGACTGAGGCATCTTTATGTCTCCAGTGTCCAGCACAATCCCTGGCACATCCCAGGCACACAATGAATGGGTGTGGTCACATGAACAAGGCAGGCGATGCACTCAGGGCCCCTGTGATTAGTGCGTGCTCTGATGTCTAATTTTTTATCTGCACGTGGAAGTCGTCAAATGTGACTGATGTTGATTGTGGGCAGGTCTTTCAATGGATTTCATTTTTTATTTTTCCTCTCCCTTTGAATTTATATGTGTAAGAATTAGAATGCGTTTGTAAGTGGCGCACACCCCATCTGAAAAGTGCAGTTTCTACAAAGGCACAGAGAACACTGGAGTATTACAGGTCAGGTTGTCAACCACTGAACTGAGCCCTGTGTGCTCTCCCCATAATCCTCCAACCGGGCAATGACACGACCCCAAGGAATTATTTTGTGAGAAGCAACGCTTTCTTGAGAGGGGAATAAGTGATCTCAAAGGTAGACACACTTAATGATTAAGTTCTGCATTTGGGAGAATATAGTAAAGCATTTGCTATGTAGATGGACAGTTACTTCTTACTGATGTTGCCACCAGCCACTACAACTACAGCATTTCATGGAGGTTATGCTTAAAGGCCAACCAACCATGGACAAGACAGGACTGGCTTCTAGGACTATCTGAGGATCCCATTTGCAACATCTTCACCATTTACATGCTATATGGCCTTGAACAAGTTATGCAACCTTTCCAAAACTCATTACCTCACCTGTAAAATGGAGGCAACGATACATACTTTCAAGGGCTATTGTGAGAATGATAATATATGTAAAAATATATATTTACACTGCCCGGCACACAGACAGCTCAAAAATCTTAGCTGTGATTATTTAACATGCTAACACAATGCCAGAGAAACAGGACAGGTGTAATAAATTGTAGCTCTTATTCATGGTTGCCCTTCTTATTACCCACACGCAGAGTAGTGATAACGTGCATTCATTCTGGCAAGCCACTCAAAGTGTTTTACACACCTCTAATCAGAGCTTGAACACAAGCGCTCCAATACTTCAGCCTCGATGCCCGCTCAGGGAAAAATGATTCTAAGCATTTTGCGACCTGTCCTTTCAATATATCTCCTGCTGTAGCCCCACATACTCACCTATGTGCTGCCAGTTTAATAGGCTTTATGCTCATTGCATCAAACTAGAAGAATCAGTTAAGCATAGGAAGAGGCCAATGTCGAAGAGACTGTTGGGAATTATGTCTTTGAGCATTTGGATGTTTCTCCAAAGTCACAAAGGATGACAGCCCTGTCTTTGCATTAATAATGAAGAAATTAAGACAGTTATTGTCAAAGACCATGCAGGGAGTAATTGGATTTCAGATGAACTAAAATAGATGCCTGCTTTTCAGAGTAACAGTCACCAGAAAAAGCCAGGCGATTTCGCTTCAGTTTTTTGATGCCTGAGGTAGACCCCGGTCCTACCAGGGCTTGCTTCAGAAAGGGTAAAAAGAGGACCCCAAATTCCCCGTAACATCAAAGAGATACTATTGCGGTGCAAGACAAGGCAGCATCGCTTTCCTAGCTGGTGCTGCTCCTTGGCGAGGAGGCTCAGTGCAGTGCTGTGCAGAAGCAAGCCGTGTGTTCCAGTCTCAGGGAAGAGCTGCTCCTTGGCGAGGAGGCTCAGTGCAGTGCTGTGCAGGAGCAAGCCGTGTGTTCCAGTCTCAGGGAAGGGCTGCTCCTTGGCGGGGAGGCTCAGTGCAGTGCTGTGCAGGAGCAAGCCGTGTGTTCCAGTCTCAGGGAAGGGCTGCTCCTTGGCGAGGAGGCTCAGTGCAGTGCTGTGCAGAAGCAAGTCGTGTGTCCCAGTCTCAGGGAAGGGCTGCTCCTTGGCGAGGAGGCTCAGTGCAGTGCTGTGCAGAAGCAAGCCGTGTGTCCCAGTCTCAGGGAAGAGCTGCTCCTTGGCGGGGAGGCTCAGTGCAGTGCTGTGCAGAAGTGCTGTATTCCAGTCTCAGGGAAGGGCTGCTCCTTGGCGAGGAGGCTCAGTGCAGTGCTGTGCAGAAGCAAGCCGTGTGTCCCAGTCTCAGGGAAGGGCTGCTCCTTGGCGAGGAGGCTCAGTGCAGTGCTGTGCAGAAGCAAGCCGTGTGTCCCAGTCTCAGGGAAGAGCTGCTCCTTGGCGAGGAGGCTCAGTGCAGTGCTGTGCAGAAGCAAGCCGTGTGTCCCAGTCTCAGGGAAGAGCTGCTCCTTGGCGGGGAGGCTCAGTGCGGTGCTGTGCAGAAGTGCTGTATTCCAGTCTCAGGGAAGGGCTGCTCCTTGGCGAGGAGGCTCAGTGCAGTGCTGTGCAGAAGCAAGCCGTGTGTCCCAGTCTCAGGGAAGAGCTGCTCCTTGGCGAGGAGGCTCAGTGTAGTGCTGTGCAGAAGTGCTGTATTCCAGTCTCAGGGAAGAGCTTCAGTAAGATGAGACCTTTTTTTTACTATGACCCCCCAAAATTAAAATTAAAATAGTCAATAGCATGCTCTGGCTCTCCTTCAGTGGCAGAACCCTGTAATCTCCCACAGTACATCCAGTTTCCCAAAGGCCAGCTCCAGATGACCCAACCACTCTTGACTTAAATTAATTTAATAAATGTCATTCGAACCCTTGAAGAAGAACCCAAAGAAAAGACTAGCAGGGTGGTCATTAAATGAATCCAGTTAGGGTGGAGTGTTACAATTTGTCAGTGATAATCCAGGAGCAAAACTCGAGAAGAAACTGGAACATTTTCATCAATTTTTCTTCTTGTAAGCACTTACATTCCTAAAAGCTTCCTAACTGCTAAGTAATTTATTTGCTAGTCTCCAAAAATGTAATAAACTGTCATTTTTTAAGATAAATTTAATATCAGGCTCCTTGCAGTTAATAATGTTAGCTAATGATTTGCATGTTTGTCTTTCCAGCAGAGTATAACTTTATCTCACGGCCATGGGCTCTGATTTGGTTTACCACTGTTGGGAAGAGATATTAAAAGGCTATTTTCTATTTTTATTACCTTAGTGGTGAAGGTCTTCTCATCATACTTGTAACATTTTCTATCATCTGTTTTTGTCTACTTCCATTTTTCTCTGTGATCTTTTTTTTTTTCCAAAATATTTGGCAGAAGCTGTTGGCGTGCTCCCCTATTTTATAGAATGAATGCACATTGAAAAGCTGGGGCTGCACGAAGTACTTGCTTCCTATATAATTTGGTTCTGATTGCTCCCAAATATTTTTAATCTCTTTATGTTATCTCTTTGTAGCGCAGAACAACATAGTTACAAAAAACTTGAGTGTTTACAAGATAATTTTGCATTTGTTATGTTATTTGGCTGGTAACACTGCTAAAGAGGAAATGGGTGGGTTTTCCTAACCTGAATTTTCAGAGGAGGGTTTTGGAAGCTAAGAAGCCCCGTGACTGGCCCCATGTCACCAACCCACTAAATGACAGAGCTGGGTGGGTCGCACGCCTTGCAGGTGTAGAGCAGGGCTCTTTCTGCCTGTAACTCTGCCTCCCGCACGGTGAAGGGACCAGGCAGTTTGGGCACGACGCCTGTCGAAGCTCAGACGTTCCCCTGCCCCTCTTACTTTGCCTACTTCTCAGCCCAGAGGAAAGGGGATCTCAGCTTTTGATGGAATCTCTCTCTCTTTCTCCCTCTCTCTCTCTTTGTCTTTCCCTCTCTCCCTCCCACTTTCCCCTTCTCTCCCTTCCACCCACCCCCCAACTCTCTCTCTGTGCATGTGACTAATACCTTCTCATTCTTGAAGGCTCAGTTCAGACATCACCTCCTCCATCAAGACCAGTTCAGCTTCCTCAGCTCCGTGGCTCTGTGGGTGTGAACGGGCACCCTGGGTATTATTAGAGTCACAGTGCTGGGCATAAGAATTCTAGGTCATAAATACAGTGTTGTCCCAGGTCACTCAGGCCTGAGAAGGGTCATTCATTTTTTCATTCAGTCATGTTTTCAGCAAATAGCTACTGACCACCTATAGCTGAAAGTAAGACAAGGAAGTCCCTTTCTGCCCTCACGTTGCCTTCAGGCCCCCGGGGGCTGTCCCAGCCGGTGGTGTGAGCCCCCAGACTCCATAGCAGCCTGCTGCCTCTCTGCTGGGTCCTGCGTGGGCGACACTCCTCATTGCCTGGCAGCTGAGGGGCTGGCCGTGGGTTGGGGGAGCTGCCACATTCTAAAAGATGAAAAATAAATCATGCCTCTTACTTCTGTCATTTTCTATTTCTAGGCTCAGAAGAAAAGGGAGAAGAGTTTGCTAGCATGCTTACAGAGCTTCTCTTTGAATTACATGTTGCAGCCACACCTGACAAACTCAATAAGGTCAGCACCGTCTGCATCTGGGTGTTTGTTTCTTAGGAGAAGATCTCAGTTATAAAATTCCAGAGAACCACCTGAACTGAAAAAAACCCAAATCCCACATGGCACATGGGTGGGAAAAAAAAAGTCTGAGGTCAGTAATTAAGATTCGAGGAGGCTCCATAATGAAATGCAATGGTAGAGAACATGCCAGACTGTGTCAAGAGACCTGGGTGTTCTAGTTGCAACTTTAGTAGTAATTATCTTACGACCTTGAACAAGTCACTTCTCCTGAAAATGGAATTTTATATCAGAGAGTGGTGATCTTCAGCACAGGGGAGAGAAAGGGGTGCAGAATCACTAAGGGGCTTTTTCAGATTCCATCGCCCCTCCCCACTAAAGTGGCAGCCAGAATCAGGCAGAAGGAAGCACATCAGCCAGGTCAGCCCCTTGTCCCCTCCCACCTGGGATGCGGGTGCTGCGTCGTGTCTGAGAACGTGTGGGCTTGAGCAGCCTTGGTTCTTCTGAGAGCGCCACAGTAGGTTTGGCAAGTTAGTACGGAGTCATGCTGCGAAGTTTTTTTAATGAAGACACTGATTGATCATTAATTACTTAGAACAGTGTCAGTTTCTTTGTTTTCCCTTTCTTCTATTGAGCGAGCGGTAGTTGACACAGGCCCTCATTTATCAAGGTGGGTGAGGAAAGGGCAGAGTGAGGCAATGAGGAGGAGAGATGAGTAATTCCTTTATCTCTGATAGAGGTCACGAATTCCGGCAGGTCAGGGGCTTGAGCACGACGGGAAATTGCCTCATTCATCTCCGTGCGGCACCTGCCACTGCGCGCAGGGAGTGTGTGTGCGGCCTCCGAGGTCCCTCTGGTTTACTTACATAGTCAGGAAAACTTCGGTCCCAGAAAGAGGACGCTCCACGCATAGGGTTGTTGGGTTTTGTCTCCCCAGATCTTCTTGCCACGCAACACGCTGACATATTACGCCTGGACATATAATCTTTAATATGGGAAGTAAGTTTAGCATAAGCTTCAATCCAACTTCCTCTTAAGCAAACAGCTTAAACTGTAATGATAAAAGCTCCCTTTCTAAATTCAGGGAATAACAGATAAGGAAGGTGGCTTATGCTTGTTCAATTTAGTCATAATTTTTTAGGTACTTCTGTGAAATTAAAGTAGTCACAGAGCGGCGCCAGGCCTTTCTGGGGACCCTTCCCTCTCCCCGCGAGGTCAGCAGACCCAGCACGGCTGGAGGGGATAAGCACCGCCTTTCATCTTCGCAGCGTGACATATTATCAGGTTCATGAGACACTAAGGGCTTCATGAGACATGCCGAATGAGGGAATTTGCTTTAGCAATGACCCTGGCAAAATCTCTAACCTGTATTTTTTAAAAGTACTGTTATTCTTCTATAGTCAGTCATAAAAAGTGAAAAATACGCTATCACTCTTTCCAGGTGACTGCCATTTTTATTCTTAGCTGAGTATCATTTTAGAGTGCTTTTAAGAAATCCTCCAGCCCTGTCCAGTTCTCTCCATACTTTCTTCCTATTCTGTCCCCTTTTCCTGCTTTATATTCACCCAAAAGCAACACCAAATTGTTTCTAAGGAGCTTAAGGAATTGCCCATCATTCTTGACGTGTACAGAGAACCAACCGTGAAGGTTTAGGGCAACTTGATCCTCGTCTGGAGGTTGTTAATTTCTAAATCTCCTTGTAACTATCCATCCACTGCGCCACCACCTGGTCAGTTTCCAGATTACTATTATTGCATAATAAATGTCTTGCTTTGGCTGGGGGCCCTCGCAGGCCATGAAAAAAGCCCACGACTGGGTGGAAGAGCATCAGACCACGGTACCCGTGGATGTGGCGGAGGGGTCCGAGGAGAGGGAAGAGAAGGAAGAGAAACCGGAAAGCCCCAACGGAGACGGAAAGGAGGAAGGCAGAACTAAGACAGTGGAGGTAAGTGTATCTCAGGTTGTCCCCTTGAAGAGCAGCATCACGATGTTCATTTTATTAGCAGCCTGATTTTAAGTAAGGAAGAGCCATTACATTCTCATTATAGAAATATGAATATCAGTAGAATAAAAACTAAAATTTCTCTATGCCAGGATAATCTGTGACTCGACATAGGTATTGTAGCTTTTCTCCATAGCGTTACAATTATAATTTAAAAGTGGGGGGAAATCTCTTAAGAACATAGTTGATTTAACTTGAGGGTGAAATTCCATCTTGTATGCAAATCTGTAACCATAAAATGTCTTTATGCCCCTTAACTAATGAGGTAAGTTATCTCATTAGTTACAGGGCATAAAGACATTTTTTTTCCAAAAAATTTTTATTACCATAGTTTTTATTCTGTAGTTTAGTAAATATATAAATATATGTGCATAATTTGTATCCTCCCTGTGTTCAAAAATGAGTTTGCAATAACTTCCTCTTACACTGGGTTTTAATTTTAGAGAATGTAATTTTTTAAATTAGACCACACTGAGAAAAATGTCCACAGAGCTCTATACATTCAGCCGCTCTTTTCCACGCCTCCTTGGGCACCTCCTGTTGTGTGCCCAGCCTTACTCTGAGATATGGGACCCAGCTGTGACTACGCTTTGCCACGTCCCTGGGAACCAGCCAGCCCTTCTGCTTAGGAAAGTCTAAGGCACGCCCATTAAACTTTGGGTAAACTTTTTCAGGTCCTATTTGGATTTTTTTTTCAAGAAATATATATATATTTTAATATTGCAGGATTTTTTTTTAAGCATCTGCTCAGTGAATAATGATCTTACTTGCATTCACTAATTTCAGGAAGTGTACATGCTGTCCATCGAGAGTCTGGCAGAAGTCACAGCACGCTGTATCGAGCAACTTCATAAGGTCGCAGAATTAATTCTTCATGGACAAGAAGAGGAGAAACCAGCTCAGGACCAAGCAAAAGTTCTGATAAAGTAAATGTTACTCTAAACTTATATTTTTTCCAATATTACATACACATGCCATTCAAATACATATGCACACACCCTAGGCTACTAAAGATTCAGATTTCAAGTCAACTGATTCCAGTGTTTGTGGTCATCCTAAGGAACAAGGACTTTCTGAAGAAATGAATTGTGTTAGTAAGAAAATAATAGTTCACTAGACATTTTTTGGAATTATTTATGAAGAGATTTAAGGGAAGACACCCTAAATCATTCAGACCTGTTTATTTTAAGAGACCCAACTCTTAGAAGTACAGACTTTAGAGGGTAGTTACATTTTCAACATACCACATGAATATTGAAAGAACACCTTAACGTGACTTCTCAGCAAGCTTCACAAAAAATATGCAAACACACGCCCACAGTTCCTATGGATTTATACCAGCTCTAAATATTCTAAATTCTGGCAATGGCAGTCACTAATGTAAGCCAGTTCACTATGGATTGCCTATATTATATTCTTCAATAAATAGAAGTTATTACTAGTTTAGTGAAATAAATGTATGTATGTGGTATTATACACATGAAAATAGGTGGTTTAGTGTTCATTAAAATAGTTGGTATGGAGTGGAAAAATAAGCCATTAGCTTTTTTTTTTTTTCCAAAGTGAGAAGTGGAGGGGGAGGCAGACACACAGACTCCCCATGCATCCAATCAGGATCCACCCGGCATGCCCACCAGGGGGCAATGCTCATCCCATCTGGGGTGTTGCTCTGTTGCAACCGGAGCCATTGTAGCATCTGAGGCCAAGGCCATGGAGTCATCCTTAGCACCTGGGCCAACTTTGCTCCAGTGGAGCCTTGGCTTTGGGAGGGAAAGAGAGAGATAGAGAGAAAGGAGAGGAGGAAGGGTGGAGAAGCAGATTGGCGCTTCTCCTGTGTGCCCTGGCTGGGAATTGAACCTGAGACTTCCACACACTAGGCCGACAGTCTTACCACTGAGCAAACTGTCCAGGGCCTAAACCATTAACTTTTATACACTTGACTGTGTGTGTGATATAAAAAATTAGCACAGGTTCCAATACCATCTCGTTATAATACAGACACAGGAACCAAAATAAGAGCCTCCTAAAAATATTTGGGTACATATACACACATAACTCACTCATTCAGCTCACTAACTAACTAGTCTTTGCTTATTACTGCATTTGGCATTGTAGGTAGGGAGCAAATTTTTAGTGGAAGGACCTTTTTAAAAAGTCCATATTAGTGGCATTTTTCTCACTTGTAAGGCTTTGTCATGTAGCCTAGCTTTTCACATCTAACCACATGAAAATCGAAGACATTTAAAAGGCCCTGGCCAGTTGGCTCAGCGGTAGAGCATCGGCCTGGCGTGCAGGAGTCCCGGGTTCGATTCTCGGCCAGGGCACACAGGAGAGGCACCCATTTGCTTCTCCACCCCTCCCCCTCTCCTCCCTCTCTGTCTCTCTCTTCCCCTCCCACAGCGAGGCTCCATTGGAGCAAAGATGGCCCGGGCACTGGGGATGGCTCTGTGGCCTCTGCCTCAGGCGCTAGAATGGCTCTGGACGCAACAGAGCGATGCCCCGGAGGGGCAGGGCATCGCCCCCTGGTGGGCATGCTGGGTGGATCCCAGTGGGGCGCCTGCAGGAGTCTGTCTGACTGCCTCCCCGTTTCCAACTTCGGAAAAATGAAAAAAAAAAATTTTTTAAAGAGCAGTACAATCCTGCCCATAATATGCCTAGAAGAGAATATTACTTACTTCACTATATAAAAGGAAAAGGCAAATAAGAAAAGTTTAAACTATTGAGGAAACACCCAAGTACTGGTTTATATTTACTGTTCTGACATGAAAGAGGGCTGAGGTTCAGAAGGTCCTGAGTATGGACAGCAGGTCCTCACTCTGAGCGTGTTTCTGATTCCCAGTCCTGATCGTCCCATTCTTACCAAGCTGCATAGCAGGGAATAATCGGGCCTCACATTTGTCTGTATAATAAGTGCCTCTCTACCCACCTGCCTAAGGACATGGACAGAGTGGCTCTGGACCATCTCCTAGCTTCATTCCTGACCCTTTTGCAAAGAACTTTTAGGTGAAGGGATGGATGGATGGATGGATGGATGGATGGATGGATGGATGGATGGATATTGCTCAATAAACCTGAACACAGGGCTTAGGCAAGGCTGCCTGTTTCTCAAAACAAACCTTAATTCTTACTCCCTAGATCTTTTCTTAACTTTGAGTTATTTTTTTTCTAATAGCATTTTAATCACTATTTATAGAAGTCATATATACTGCTCACAAAAATTAGGGAATATTTCAAAATGAATATAAAGCTATAAAATATCCCCTGATTTTTGTGAGCAGTATAATTATTTTTTTAAAATCAGACGGTACTGACATCGTTAGGTAGTTAGATTGTGTTCAGTGTTTGTCATCATCTGAAATGTTATGACACATTGCTTTAGTGAAATATTTGTGTCCATCTTGCATTACTCCCTTGGGGTAAAGTCTTAGAAGTGGGATGGCTAGAATAAACTTGGGGTTTTGATATAAGTCTTAAAAACATATTCTACAGTCTCTTTATTTTGAAGCATCCAATAAAAATAGTCAGGATATTGAGAGACACCTGAGTTTGAATCCCATCTTTATCACTTACTACTGCATGTCCTAAGCAACTTTTTTAACTTAAATGTGAGATTCTTTATATAAAATGGGAATAAGAATGTGACCAATAACATCACTATGAGAATTAAATGTGATTGTTAATACAAAAGTACTTAACAGAGTATTTCAATGAATGTTTATTATTATTTTTAAATAACCAAATTTTTTTTTCCCCAGTGGCTGGAGAAAAGCCACTTGGCAATTATCTTAAATTTTTCTACATGTAGGGCTCAAGACTAGTATTCTTCTGCATGTGGGTTTTTTTCTCTTTTTTTGTTTTTGTATTTTTCTGAAGTGAGAAATGGGGAAGCAGAGAGACAGACTCCCACATGTGCCCGACTGGGATCCACCCAGCATGCCCACCAGGAGGCAATGCTCTGCCCATCTGGGGCGTTGCTCTCTCACAACTGGAGCCATTCTAGCGCCTGAGGCAGAGGCCATGGAGCCATCCTCAGCACCGGGGCCAACTTTGCTTCAAAGCTGTTCTGCATGTGGTTTTGATTCTAAAAAGAGAAAGACTGAATTAGATAATTATTCTTTAATTAAGCATGCAAAGAGAACCAGGATCAGATTAAACTGTGCCTGTGAATCATGGAAGATCATTGAGAAGAGCATTTCTACAGGGCATCTTTAAACTTTTAGAATATGGTATTAATATCATTAGTTGTCTTTTTTTAATTCCATTTTTAAAAGATTTTATTTATTGATTTTTTTGAGAGAAGGGGAGAAAGGGAGAGAGAGAAGGTGGGGAGGAGCGAGAAGCATCAACTCATAGTAGTTGCTTCTCATATGTGCCCTGACCAGGCAAGCCTGGGGTTTCAAACCGGCGACCTCTGCATTCCGGGCTGATGCTTTATCCACTGTACCACCACAGGTCAGGCATCAGTAATTGCCTTGCTGGTTAAATTATTTTACTTTATTGTAAATTCCCAACCCCCTTTTTTTTATTTCAGATTAACTACTGCAATGTGCAACGAAGTGGCATCCTTATCAAAGAAGTTTACAAATTCCTTAACCACTATTGGGGTAAGATTGTAATATCAATTCATTTTTTTTTACCTGTGAGGGGCTCCGAGGAAAAGGGTAGGATTCAGGCTCCTATAATAGCTCCACAAAACAGAAGGTCCATCAAACAGAAGCTCCACCATGATGTTTGCTAAAACTAGGCCAAGAGCACCTTGTCTAAAGCCAGGCAGTTCTGGGCTCTTGTAGGACTGGGTTTTAGCCCTGACACTGCCCTCTCAGACTTCCAAGATGTTGGGTGCATTTTCAAACTGCCCTGGGCCCCATTTTCTTTATTTGTTTTTTTAAAAGTGTCAAACAAAGTCTCCCTCCATTACTTGGTACCTGAGGTCTAGAACTCAAGAATAATTTTCCATATTTGCATTCACTGTTGCCCTCAGAGCCATTTGATGAACCACCCAAGATGAAAAGTTTCTTGGCTTTTTATTTATTGATTTTTTTTAGAAAGAGGAGGAAAAAGAGATGAGAGAGAGAGAGAGAAGGTCGGGAGGAGTGAGAAGCATCAACTCGTAGTAGTTTGGTTAAAGCTGTGAAATGTCAACTTTAACCAAAAGAAAAAGCTTACCAATTGGCATGTGTTTCTATTCTCAAGAAAACAACTTTCATGTGTTCCTATTCTCAAGAAAACAACTTTCATGTGTTCCTATTCTCAAGAAAACAACTTTCATGCGTTCCTATTCTCAAGAAAACAACTTTCATGCGTTCCTATTCTCAAGAAAACAACTTTGAAAGGCTCAGCATTCATTGGTGGTGTGGCTTCTGGTTCTTTCCTTTAGAAATTAGTCACGGTGTAGAACCCACCTTACGGGGCAGGAGAAGACGAGCGGAAAAGACTCATTTCCAGTCTTTGTACTTTTCCTGTTAAAGCCCTGCAAGCAAGGGCAGATGACTCTTCCCATGAGAAACATCCTGTTTTAATTAGAGTGGGGGTGTTTTGGTTACAGATGTGCTCGTCTCCTAGGGCTGTGACAAGTACCACACACTGGTGGCTTAACCAACAGAAACGTATGGTCTCACGGTCTGAGATCAAGGTGGGGCTGGCTTCAGCTCAGCTTCCCCAGGCTCTACTGTACTCTCTTCTCACTCTTTCCACAGTTTACTAGGTGAGAAGCTGACCCCAGAGGGCTGAATGCGTTCCCCCAGACCTTGCAGCTGGTCTCTCGACTTCCAGTCGGCGGCTGTCAGACGTATCTGACAGCCAACCGCTTGGTTCTCTGTCATCGTCTAGTGACGAGGGTGTCTGTGTCCGCATGTGTGTGTGTCGTATGTTTTGTATGATTTCCTAGTAAACATTGATTTCTTTACGTTAGTGAGTACTATTCATGGTGTTGCTTTCCATTCCTTTTCACATCTTGTATTCCAGCACAGTGCTTCTCAAGCAGATCACCGGGAGATCCCGTTAAAATGCAGATTCTGAACCCTGGCCGGTTGGCTCAGCGGTAGAGCATCAGCCTGGCGTGCGGGGGACCCGGGTTCGATTCCCGGCCAGGGCACATAGGAGAAGCACCCATTTGCTTCTCCACCCCCCCCCTCCTTCCTCTCTGTCTCTCTCTTCCCCTCCCGCAGCCAAGGCTCCATTGGAGCAAAGATGGCCCGGGCGCTGGGATGGCTCCTTGGCCTCTGCCCCAGGTGCTAGAGTGGCTTTGGTCGTGGCAGAGCGACCCCCCCCCCCGGAGGGGCAGAGCATCGCCCCCTGGTGGGCAGAGCGTCGCCCCTGGTGGGTGTGCCGGGTGGATCCCGGTCAGGCGCATGCGGGAGTCTGTCTGACTGTCTCTCTCCGTTTCCAGCTTCAGAAAAATAAAAAAATTAAAAAAAATAATAAAAATGCAGATTCTGATTCAGGAGGTCCGGCACGAAGACTGAGAGTCTGCATTTTTAATCAGCTCCCAAGTAGTAATAATAGCAATGTTCCTGACCCACAGTCCACATTTAGTAGCAAAGTTCAGCAGTAGATGTTGTGCTTAAACTTATATATGTGTATAAAGTTGATCCTTGAACAACATAGGTTTGAATTGCACAGGTCCATTTATGTGTGGATTATTTTCAGTAAATACTATATATGTATTTCCTTATGATTTTCTTAATGACAGTTTCTTTTCTCTGGATTACTCTTTTATAAGAATATACAGTATGTAATACATATAACATATAAAACGTGTTAATCGACTGTTTATGTTATTGGTAAGGCTTCCTGTCAACAGTAGGCTATTAGTAGTTAAGGTTAGGGGGCATCAAAAGTTATCCACAGATTTTCAACTGCATGGGGCCTTATTGCCCTTCGTTCCAAGTTGTTCAAAGGTCAACTGCACATTTACATATGTGTACAAATGTTTGCAGGCACTACATCAGAAGCGCACAAGTTATTATTTTGGAGAAAGGAAAGGCCAAGTCTAAACAGAGCCTACCAAAATGCCATCTCGCCACCACAATCCTCCTCATCTTGTACTGTGATGAATCATTTACATCAAGTCATTGTTTCTGTTCTCCAAAACAGCCATTAGTCATAACTTGAAGTTAATGAGTGTATATTGCTCTCCAGACTCTATTAAAATTGCTTGCACATCTCATTGATTCTGAAAACCAATGTCATTTTATTACCCTCATTTTGATTATATTTTAGAGGTTTATTGATAATCAAGTAAACGTGAAAGCAAATACCGTAATGGATTTTCTGGTTACTTACTGAAACGACTGGGCTTTTAAAGATTTTTTTTTTTTCACCAAGACTTCATTGTGGTTTCCTCAGTACAGTACAGCGAGCGTGGGCTGCTTGGGAAGATGTATTTTATTTACATACCTTTGTTTGGGTACACTAAGGAGAATCAGCCTATGAAGATTGCCCTCTCTTTCCAGTCCCTTTAATTATTTATTGTCTAAGAGCAGATTAAACATTTTCAATAGAGAAGACTATTGGTGGGTAGACCAACAGGGGAGATAATAATGATGATACTAACACCAGCTCATTTTTTGAATACCTACTTTATAGCAGGCTCTGTATTCTGTGCTTTACATGTATTCATGTTTTGCAAACTTGACTCTGCAGATCTGTTTGCAAGTTATATTTAGATTGTTTTAATTTTGCTGCTAATCTAGAATATACACCCTCTTGCCAAATACCCATGTTTTGCATTTAAAAGAAGACAGAAAAAAAATAAAGACTAATGAACTGGGCTGGAACTAACTCAGGCAAGTAAGGTACTTACCTCACTTGCAAAATTAAAGGCCCTCCCCGAAAAAAGACAAAGAAACAACACCAGTCATCTAGAAAAATATTTTAATGCAACGTTTTTCAAAATCAAAATGAATGCAGAATGATTTTAAGTGAACACGGGGTCCAACCCGCACTGCTACAATGCTGCCTCGCTCCCTGCCCCAATCCCAGACTTGCTACATGTCTTTAATAGTTAAAAAGTTTACATTTCTAGCTAAGTGACCGTAAACAAGGTACTCCTCCTTCCTGGTTGCTATTAGTTTTCATCTTCAAATTAGGGTTATCCCAGTACCCCCCCCCTTCCTAGGATTTCTGTCAAAAGTCAATGAGATCGTAGGGGAAGGGGCAGATACGAAGCCTGGGCTAGAGGACACTTTCCACTTCTCTCCTTCCTCTCTAAGAGGTCCCTCCGTGGAGCTGGTGTACGACACTTTATGTGGCAAGTCTTATAATATGAGCTCCTAATCTGTCAATTTCATCGTTTTGATTCCACAGAGTGACAAGAAGGCTGAGGTCCTTAACCCCGTGATCAATAGTGTGTTGTTAGAGGTAAGTGGCCCCTGGGAAAAAGTTCTTCTGAAACAAAGCAAATGTGAGAGCTACATTTCTTTTTTCTCCCAGGCAGCAAGTGTTACTGCGATTCTAAACCTTATCATCAGCAGTCTTTTTTTTTTTACTACATTCGCGGAGCTCAGCCAGCTGTAAACCCTCGGGTGAAGCAACAATACGTAATTTTCAAGAACCCCTGATTATAAAGAGAAACGCAGAGCTTGCATGTTATTCCCGTCGCTGGTTTGTGCAGCAGAAGCAGATTTCTGTTGTCGAGCTTGACACCAGATTTGACACTGTGATTACTGGCTGCAAACGAGATGCTGTCTCAGTGGTGATTTTCGTAAAAGTGGGCACATCCCTATGTGCCCTGTAATCTTTGGTTTATCTGGGTCTAAGCTCTAGACTGGCACCAGGCCAAGTAGATCGTTGAGCCTCCGCCTGGTTGGTGATCAGAGGCACCATCCCCTGCAACCGCTCGCTCCGGGGCCGCTCCAACTCACCAGGACTTTGTGGCAGACAAAGGCAGCTGCCCTGACATCTCTGTGTCTTCACCAGAAACAGGGATGTAAGAGAGACTCAGGAGTCTTCTTGAGTCATACAGCACTGTGTTCTGTCTGTGGTTGGTGGAGGAGAACCTTCCGTCACAGGCTACACAATAAGAAACAGACGTATCTGTAAGCACAGGGCACCCAGCAGAAGCCATAATGTGCTACCAAGTTCAGTTTAAACATGGACAATGCATAGACAGTTGTTTGCCATCTGAAGTAGGCATCAATAGCAAAATTTGGAAATTACAGAACTTTAAGTAAGGGAGAGCTACCTTTATATGATATTTCTAGAAACATTTTTAGGAGTCGTGCCTGTTAAGGAAAACAACCAATGTACAAAAACAAAAACAAAAAAACAGTGGTGGCACCAAGTGTTACAGTGTAGGACACAGCCACACCTGGAGGAGTCTACCAGGAGGGACAAGGAGCGCAGGGGCAGGTCCTGTGGGGACAGACACAGCTAAGAGGAAAGCCAAGCAATCAGAGGCAGAATACAGAACAGCGCAGGAAAATCTCTCCCCTGGCACCCAGAGGGTATTAGCAGATTAATTTACCATGCCAGTCATGGAGAATATGAGGTCAAATATTCATTCATTCTCCCCAAGGAAGTTTTCTTCTGTTTGAGTTACCTGAAACTTTCAGTGGCCTCTCCCTCTAATGCTGTATGTTAGAGCACCATAGAACCTGCCCAGCAGTATCAAATATCCAAACCAAGTAGAAGGTACCAACATGCATGGGAGGATGCTAGCGTTCAAAGTTTGCCATCAATAATTGCACAGTGCCCAATATTTCCAGTTAGCTTTATGCAGACCACTCTTGTTTGTTCGTCTACAGATGAAGGCAAACTAGAACCCCCTCCATACTGTGCTTTTGTGTTATTTCAGGGCAGTAGGGTTGATCTGGGAAGAGGAGAGTGAAGAGCAGACTTACCGGGTCATGATGATACACTGGTGTGTCCTCAAAGTCTATGGGAACGGCTTGCCTCATTTTGAGTGCATTCTTCTCTCTGTTAGTATAGATCATTAAGAGCTGGGCGCGCTCCATCCCAAGGAAGGTGTTTACATTTGCTTTAAGCACCAACATCACAAGAACAATACTATAAAATATTGTGGGGCTTGATGAGAGGGAACATTATGAAACTGGAAGAATTGTCACATTTTTCTCCTCTCCCAGGGCTGCAATAGCACGACGTACATCCATGATGCCTTCCAGCTGCTGCTGCCCGTTTTGCAGGTGTCACATATCCAGACCAGTTGTTCAGAAGCACAGCCAGGACATGGCCAGACTCCATCTAGTTAAAGGAAACAGCAGGCCACGTTGCTTCGATGTATTTATCATTGACGCTGATGTTTTCTACACATCTGGCCACAGACACCGATTTGAGGACACTACAAGCAATTTTGCACAGACAGTATTGAGAATGCGAGTTTAAAGAGACTATCTTTTCTCTTAATGTATATGGTTGTTTTTACAAAGAATTGTGTTTTCTTGATGTTAATTTAAACTTACACAGCTTTGTGTTGATAATTTCCTGTAACCTGAAATTCATTTGCAAATACTCATTGCTGTTTTCCTGTTAAGCATGCTATATTTAGAAATTCATGGGCAGACCCTAAACTTTTTTTAATCCTTTGAGTTTCCACCTTTAAATTTTCCATTCTTACGGTATTCCTTTAAATCAGTTCTTATACTGAACTTAGTTCTGTTACATAAATGTCATGGGCAAAGATAACACTACTTATAGATTTACCTATAATAGTTAAAGAGGAACGTAAGTATCTCTTTAGAGTCATTCTTGAAACAAGCATTTATTGAGCTCTTACTGTATGCTCACAATAGAGGAGCATGATCTCACTCCAGAAGAGACAGATATTCTCAAAGAGGATTTATAATAATTCCTAAACTGCTTGAAAATACTAATAACTTTCCTAAACCTTAAAAAAAATTGAAGAACAAGGTAAATTCATGGTTTTTAAAATGTTCTACCTTTTAAGTTATTGTAGTTTTCTACTTTTTCTGAACATTTTTATCCCAAACTTTGAATACAAAGGTGAAAATATTTGTGAAAAGGGGTACTACAGAGTATTTCAATTTAAATTGACTTCTTGATGATCATAAATACATGATAGCCTAATTACAACACTTGGAAGTATTCCAATGGAAAACTAAAGGGTTTCAACCCAGTAGGCAGACCCTAGGACTGCATTTTCAAATCTCCTGCAGCTGAGTCAGGCTGTTTTATGAATGCACACATCATACTCAGCAGTAGCAAATACTATCATTGCTTCTAAGGGACAAAAAATGCTGATATGTGGGTTGACTAACTGGTATATTGATCCATGAGGGGCTGCACAGATCTTGCAGCCAGGAGAGGCATTGCCAATGGGCACTTCTCTCCCTGAACTTTGTACGCTCCTTGGGGGGGTGGGGGGTGCAATGCTTCCATTTCAGGCATCCTTACAGGTACTGTCATGAGATGTCTTGCCCAGTGGCTCTCTCCAGGGAAAATAAAGCCTACGCTTTTGCAAGTGTGAAAAATCCCTCCTTTGCTGTTGCTTTTATTGCCTTGACAAGAGCAGACTGCCTTTGTTCCGTACCAGCATTTCCTTTATCTATGTTGTATATTTCATTTGTGTATCTCCTGAAACGGCCAGATGGAAAACAGAAAAGCAATTTATTTACAATCTGGAAAAACAATTATTCAAGGATCAATTGATTTTTTTTTTTTTTTTTTTTTTTTTGCCACTTGCTTTCTGATTGTCTGAGATGTTTCCGGTATTAAATCTGGAAAACAATTAAGTGATGAAAGTGTTGCATCTACCTCTTCAGAAATTTTAGACTTTTTATGTTTAGAGCAGAGGAAAGGACTTACAATTTCTTCACATCAGATTTTTGTAGCATCAGATTTATAGACAGTAACTGGAAATATAAAAAGAAGCAAATCATTTCAAAGAAGTGAGATATCCAAAATTAAGCCTACCTGCCCCCATTTGGTACATAGCAAATGTTTAATCTTGAAATAAAATAGAAATCTGTTAAAAGAATAAAGATAATTATTCTTTCAAGAGTGGGTGACATCATTTAATTGCATTCTCATGTCTTTTAATGATAGAATATTGAAAGTTGCCAGGCAAAGACTCAGCTGAGAGGTGACTCCAGAGCCTAGCTTCATGGCCTGCCAACTACATTATTTAAGGGAGAAGACTTACTTAATATTTATCCACCCTCCAGGATTGCTCTCTTTCAATGCTGTTTTTCACCATCACTTTTAAATAATTGCTTCTTTGCTTTGCTTTAAAAGCTGGCAAAGCACAGGATCCAAATCTGGGCAAAGTGTCAGTCAGTTACTGAATGAATGATTTAGCAGGCTTACTTTAGGAGTTTTCTATTCCTCTAATAATCCTTCTCATAACTTGGGTTCATTTCACTTCATGCAATTACCCAGAACAAGCATGTCAGATTTTTCTTACACCAAATGCAAAGTAAGTTCTAGTCTAAATAATGAATGTATTAGTTCTGTGCCTGTGCCTTATTAAATAAAAAGCATCAAAAGCCTGTTTCAAATCCAAAGCAAAATATGTCCAAAGAAAATTCCTTTGGGGTATTGAAACATATACCGCTCAAGGGCAAAACTGAGTACCAAGCCGTAAAGCAGAGGCCCGATCTTAAATATTCTCTCCCCCTGAGAACAGACGTCTCTCTTTTCTCTGGGTCTCACCCTGGACTGCGCATCAAGCTCACGGCTAAGTGAGTGGTGTGATGAGCTTGCGGCACCGACGAGACTTTAGTGTGAGCAGAGTTCCTCACACTAAGCGAGGAGCCAGGGACGTCCACTGCACAGCTCACAAGGGATGCAGGGAGCACCTGCCCTGAGCAGCCAGCCTAGGGGCTGCTAAGTGTGGGGGAGGTATCTGAATCCAGAAATGAGAGGTTTCTGCCTTGGTGGAAGTCAGCTGCCCAGGTGCTCGCGTAGCTGGGAGGTCACCTTCTACTGGCCATGCTGCGCTTAAGTTAGAAACAAAAGCAGGCAGGTTCCAATCATAGTCATCTCAGAAGTCCAGAACATAATGTATCTTAAGGAAGTAATTTTGCAAAAATGTGAAATAAACACATTTCTTCCCTGAAAATATATATGTGTGTGTATACATACATATATACGTGTCCTGAACAGATGGGAGTGGAGCATAATACATGCCTTCCATCTGTGTGTGATTGTACAAAAGCAATCCTTCTTCAGGGTCAGGCGAATTCCTGTAATGTAAAACTTGCCCTTTGATCTTCCTCTCAAGCGTGCCCTACATTTTCATATTCAGATCCAGCTTCCACTCGGAGTTTGTACGGGTACATCAGAAGAGATCATATTGAAAATTCATCTTAGAATTGCAATTCTGCCCTGGTTTTGTAGTTGCATGGAATTCAAAAAGTCATAGGAGTGGATTCAGATAAAAGAAGAGAAATCCTATGTGACCCATTTGTTTCCTTTTTCCAGATAACTCATTACTTATTCAGGTTTATGTTCATTTTCTGTATGTTCGTCTGTAATAGATGCTTTACGCAACATCTGCTATTAAACAGATTTGAGGAAAGACACCATTCTGTTCTTTTTTTTTTTTTGCTTAGGTCCTAAAAATCATCTGAGTTATCTTACCCTTTGACCATTTTACCTTCAGCAATGATTAAATTTTTGCAACCCATCCATGAGAAATATATTGATTGAGTTTCCAGGATCTCTAGCATCTAGGGTCATCATAGACTGGGAAGAGAGGCTGATTATGGAAGGTCTCGGGTTTTGTGTTGGGATTTAAGCTATATTTACCTTTGTCTGGATCAGAGACTGCTTTTCTCTGCATGAGCTGTCAGCCAAAACAAAATAGGATTATGTCTGTCAGTGGTCACTGCTGACTCACTTGACAAGCCTGTCTCAAAGGAATTCTAGGCTGCAAGAGATGATATGTACATTTCTTATATGCCTTCACTGAGTACAGCAGTTCAGGGCGACTCAAGAGTTGGTGTATCTCCCTGACCTGAGTTGCAACACCGCTTTTACAGCTGCCACTTGGAGGGAAAAGGCAGCATAGACGCCAAGGCCAGATGGATTGGCAGAGAGCAAAGCCAAGCCTCTGCCTTTGGGTCCCTGCCATCTTTATCCTTTTTCTCTCTCAGGACTTTTCTTTTTCTTTTTTCTTTCTTTTTTTTTGACAGCCATTAAGTGTCTTTTTTCCAGGATCAGCTTTTAAAGTCCTCCTTTTCTCTTTCTCTATAATTTAGATCATCCTTTTTCCATTTATCTCACCAGAAAACAATCCATTCAAAAGACTTATGTAATAATAATTAATGTGTGTTTATCGTGTGCTGGCCACTGTGCTCAGTGTTTTATATGCTTCATCCCATATAATTTCCATAATTACCTGATTGGGTAGATGTTATTACAATCACCACCGCATGCATGAGAACACTGAGATGCAGAGACATTATATAACTCATGTTACACAATCAGGGAAAGAGAGACAGGATTCAAACCCAGGTCAGTACAACCTATCTACCTAGCATCTAAAATTATTATACAGAGCCTCCTCATCAGGGAGAAACAGTCCCATGTTATTTTCAGAGGCATCTGAATACTTGTATGTTCAGCTGTCTTTATACCATGAGGTAGATTTATAGCTGATTTGGTCATCAGCTTCGGTTGTTTGCATGAAATCAAGAACAAGCAGGGACTAAAGAGACGTGCAAGGAAGGCAGGTGAGGCTGTCGGACCCCCCACCACCTCACACACATTTACGTCAAGCAGCTTCCTGGTCATCAGTAGCAACATCCTGTCTCCCAGGTGCCTTGGCGAGTCCTAAACGGCTCCATTTCCTCCTCCCACCTGCCTTCTCTGGTGCCAGGGAGGCCCATTATAAATCAGTACCCTTCCTGAAAATCCTTAACCCTCTACTACCTGTCTGGAGCAGTGTGGGTTTTTTTGTTTTATTTGCTTGTTTTTTTATGCTTTCCTTGCCTTGAAGATCACCGACTTGTCCAACAGCCTTTCAACTGAATCTTTGGTACCAGGTACTATGATGTACTGATAAATGTTTAAAGGTGTACTGAACAATGCCTTCTTGTCCCTTAACTTGGCACTATTCCCTATGAAGCCCAAGAAATGATGGTGGTGGTGATGGTGATGGTGATGGTGATGATAATGATGATGGTGGTGGTGGTGATGGTGATGGTGATGATGGTGATGATGATGATGGTGATGGTGATGGTGATGATGTTGGTGATGATGGTGATGATGATGATGATGATGATGATGGTGGTGGTGATGGTGATGGTAATGATGGTGGTGGTGGTGGTGATGATGATGATGATGGTGATGGTGATGGTAATGATGGTGGTGGTGATGGTGAGTGGTGATGATGGTGGTGGTGATGGTGATGGTGATGATGATAGTGAGTGGTGATGGTGGTGGTGGTGGTGGTGGTGATGCTGAGTGGTGATGATGGTGGTGGTGGTGGTGATGCTGAGTGGTAATGATGGTGGTGGTGATGGTGAGTGGTGATGATGGTGGTGGTGATGGTGGTGATGGTGATGGTGATGATGATAGTGAGTGGTGATGGTGGTGGTGGTGGTGATGCTGAGTGGTGATGATGGTGGTGGTGGTGGTGATGCTGAGTGGTGATGATGGTGGTGGTGGCGGTGATGGTGAGTGGTGATGGTGATGGTAATGGTGATGGTGATGGTGGTGATGATGATGATGATGGTGATTGTGGTGGTGGTGGTGGTATACTGATTTATTGAGTACTTATTGTTAAACAAGAACATTCACTTCTGTGGCTGAAAGCCCTTGTAAAAGGAAGGGTTTATTTTGCCACAAAGGCCAGGTCCTGGGCATGAAGTTTAAACCACTGGCAATGGCACTAGGTGTGAAAGGGAACATGTCCGCCACCCTGGAGTTGGGCTTTTTTATGCATCAAGTGGGAGGATGAAAGATGGAAGATGCTCTGAAAGAACTTACATTGGCCACAGGTGGGGGCGAGATAAAGTAAAGCGGGGGCAGATCTGGGATAGGTGTAGACAAGTCTGTAGGAAGAAGAGGTGGTGCCTTTGGGTCAGTTGTGGGAAAGTTCACGTGTAAGCAAGAAATGGTGCTTTCTGGAAGGTGGTGGCCCTGGCTATTCTCTTTTAGAAAATCACAGAAGTGGCCACTTCAGTTAAATCAGAGTTCCAACAGACACTCAGGAATGGGAGCAGACTTTTGTTAGCCAGCCCTGCAGTTGTTAGCTAACCGATTAACCTCTTCTTGGCCTCCTTCCACCCTCAGCCTGCTTACTTTCATGTAGAACATCTCGAAACTTTCTCCTTGTCATTACTATGTTCCTGACCCTTTACCTCCATGACCTCATTTAATTCCCTGTGTCAACCGTATAAGCTAGCTACTATTATCATACCCATTTTACAGAGGAAAAAGGAAGCTCAGTGAAATGAAGTAATCTGCCTAAGGTTATCCAACTGATAGTTGGAAAAGCTAGGATTTATGTCCATGCAGTGTACAAAATGCTAGGCCAACCCCACAGAGAAGCAGCCACCTGGTCATAAAAAGCGACAGTAGCTCATTTCCCCTCAGTTTGAGTTTGTCCTTTCCAGCTCACACATGGGCCCACCTCTATCCTGTGGCCTCAGGCAGAGATAAATTGCTCCACAAATCTCCCTGTCAGAGGACTGACCACATTTTTCTTGCCAGTGCCTCTGATCCCAAGAGAAGGTGTATGGCCTATATGTCTCATTATCCCTCACGTTATAAACCTTATGTTGGACAATCCATTTCTCACTGAAAACTATGATTGACTTTTAACACTTCTGCAGGAAAGCTCTGGTCTTTGGGGAACAAAGTTCCACTGCTAGGGAATGTGATAAAGGCCAAGAAACTAGATGAGCCACAGGCCAGGAAGACTGTGGCTATTTGTCAGAAAGAATTATTTGGTCCTAGAGGGCATCTTAGGGATGAGTAGGATAGTTTTCTTCCAGACACTCCTGTAGCTCCTTCCCTCACTTTGTTCATATCTTTATTCGAAAACCGCCTTCTCAATGAGGTCTCTCCGAGTCAAATTGCCATCTGCCAATATTCTATATTCCCTTCCCCTGCTTTGTACTTTTCTCCTTAGGATGTATCAGCTGCTTACATCCTTTGTATCTTACTTATTTGTTTATAATCCGTCTCTTGCACTATGATGTAGGTGCAGGGATAGTAAGACAGGGGTTTCCTTTTTTTGGTTGTTACCATATTCCCAGTACTCAAAGCAGTGCTGAGGACTTTGTAGGTGCTCAGTAATTTTTTTGTTGAATGCACAATGTATCCATCTTAAATGTGAAATCTGTAAATATTGCATGTAAATATTATATGAGAATGGAAATAGCTGTATTATAGGGTAATTAATGAT